>NC_081176.1:37079502-37429344 GCF_012432095.1 Onychostoma macrolepis
ATAACAAGACATTATTTTCCAGTTTTGGAATATTTCCTTAATTTTTCTTGAAAATAAATGCATTTCCGATGTGACACGGGATGTAAAAAAGAGAGTAGAACGAGGTCGGCAGAAGGCGGAATCGAACCCGCGTTTATCGCGTCAAAAACTTCCTGCTTTACGCTCTACTACCTGCGCCACTGGAGCTGACAGCATTCGGAAGTTTTTTGCAGTATTCTAACTCTACGACACGTTGGTAGGCGGAGTTATCATGAGTAGTCTCTGCCTAAATGAAGACAAAATAATTATTAAAAATAGCCTACAGGAACGTTTTATTTTCATGAGAGGGCAATCGAATGTGCCGTTCTCTTTTGGGCTCTGTACGTTGTCGTCTATCCACCATAAACATTTATAAAGGGCGGCACTCGTCATTAAATTATGCACATATCCAAAAAGGAATTCATTACTATGCACATATCCAAAAAGGAATTGCTATAATTTAATTCTTGATATCAACAATTAGCATTTTAACTAGTGAAAATGTAATTGTTGATATCAAGAATTAACATTGTTACTAGTGGAAATGCAATTGCTGATATCAAAAATAGCCATTGTTACTAGTGGAAATCTAATTCCTGATATCAAGAATGAACATTTTAACTAGTGAAAATTGAATTGTTGATATCAAGAAGTCATATCCTGAGAATGAATAAAAGTTAAAACGGCTTGCCATAGAGGACTGTTTTTCAATTGCTTGTGTAGGACTGTTAATGTTAAATTGCTCTCCACAACAGTGCTCACAAAGTTTGAAGAACTGGTAATTCCTGTGTAATGTTTATGGTGCACTTTATTTTACAGTCCTATTTCCATATACTTACTATGCAAGTACTGGTGTATGTACCTATTAGTTAATGTACAGAATAAGTCATGCGGTACTAAAGTTGGGGATATAAACATGGACCAAGGTACTTGTTGAGTAATTGATGGTAGGTGCCATTGCAGTTTGGATCTTTGGAGGTTGTTTGGGAACACGGCAGTAACTGTGCAGCACTGTATAGTGTTAATATTTAGCAGGCGCAGTCCTTTTAAACAGGGATTTAAAGTTATAAAGGACTGAAGTTATAAAGTCCAGTATGGTGAGGACACTAGACTCAGCGTGACCATGAGGATGAAGAGTGAAGATCTGCTGTGTGTGTTTGACTCAAGAACTCGTTTTCTCTCGTGTGTGTGTGTGTGAAGTGTGAGAGAGTTATACTGAACTGTAGTTTACTACTGATGTACTGCAGTTTAACAGCATTTAACTGACCTACAGTTTTTCATTGTGAAGCTCAGCAGCTCATCACAGTAAAACACGGTGAAACATGGTGAAATGATCCATTCTTCTAATATTTCTGTTTACTGTATTTGAGGGGAAAAGATAAATGATTTGCTGTATTAGTTCTTAACTGGTGAGTTTGTCAGCACTGCAGAAATATGCTCATCATCAGAATCAGTCTAACCAGGACCGTTTCAGGACAACAAATGAAACCGGTTTGACTCTGTTTAGAGCTGCAGGGGTTTACAGAAAGCAGATTTATGTGTCTGATCATGTTTCAGGGTTACATTACTCCAGATGAACGTCTCCTCTTCAGAGGTTTTGATTGTGTCACTCACAGATTATGTGTGAATTCATTATAACGCATTACTATGATATAAAGCTACTTTTCCAATCCCATATTTCACAGATCTGTGTTTAAAAGTGAACAAGCTATATTCATGGACACTATTGTTGCAGAGGAAGTTTTCTGTATTTATATTTCTGTAACTCTGTTGTGTTACACTTACAGTGAACTGAAGTGAATAAGTTAATGAAGCAGAAATTCTGCTTGTTTCATTGAAAGAGTCTGAGTTCATCACACAGACACAGTATTACATCAAAACTGCCGAGTGAAAGTTTCTCTCAAAGAGTGAAGAGTGCATGTTTGAGCATCACAGACTCAGAAACAGTGATTTCACAGCATGTGAACAACAATATCAGAACGAGCAGCTTTCTGTGATTCACTTGATCATGTTTGATCACCACATGAAGAGCTTTAAATAAAACCATCAAAATAGCTTCAGCGCAGCATTAAAGAAGCAGGAACTGATCAATGAGACATCATGAGACGACACTCAAACAACGAAAGAAAGATGAAGCTCTCACCTCAAATATACGTGTAGATCTGTCTGCTTCCTCTGAGCTGTCGTGTTGAACAGCAGATCTGAAATCTCCTTCACTTCTAGCAGAACGAGAGGAATGACGGTCGGTCTTCTAAACTCTCATCTGATCAGACAGTTAACATGAAAGCTTTGTTCTCAGGAAACTGAACTAGAAGTAGTTTCACAAGTTTATGACTACAGTATATGCTTTGAACGTCAGAAGTGTGCAAGATATTTATAGTGTTGTGTAATGTTTGATGGGACAGTGATGGGTTTCCACATTAAAAGGTGAATTTATGAGGTGAATAACAATCATAGCTTCATTATTTAATCTTTAATATGTGTCAGTTTTCTGTTTGACATAAGATTTTTTTTTTTTTTACCCCATTGGCAGATTATTTTGCTTGTTTCAAGCAGAAACTCACTTCATTTTCACTTGATTTTTGCTGAAAACAAGACAATTATTTTTACTTGTCTAGAAAATCCTTCTTGATTTGAGAATTTTTTGATATTTTGACTAAATAGTAAGAAAAGCATTTTTTGCAGTGTGGCTATTTGTTTGAATTACATTTTAACACATTCAAATAGCGAACAGTTATTTATTGTAATACTATTTCACAATATTACTGTATTTTGGATCAAATTAATGCACCCTTGATAAACAGAAGAGACTTGATTTAAAAACATTAAACATCTTACCAATCCTAAACTTTTGAATGGTAGTGTATTCAAGTAACTGGTAAAGTCATTAAATAATTGAAGTGAATTTCTTAAGTTGTACTTATGGTTTAACACCAAAAGAGGGTTTGTGCTGGCGCGAGCTGTTAGTAAATCTGGCCCTTAAGCTTTTATTCTCATTTGGCAAGCTTCAAGATCCTGTCAGCATACCAAGGAAGCCTTTCCAGACAGTTTTGGTGCTGCATCCTGATGTAAAATGAGAAAGTGCTGTGTGATCTAAAAACAAAAATAACACAAAGTTATTCACAAAAAGCCATGTTTGGCCTCTAAGTGCATTGACCAAAACTGCATCAGGGGCGCAGCTTCTGAACGGCTGCTGGGTAATGCAGCATGAAGCGGTGTCTCGGCCACAAATGTAGGTGAGGAAAGAGCTGCAGAAAAAGATCTGGCTCTTTCTGCTGTTTGTATCTGTGATGTTGACAAATCTCACAGCGTTGTACTTTTGTCTCAATGTCTTTATTCATATAGGGCCAGTACACCACTTCTCGAGCACGGCGTTTACATTTCTCAATACCCATATGGCCTTCATGGATGAGCTCAGTCATTTGTTGTCTCTTTGTACTAGGAACTATGATCCTCCTTCCTTTAAGAAGAACTCCGTCAATGACAGAAAGCTCATCTCTAAAATGCTGATATGGGCTTGGCAGCGTTTCGTCTCCAGGTGAGTTGATTTTATTAATTACTTCCTGTAATATGTTGTCACTTGCTGTTGCGTCTGCAAACTCAACTCTCTTTTGTCTTGACACAGGTATCTGGCTCACTACACAATCCACGTGAATTTGAACATCATTTTCCGTACTGCTTTTACCAGTGTGACACAGGCTGGCTCTGGTAAGAGCATCGGCCACTACCAGTAATTTACCTGGAGTGAACTCAAACGTCAGATGGTACTTCTGTAAGCGCAACAGAAGACGCTGGATCAGCCAGGGCCTTTGTTGAAATCGCAATAAGAGGTTTGTGGTCGGTCTCTACAATCACTTCCCTGCCGTACACGTATTCATGGAACTTCTTGCAGCCGAAAACTACGCCCAATGTCTCCTTCTCAATCTGTGCGTAATTCCTATCTGCTGCTGTCATTGTGCGTGATGTGTACGCTACAGGAAACCACTCAGTTCCATGTTTTTGGAGTAATACTGCTCCACGTCCATCTTTGGACGCATCTGTTGACACTTTCACTGGTTTCTCAGGATCAGAAAATTTAAGCACTGGCTCCATTATTAGACTGTTCTTGAGCTTCTCCCATTCTTGTGCATGGTGGTGCTCCCATTGCCACTCACTCTTTTTCTCCAGCAAGCTACACATCACTTTTGTGTTGGCAGAAAGATTGGGTATGAATTTACTCATGTGATTGACTATTCCCAATGCTCTCTGTAACTCTGTTTTGTCTTTAGGTGCTGGCATGTCAGCTACAGCTCGTGTTTTTTCTGGGTCTGGCTGTATCCCTGCCACAGATAGCTTATCTCCAAGGTAAGTGATTTCTGTCACTCCAAATTCACATTTTTGTCTGTTTAGTTTCAGCCCTGACTTTTGCGCTTGTTTCAACACTTCACAGAGTCTTTTGTCATGCTCTTTTTGTGTTTTTCCCCATATTATTATGTCATCCAGGAATACTCCCACACCTTCCATACCATCAAACAGCTGTTGCACTGTCCTGTGAAATACCTCTGGCGCTGAACAGATACCAAAGGGTAAGTGAAGGAAACAGTGCCGCCAAAGGGTGTATTGAAAGTACATAACTTAGCACTTTCTTCATCCAGGACAATTTGGTAGAAACCTGACGATGCATCCAGTTTAGAGAAATAACGTGCACCAGACATTATGCTTGTTATGTCAGTCTTTGTTGGCAACTTGTAGTGCTCTCTTTTGATCCACTTATTTAAATCTCTTGGATCTATGCAAAGTCTTAGATCTCCGCTTTTCTTTTCCAGAATTACCAGTGAATTTACCCACTCTGTTGGCTCCTCTATTTTCCTTATTACTCCTTTCCCGATCAAAGATTGTAATTCTGATCTTAGCCTTTCTTTCAGGGCAACTGGTACCTTCCTGTCTGGATGTATGACTGGTTGGGGATCTTCTTTCAGTTGTATCTTGTGTTTGCCTGGTAGACAACCCACACCTTCAAACACATCTTGGTACTGTTTAACTATCTTGTTAACACTCGTAACTATCCCATCCTGTTTCTCAGCTGCGTCACTCTGTGTAACTGCTTTACTGTTAATCACATGCACTCTCTTTATGAGCCCCAAATTTTTACAAGCCTTCAGCCCAAGTATAGGCTGTCTATTACTCTCGACGAGTACACACATCACATTCACAGACTGTCCTGGTTTTGCTGTCAGTGTGATCCTACACACTCCCTTTGTGGGAATCGGCTCATCATTGTAAGTTCATATGCTTATTTTCCTGTCATGCACTTTTGGCTTTTTTCTCAGTCTGTCGAATTCTCTTGTTGGCAGAAGGTTCACTTGTGCGCCGGTGTCCATTTTAAAGGGTATAGTCACTCCGTTAACATCTAGATGAGCTATCCACTTGTCCTTGGTGCTCGCTTCCTCCACCACAGCCTCCACAAAGAACTGCTCGTCCTCATCATTGCTGTCGCTGGTGTCCTTGACTCTTTCTACAACTCAAACATTTTTTTAGTGAAGCAACATCTTGCAAAATGATTTTTCCACCGCACTTGCGACAGTCTTTACCATAAGCCGGGCGTTTCTGTGGTGCATGATTGGAACCACATTGATTACAGTCCTTTTGCCATGGTTTGTAGTGTTTTTCTTTGCCTGTTTTCTTTGTGTGTTCACGCACGACATCCATTGCTGCTGCAGGCTCACTTTCTGCGTCGAAGGATTTAAGTTGTACGTTCGCTCTCTCTGATGCTTGGCAGATGCGAAATGCCTTATCCAAAGTCAACTCAGTTTCCCCGAGTAACTGTCTTCTTAGTTTCTTGTCCAGGATGCCAATGACTATTTGATCCCTGATCATCGAATCAGACAAACTCTCAAAGTTGCACGATTGGCTTTTCAGACGTAAATCTGTCACGTATTGTTCAATAGTCTCTCCTTCTTTCTGCATGCGAATACGAAAAACATAGCGTTCGTATGTTTTGTTTTTCTTTGGTGTACAATAGTCCTCAAACTTTGCCATGACAACATCGTACTTATCTTGCTCTGCCTCAGAGAACTGGAACGTGTTGAAGACATCTATCGCAGATCGGCCCGCCACGGTGAGAAGCAGCGCAATCTTCCGGGAGTCATTATCCCTCTCCAGCCCAGTCGCTAACAGGTACAGCTCGAAGCTCTGCTTGAAGGATTTCCAATTAGCGTGGACATTTCCACTCGAATTCAGCTCGTTTGGCTGTCGGATGCTAAACTCTTTAATCGATTTATCCTGGTACCATGTTTCATTTATCTTTTACAGATCACAGACACAGGCACTCTGCTTAACATGCTATGCGCATTGTTTATTCTCTTGCACACATAACTTGCATTCCTCAAACCATTAGTGCCCCCTAGTGGCACTCATCAGTACAATAACCTTACTGCATATGGAGTTCAGATTGAGAAACTAAGGTTTTCAGCTCAATCATAAGAACTCTTTTTGTTTCTGTCTCTGTTTTTCTCCTGTACCCTGAATGCCTCATCAGTGGACTAAGAAATAACTTCATCAACATCACCAAGTTGCAACGCACTCTATGTTTTAAGGAGAATCGGACTATTGGATTTTTTCATCTTCTGTCATCATCGAGGACTTCAGTATTCGGATTCAGTGCATGCTTTGGTTTAGAGACGAGTATTCGTTCAACCAGACAAGTTTTTTTTGTCCTTTATTTTGACAAATGATAAACGTGACAGGTTGTTTTGCAGTCAAAAAGACTTTGATTGTTTTTCATGCACATGCTGTAGTGATCTGTGGATTGTCTTTATTTATATAAACACTTAGTAATGCCCTCCCCTAAATTATTTTGTGATTTTTGCCTTTTTGAAAAATTTCACTGGGACGGTTACACTGCTTTCCCAGATAGAAAAAATCATTTGGGCCAAATCTGGTCCAGACCCATCGGACGTTCTGGACCAGATCCGTGTAACGGACTCGGGCCGGTGTCTTTTGGCACAACGGCCCAATACCGGCATGGATCCGTTTTTTTTACCAGATCTGGACCAGAACTGGGCCAGCTCCAGACCAGATGCGGATTCCTTTATGGTGATTTGGCCCAAATGTAGGCAGGATCTGGTCCAGTACTATACCGGATATGGGCCAGCTCATTTTTGTATTATATATAGATATGTATACAACTTATTTGTGTGTGTATGAAGGCCTATATATACAGTATATATATATATATATATATATATATATATATATATATATATATATATAGGCCTTCATACACACACACAAATAAGTTGTATACATATCTAGAATTCAAACACAATTTGTTTATTTGTACAGTGCTTTTCACAATACATATTCCAATGCAGCTTTACAGAAAATGCATTTAAAAAGAGTATTTAAAAGTTACAAATAAAAGAGTAATGTCCATATGCCACAGTATTTGTACAGTTCCCGGATAAAACAAATCATACAAGTAGATAATGACTATTTAAGTAGAAATGATAAATACCTTTAAAGCAATGATTACAAGCATCTTACATAATACATAATTAAATATCTTTTTTTTTCTTAAGGTATAATACAAAGGTCTTAGACAACAAAAAGTTTAAAGAACTGATTTAGATGTACAGACAATTACTGTCCTGAACACTATTAAAACAATATTCATATTAAAACAATTGAATTACTACACAAAACATATTTTACTACACTACATCTTTTCTTTTGATAATTTTTGCATCAAAAGCAAAATTAAAGTTAATTTAAAACTACCCCAAGTAGTATAAGTCTCTACTTCCAGTGCTTACTGTACATACTATTCAACAAGCTTAAAACAGTGCTACACAATGAGAATGAGAAGAATCTGAATAATTACCACAGGGAAATTTGATATCACAGGGAAAGGTCTTACAAATGTGTGTCACCATTGTGTGCTTGAGTTGGTTCTAGTTGTTCGAGTCTTCTGTAATGCCGTTTTTGAGGTAAATGCGAGCCCTCCATCTGACTCCACAGCTTAAAGACAGTTCCCCCCTTTTCGTTGTCTCTAAAAAAAAGATTAAATATCTTTTTAATATTAAAATATTAATATATTAAATATATTATACACACACACATACATACAGTACATATATACACAAACACACAAATAAGGTCAAAAGGTTACATACACCTTGCAGAATCTGCAAAATGTTAATTATTTTACCAAAATAAGAGGGATAACACATTTACATATTGTCCACAAGAGAAAAAAATTGTTGAATTTATGAAAATGATCCCGTTGTTTACATCCACTTGATTCTTAATACTGTGTTGTTCCCTGAATGATCCACAGCTGTGTGTTTTTGTTTAGTGATACTTGCTCATGAGTCCCTTGTTTGTTCTGAACAGTTAAACTGTCTGCTGTTCTTCAGAAAAATCCTTCAGCTCCCACAAATGCTGTGCTTTTCCAACATTTTTGTGTATTTGAACCCTTTCCAGCAGTGACTGTATGATTTTGAGATCCATCTTTTCACACTGAGGACAACTGAGGGACTCATATGCAACTATTACAGAAGGTTTAAACGCTCACTGATGCTCCAGAAGAAAAAAATAATGCATTAAGGGGGTGAAAACTTTTTGAATTTGAAGAAGGGTAAATTGAACTTATTTTGTCTTGTGGGAGTATCTTCTGTAGCTTCTGAAGGGCAGTACTAAATGAAAAAAATATTTAGGCAAAATAAGAAAAATGTACACCTTCATTCTGTTTAAAAGTTTTCACCCCCTTAATGTATCGTGTTTCCTTCTGGAGCATCAGTAAGCTTTTTCACTTCCAGTTCTTGTTGATTATATAATTATAAAATGATCATACACAAAATTAATAGTAGTTATTATGATTGATGTGGTTTGGAATTGGTAAAAGTGCATATTGAATCGCCTAATAATTATGCACGCACTGTATATGCTTTTCCACATCATAAATGTTATCCATGGTTAGCATTTTTTAATTTTCCTGTAATCGAGTAATTTTGTGCTGCTTTGTGTGTAACAAAGATAATGTTCATTCTGCTTACTGCCCATAGGTGTAAAGTATAATAACTGATATAACAGAGAAGAAAAGCAAGGGGAACCTGTGCCACCTGTTTTATATATTAAAAAATACACAACTAATTGCATATTACACATATGTTATGAATGTATTTGTTTCATTTAGTATTACAAAGCAAGGAAGGCAATGTTTAAGCCTTAAGTCAAGTCAAGTCACCTTTATTTATATAGCGCTTTTACAATACAGATTGTGTCAAAGCACTTAACAGTATCAAATTGGAGGATAGAGTGTCAGTAATGTATAATAAGATTAAACACTCAATTTTTACATAACACATTTTACACATAAGAGTCACAGTTTATTAACATGCTCCACTGTGGAAATTAGTGCATGGGACATCAGTGTCATACACACTTCCTTTAATCACCGACTTGAGATGAAAAAGGGTTTGTACCCAAATGACACACAGACTATAGCATTGCTAGAGGACTATGACTGTCATAACAGGTATATTGTTCAGGATGAGTGTGAAGTTATTTGAAGGAGCATTTCTCCAGAAAGCTGCAAGCCTCAATCGGCCGTAACAAACAGTATGTTCTGAACAGCACAAGTTGTAACATTATCAGGCACTCATTATCATCGATAATCAGTTATAAATTGTGGCATTCAAATAGCTTGAATAACTCAAACTCCACTGAAAACTTAAAAAAAAATTGGACTCACCTTACTATTTGACAGTCCCAGCTCTCAGGTGGAACCTGAAATTGAAACAAATCGTTATATAGTGTTGCTGGACAATTTCTCAGTTAATTTACCCAATTAACAGTTAACAGAAATAAAAGCATATTTTGGCAAAGATTTTATAAATAAAAACCATACCAAACAATATAACACACGTCTGTCTCCTCAGTGGCCCTCTGTTTCTATCATTCAGGATGTGCCTGAAAGCGTTCTGCCTGCTTATTCAAGGGGACCGGGCTGGTCAAAAGTTTGGACACATTACTGTTTTTAATGTTCTTGAAATAAGTCTCTTATGCTCATCAAGCCAGCATTTATTTGATCAAAAATACAGAAAAAAAAAAAAAAAAGAAAAAAAAAAAATATATATATATATATATATATATATATATATATATATATATATATATATATATATATATATATATATATATATTGTGAAGTATTAAAAATAATGAAATGAAATAAAATAATGGTTTTCTATTTTAATATACTTCAAAATAGCTGAAAGCAATTTTCAGCATCATTACTCCAGTCTTCAGTGTCACATGATCTTCAGAAATCATTCTAATATTATTATTTGCTGCTCAAGAAACATTTCTGATTATTATCAATAATAATAATAATAATAAAAAGAACCATTACTGATAACTGAGCACTAATAAAAATCCAGCACTAAATCAGCATGTTAGAATGATTTCTGAACGATCATGCACTGAAGACTGCAGTAATGATGCTGAAAATTCACAGGAATAAATTACATTTTAAAATATATTCAAATGATATTTCACAATATTACTTTTTTTATTTTATTTTTGTTCAAATAAATGCATGCAGCCTTGAGGGTTAGCACTTAAACGTTAACATTGCCAGCCCATGACTAATTATCAGGCAGCAATCTTAAACATGAAATTTTAATTGAAGCAGTCAAAATTACTAAAGTTTAAATTAAGTAATTAATGTCCCAAAATGATCAATAACTCATTTTCGACCAAAAACGAAATTATGGTGTTTTGTCTTTGCATGACGGTCGTGGTTTCAGCTCAGCTTCACCCACGTCCCGCCTTTTTGCCCATTTTCGATTATCCAGGAGTGACGCGCGGTGACGCACTTCCAAGATGGCGGCGGTCGGCTCCGCCCACTTTAAGCTTCAACATTTTTTTTTATTTTTTTTTATTGAATATCAAGAAGAACATACAGAAAATGAAATAACCAATGCCAGGGGTGAGTGCAATTAGAAATACAATTATTAGTTACAAAATCATGAAAATATTATGAAAATGACACAATAGGCCCTTTCGCACCGCAGGAACCTTTTCATAGTACCCGAACTAATTGTGGAACTACCCACTTTTTTGGCGTGTTCGCACCGCGGGAACTAGGAACTGTTTTAGTTCCCGGAACTCCGTTTGGATATATTTGCGTTATATTTCGCAAGAATTAAGAACAGCGATAGATGGACAGACGCTGAAGTGCAGGCACTTTTGAACATTTTGAACTCCTTTCCGATCTTTCAATCGCTTGACGTATAAGTTACGTCGACATTCCATGTCCGTTATTGTGAACCCCGCAAGACACAACAACATCACAGCTCCGATCACAGCGTCCTCCATCCTCCTGTTGTTAACGTTGTTCTTCTTTGTTTTCGTTGTTGAACGCCGCGCACAAATAATGTCGCTGTCGACCGGCTTATGTCACTTCTTAGTACCCACTGTCGGTGTGAATGCAACCCTTTAAATGGTGCTGGGAAATAGTTCGCGCAAAATCGTCCCAGTACTTTAGTACTGTACTTTTAGTTCTGGAACTAACGCGGTGCGAAAGGGGCTACTGAGACAGTTTTGAGGGCTTTGGAACTGTTGGATGTAAGAAGAGTGTCCAGATAAGATTTAATGTCCTTACAGAAAACAGGAAAGTATGGCTTAACACCTTGAAACTTACATTTGTGTAAAAAGAATTTTGCAAGAGAAATGAATAAGTTTATCAGATAATATTTGTCCTTGTCTTCTTTAGCAAAGTTATGACAACCAAATAAGACATCTTTATATAACAAAAATAAACTCTGTGAAGAAAAAGCATGTACAAAAAGCATGGAAATCCTTAAAAATAAATTTGTATATGTACATTCCCAAAAAAGATGGGACATAGATTCATCTTCAGCCTCACAGAAGGAGCATAAAGAATCAATATCTGGAAACATTTTTTTCATATAAAGCTTAACAGGGTAAAAAAGATGAAGTAATTTGTAGGAAACCTCCTTAACCTTATTAGTTATTAAATATTTAGATGACAAAGTCCACACTTTCTTCCATCGAATGTTATCGTATAGGCCATTCCATTGGGATATAATATATGGGAGAGAAGTTATTTCAGCCTGAAACAATTGTCTAATTCTTTTGTTCCGACCGGAAGAGGGAGATAAAAAGCAAGTCGTCCCAATCACGGTATCAAAAGGATGAATCTTTGACAAAGAAAACTGGGATCTAGTGGAGCCCTTGAGAAGAGTTCTGGCCCCACAGGGAATGGCGTCCATTACAATGGCAAACTCTCGAGGAGTGACAGGAATATTATATTTATTTAGGGATTCAGAATAAGAATATAAGTAACCATCAGAGTTTAATAACTGAGAAACTAGAGTAATATTATTATTGACCCAATTTGGGAAAAATAAGATTTACTTTTATAAAAAATATCACCATTATTCCAAATAAAATAACTGTGAGGACTAAAATTATGTTTATAAATCAGATGCCACCAACAACTGGGTCAAAGTTTAACCTGCATCTGGCTTTATCATCCTTACATATAGACACACCAAGATAGGTCACCTGTGATTTAACTGGGATACTGTAAAGAAAAGGAGAGGAACAAGATTTAATAGCTAATAATTCACATTTATCAAGATTTAATTTTAAACCGGAAGCTTTAGAAAAAACATTTAATAAGTTCGATAGCGACTGGAATTTGTGATTCATCTTTCAGAAACAAAGTAGTGTCATCGGCTAGCCGACTAATAAGTATATGCTTATTGGCAACATTAATACCTTGTAGATCACTACTTGAAAGGGAGGAGGAAAGAAGTCAGATGAAGCTTTGGCCCAATAGTATTGAATCAAAAAGGAAATTATTTTTTTTCAATTCATCATGCTTAAGCAGAGAGGAGTTCATTTTCCAATAAGAAGCTCTAAAACTAGTATCTGAGTGTCCTGTGGATAAAGGAGTAGAGAGGAGAATAGTGTGGTGGTCTGTTAAAGGCGAGGGAAGGATACTAACTGAAACATTAAAGTTTTTAAAGGAGTATGGTACAAGCCAATAATCTAAACGAGAAAGTCTTGAATGATTGTTGTTACTCCATGTGTAAGATTTAACATTTGGAAACTTCTCTCTCCAGATATCGATTAAATCGAACTTCTCCATGAACATTTTCAATTTTGAATTAGAGGAAGCAGACTGTCTGGGAGGAAATCTATCAAGATTGTTATCAGGAGCGATATTAAAATCTCCGCCAATACAAATCAAAGCATCTGGAAGTGTATTAGACCATAACAACATTTTTTCTCCTATCTCTCCAAACAACAAATTGTTTTCTCGAGAGGTATTATATCCATAAATGTTAATCAATAATATAAAAATATTATTAACACAAATTAATAGTAAAAGAAAATGCCCCTTAGGATCAATATAGTTCTGCAAGACTGAACCAGCAAAATGGTTTTTCATTATCATTACACCAGCAGAATGCTTGGAACCATGAGCCATCCAAACCTCATTGCCCCATTGGTTTTTCCAAAAAGTAGAGTCATTGAACACAGAGTGAGACTCCTGAAAAAAACAAAAATCAGTTTTAAAGGATTTAGCATACAGAAACAGTGCTTTGCGCTTTACATTGTCACGTAGCCCCCTGGCATTGAGAGAAACAATTGAGATAGAATTTTCAGTTCTCTGTCTTCTCTGTTTGGGCACAAGAAGACCATGTTCATTCCCAACAGGACTGGTTTGACTGGCTTACTGTGATTGATTTTCTTTGTGTTTTTGGTCTACCATTTTGGCTGTAAAACAAGAAAATATCTATTGACCCCATGTTTAATTAATGCTGTTGGTTAAACATATAAATTAAGACAGATATATTTAAGTTCATTCACCAAAAGATTCAGGTCAGAGGATTTGATGAATAAATACTGATTGCAATTTTCTACAAACCTTACCTGGCGAGGGCTCATCATGACAAGAACTCGCTGACCCTCACT
Source organism: Onychostoma macrolepis (assembly GCF_012432095.1). NCBI lineage: Eukaryota > Metazoa > Chordata > Actinopteri > Cypriniformes > Cyprinidae > Onychostoma > Onychostoma macrolepis. Next base: position 37,093,513 of record NC_081176.1, read on the forward strand.
AGCAGCTGTTCAGTTGACAAAACTGAAAAAGGCCATCATGCAAACTCTCTGTTTCTGCCTTACAACAGAGCAAAAAGAATGTGTGAGTGAGTGACGGAGTAAAGGACTAAGATGAAGAGAAATAGGCAAAGAAAGGCAGAATTGTGCGTTTAAGTTTAACAAAATGAGAGGAAAAGTTTTTTTAGAAAAAGCTGTATCAAGCTATATTAATATGAATTATTTTAAACATGAGTCTATACCGCAGCTATTTAACATTTAATGACAGAGTAACAATATCATCAGAATCAATTTTCATTTTTTTTAACATTTAAAAAGACTTATAATAATTGGAATAAATTTTCCAGCTGATGAACAATAAAAACAGCCAATCAGAATTCACCTGACTTTAAAGAGCTTGAGCATTTAAAGTGGCAGACAACAACTTAACTGCAGCGTGTATAATAATAAACTGAACTTTATCATTTGTTGGTGTGGATGCTAAAATACAGTAGTCCTCATTATAGTATATATAGTGATCTGATTTGGCCAAATTAATTGAAGATTTGATTTGTCACGTGACAAGTTAAACTAGCATTTCCAGACTCTTGCTTAGACAGATGTGTTCAATAAGAATCAACACGGACAGCGTAAGACTTTGTTGAGGGCTCTTCCTGATGGGGTTCGTGGGATATGTAAAGCAAAGTTTAAGAAACATCAAATGCTGTGCAAAATGTAACAGCCGTAAAGTTCAGTCAAAGGGTTAAGACCAGCACAGACGTACCACTGGGTGTTCTGCATCCAGGCGATAGTGATCGATTGCTTCAGTCTGTTGTGCTGCTGAGAGGTTTGTGTTTGTAGCTCCGTGTACCTTCGCTTTTATTGAATCTCTACTTTACTTTCAATCCCTTTTGTCTAAAGTGATAATATATAACTTAATTCCCACCATATTTCTGGTGTTATCTTCCCCTCTTTTCGAGCCTTTTCAACAGCGGGCCAAAGTAGCCGTCTTCTTTCCCGATCAGGCGCGATGAGTTCCTCCGTGAAACGAAGTTGATTGACACGCCGTCCTCGCAGCTTTCCACACTCCGTCCCTTGCCACTCGAAGAAAACTGAATAATGATGGGTCGAGGACGTGAACTATTTTGGAGCCCGATTTTGTCTGCTAGGCTGTGGCCTTCCTCAGCGAACGTAGCTTCACAGATACGGATGGACTCCGCTCTCACATTCTCTCGTTCCTTCTCAGGTACACCTTGCAAACGCAGATTCCAAAAGTTTGTCAGCAGAGCTCAGCAAAAGACAAATTAGCAGGACGCCATCTTGGACTCTCCCCGCCGACATTAGCTAGGGTTGCAGCAATTGATAGTTTTCACGTGATGTCACACCCTCATAGGAACGCCCACCTGGAGGCAAAACCAAGCCTGCGTCCCAATGTGCATACTATCCATCCTAAATTCTATGTGATATTAGTCATTTTCAATACTATTTAGGGTAGATAGGGTGGATAGTATGCGCATTGGGATGCAGGGCAAGCTTTGCTCCACTGTCCGCCATTTATTTTTACGCAGACTGCATCAAGTAATAATGTAGTAAAACGCAGATATTAAAAGGTGAAATTCAGTAAACACCTTATTGAAGATGTATATTTTGTACAGGCAAGAAGATGAAGCCAGAATATAAGCACAATGTGCAAAGTTTCATGTTAAATGGCTTTCCATAGAAAACCAAACAACACTGAACCGTTAAGCGGATTGCGTTCATATTCCGGCCTCATCTGCTTGCCTATGTAAACTATGCATCAGTAATATGGTGAATTTGATCTTTTAATATTACCGTTTTAAATATATTACAGTATTTTAAGTGTTTTTACAACGTTTTGTCGCACTGTTTATGATTGAAATTTTGCCATGGGTGCTTAATATGGATTGCAAATGGCCAAAACTTGCATTTTGTTCAGAAATACCTTTTTTTTTTTTTCTTCTTCTTTTGAGAGGTGATCTAAATATTTGCGGCTGGGAAGCAGATGAAAAATTGACACGCAAGTGCTGCAGTTCTATGGATGTTTTGCCCTCTCCAAGTCTTCCAGCCAGTCACGTGACTGAAAGCTATGAATAGTCGGTGTTGTTGACGGTTACCGGTGTGAAGCCACAACGCGTTATATCACTTGCCCACTGCCCCACCGTCGTTTTGATTTTTTTATAGTGATAATTTTGTTCAGTTAGAGAACAGACACTACAATTAAAAGTGAATGCGACTGCCGAACAGATTTAATTTATAGGTGAGGAGAAGCTCACAAGAAGAGTGAGGTGAGACGGACAAGACGATGGCAGAAGAGTTTCAAAACGAAATGCAAAAATGCTTGTTTTAAAAATATTTTGGATTTTGAAAAGCATGTTGACTTCTGCCATTTATCTGTGGTGATATTGGAAGTTTTTTTTAAACGTTCGTTTCTTATTTATTTGGTTCCATAGTGTTTACTGATCTTCAGTTTTGCATACCTAAACTTTATGTAAGTTATTTATTATTTTATATTAGGCATATAGCATGGTGTATTTTTATTAGTTTTGTTAATGAAAGTTCTATGTTCTACGTTGTATTTTCTTGTTGACGCTGTATTGCCGCTAATTTGAAAGTGAAAGTAAAATGCGCACGGCGCTTTTACAAGCTATTTAAAACGGAAGGATAACGAGAAAAGGAGGGAAAACTCCACAAACTGTCACATGTCCATTAACCAGTGGGAACATGTCCTCACCGTCACAACCCTAACGTTTGCTACATTAAAAACAGATGGACACTATTTGAATGGGTTCCTGTGGAGACCAGAACAGAAGAGCATCCAATCAGAATTTGTAATGGCTGCGCTCATCGTTTACTCAGGAAAAAGGTCTATAAATTAAGACAATTTTAAACTTTTATATGATTAGTATAACTGTTATAAATATGTAAGTAAACTGAATCTCTTAATGAAATAAATCTATTTAACTTTGTGGTTGTTTTATCTAAAAAGCTCAGATCACCTACGTTGTATTTATACATAAATACAGCATATAATACACAACTTAGATTTAATAAAACAAATTTTATCTTGGTACTTGCGCTTAGTCATAGCCAATACAGCATCATCTTTTCTAGATTTTGAGCAAATGTATTAAACAAAAGAAAAAACTGTCAATGCATTAAAGACATTAAGCATTTCTTCAAGATATTTAAAAATGTTTGCAGCATGGATAAAAAAAAAAAAAAAAAACTGGCTACTCATGTAAGCGTTTTGAGAGGAAAAAACAGCCTGAATTAGTAGGCTGTACATCACATTTTATTATTACATTCAGAAATAATGTAGGCTAAAATTAGCCTGACTACGTCAGACTTTGTACTTCCGCTCAATTTCATTTCGCTTCTGTACTCAGTCTGATATAGCAGACCATCTCCCAGTTTATCTCCGGCTCCGCAGCAGCCGGCCAACCAACAAACAGAGGGCGGGCTGAGAGCCGTGACATAGACGCTAAGCGCCCAATTTAAGATTGTAGTTTAGTTTAGGGAAATCTAAAACGACAGCGGACATGGAGACACGGGATGCTATTCGCTCTGTTGTGGAGAATATTCCCGGCATTTTCCAACTGAAGCACGAACAAGAAGAGTGTTTGGTTCACATTTTGAATGGAGGTGATGTTGTGGCCCTACTCCCGACAGCTTTTGGGAAAAGTTTAATTTATCAACTGTCACCAATCGTCAGTGAGAAACTGGGGAGGCCAAAGTCCGGCAAGGCGATAATTGTGGATGCGTAGATTTACTTCACATAATCTGCAAAAGTCGTTCACAGCCATCTTCACTCCGGTATTTCGCTCGATGGTTTTGTTTTCGCCGCATACCTGTGTTTACAGCGGAAGTTCGAGGCGGCTGAGCCGGCGAATAACATACATCATAACCAACCGTTATGTGATTGGCTTACAGGTACACCAATGATTTTAAACTTCAGACAAGCTCCTGCCCACGAGAAAGTAAACGCTTGTCAATTATGCCCTTCCAGACTGTCTACGAAGCAAAGCGAAGTAGCAGAGTTTGGTACCACCAGGCTAGGCTAAAATACCAGTAAATAAAGCTAAATGTTTAAAAACATCACCAACACAATTAGGCTATTTTAGTTCCCTTCTCTCCACAACAAAGCCTCTAAAGTTAACAGTTTTTAGGCTAAATATAAACCTCAAGCCAAACCGAATTAATTTAAAAGTGAAACTGAAGCCTACCTCTCTCATTCTGCATGAATCCAAATCTTTCCATATTCACAACGTATCTAGATGCTAAAATGTTATTTATTATGTAAACTATAGGCTTTGTTCTTCACTCTCATTATCGATGTAAAACATGCTTCACACATCGGTTATATCAGCTGTGAGGCGCTGGTCACACTGAACAACACAGACTGAACTACAGACTATTTCAATTGAGCGGTGCAACTTTAATTTGTTTCTTTAACTGTGTTTTATTTTGATAATGAACAGACTGCGATGTCAAGTTAGCGAAAATATGCAATAAAAAATGTTTTGGTCTAAATTGAAAGTTTATGTATTTCAATTACATACAAATTTCCCATCCGTTTAGATTACATAGTTTTAACATAAACAAATCAATAACATTAATGTGATTCATATCCATCAGTCATACGTGAATGAAACAGGTCAGATTTATGTAATAGTTCACAGTAAAGTCCCCACACTGCTCAGTGTTCATGTGTTTCCACGCTACAGCACGTGCACAATTATTAGGCATGTTGATATTCTGATGATTTTTTTTTTCCAAGCACATTTTACCAATTCCAAACCACATCAATCTTAATAACTACTGTTAATTTTGTATTTAATAATGTATAAGTGATATTGTTAATGAAGGCTGGAAGTGAAAAACTCCTTATATTCAGGTGTGCAGAATTATTAGGCATGCTTTCTTTTACAGATAAAATTAGCCAAAAAAGAGGTTTAAGTCAGACTGAAAAGTCAAAAAATATTAAATCCCCAACGAGAAATATTCAAAACTAATGCAATACAGAAATAACTGTCACCGTCCCACCTGTGGGACGCTTGGCGCTCTTTTTTTCGTTGTCTTTTTTTCCCTATCAAATATTTGAGTAATCATCATAAATTATATATCATTTGAAAGCTTAAAACCTCAAAATTCCTCCTGTGAAAACCATTTTGAAATTGGACATTGCGTTACCATGGACATTGCACTTTAAAATCGTTAGGCGGTCTCCTCCCCCTTAGTGGGTGGTGTCAAGTGTCATATTACACAATGTATTACGGTCTTTTAGAATCAAAACTTTTTATAATCTTGACAAAATACATATTGCCGGAAAGGTCTGACTCTCAGGATTCCATATTTGGTGTAATATTGGGAGTAATATTGACAGAGAAATATAGACATTTGTGACAGAAAAATGCATTAAAAAAAATTAAATGGAGTTGAATGGCACCCGGTGGCTGTTTGTGATATGACACCCTAAATAAAATCTCACAGGAACCTCAATTTTTCTCATATCAACTTCAAATTTGGAACATAACTTATAGAGACATAAGGCTTTAATTTCATGCCAATTTTAGAGTAAAACCTATATATATATATATAAAATATATAAAAAATAATATTTTGTATTTTCTTTACAGTACATTTAAACTTCTATAACTTTTTGATACTTTCATATTTTAAAATTAACTTTTGCAGTAATCTGCTGATTGTCTTCTTAAAAAGAGTCCAACCTTATGTCTGTATTCCAAAGCATTCATGAATTATAAGAGTTTAAGTTTGGATAGTGCACTTTCATGTATATGTTAAAAATGGGGGTGACAGTTAAGGGGTTAAGGCATGACCATTGGACAGTGAAATGCTCATTGGGTCAGCGGGGTCAGAAAAAAATAGGTGGAGAAGAAAAGACACATGTTAACTGCAAAAGAATGAAGAATTAATGTGAAGAATTAGGTGAGAAACCATCAGGAAACATTTAGTCTCCAGCGCCACCATTTTCCAGAACTGCAACCTTCCCGGAGTCTCCAGAAGAATAAGCTGTCAGGTTCTCAGAGACTTTGCTTCGCTAAAAAATACTAAAAAATGACCCTCACTTAATAATAACATGCTGAAGTATTGTGAAATACATGAAGACTGATTTTTTTATTGGCTTTATAGACCGATAAGTTGAGGACACAACATACACAACTTATTTAAAGTGAAACTAGCAGCCTGTGCTCGGCTATACCTCTCATTCTGCACCAATACAGATGTGTTCGTGTGTTGCATGTTTTGCTTGTTAACGTTAATTACATTACATTATAAGTCGCAGCACGTTTCAGATGATTAAAAACACTGCTCTATCTATATTATAGATCAGTGTGAAGAAACTGTGGGTCTTTTGAGGACAAACAGATTTTCCCCAGGGTTTTACTCTCATCACTTTGAAAACTGCTTTCATTAGTATATATATATATATATATATATATATATATATATATATAATATTAGTCAAGTCAAGTCAAGTCACCTTTATTTATATAGCGCTTTTACAATACAGATTGTGTCAAAGCACTTAACAGTATCAAATTGGAGGATAGAGTGTCAGTAATGTATAATGATAAGATTAAACACTCAATTTTCAGTTAAAGGCATTTCATTATTGAATTCAGAGATGTCATTGTCTAGCTCAGTTTAGTTTAAATGGTATCTGTGCAATCAAATCGGCGATAATCGCTAGAAATTAAGTGTCCCCAACTGAGCAAGCCAGAGGCGACAGCGGCAAGGAACCAAAACTCCCTCCGAGACAGAATGGAGAAAAAAACCTTAGGAGAAACCAGACTCAGTCGAGGGGCCAGTTCTCCTCTGACCAGACGACACCCGCAGTTCAAAAGTTTATATTTCTATTTTAATTTTGAGAAACAATTGAGATAGAATTTTCAGTTCTCTGTCTTCTCTGTTTGGGCACAAGAAGACCATGTTCATTCCCAACAGGACTGGTTTGACTGGCTTGCTGTGATTGATTTTCTTTGTGTTTTTGGTCTACCATTTTGGCTGTAAAACAAGAAAATATCTATTGACCCCATGTTTAATTAATGCTGTTGGTTAAACATATAAATTAAGACATATATTTAGATATATTTAAGTTCATTCACCAAAAGATTCAGGTCAGAGGATTTGATGAATAAATACTGATTGCAATTTTCTACAAACCTTACCTGGTGAGGGCTCATCATGACAAGAACTCGCTGACCCTCACTAGCAGCTGTTCAGTTGACAAAACTGAAAAAGGCCATCATGCAAACTCTCTTGTTTCTGCCTTACAACAGAGCAAAAAGAATGTGTGAGTGAGTGACGGAGTAAAGGACTAAGATGAAGAGAAAGTATAGAGGAACAATATAATTGGAATTAATTATCCAGCTGATGAACACTAAAAACAGCCAATCAGAATTCACCTGACTTTAAAGAGCTTGAGCATTTAAAGTGGCAGACAACAACTTAACTGCAGCGTGTATAATAAACTGAACTTTATCATTTGTTGGTGTGGATGCTAAAATACAGTAGTCCTCATTATAGTATATATAGTGATCTGATTTGGCCAAATTAATTGAAGATCTGATTTGTCACGTGACAAGTTAAACTAGCATTTCCAGACTCTTGCTTAGACAGATGTGTTCAATAAAAATCAACACGGACAGCGTAAGACTTTGTTGAGGGCTCTTCCTGATGGGGTTCGTGGGATATGTAAAGCAAAGTTTAAGAAACATCAAATGCTGTGCAAAATGTAACAGCCGTAAAGTTCAGTCAAAGGGTTAAGACCAGCACAGACGTACCATTGGAAATGTTTGCCTTTGCAGCTTTTGGTCTTCTCCATAAACACACAAGATGGCCAGATTCATCCCTCTCCACAAACAAGACAAGAGTTCGACAGGCCTTCCTTTGGTCTTCCTTTTTAGCTGAAACAAAGAAAACAGAAAATGTTGAACCTTTGAAGGACTTTAGCCTCCCTGGCAGCTTCTTCAGGTTCAGCACTGAGCTTCGAGTACAAGTTACCTGTTAATATCAGCAGCTTTTTGACAGAACCGATCAAAATTCTATTCTGAGCTTTGAAAATATGCCATGATGAAAAAGAGAAAGGAAGAAAGAGCAAAAATGTGTAAATTAATTATGAATAACAGTTCAGAGAAATAGGCAAGGAAAAGCTGAGAGAGAGAGAGAGAGAGAGAGAGAGAGAGAGCTGTTGATAAACAGCTGCTGGACACTAAAGGTTGTTGTAGGAGATGGAGATGTATGTGATCTGAAGAAACTGCAAGTCAAAAAAATATTGAATTAAATTTTTTTTACATAAAAGTATTAAAGGCATGGCAAGTTATGTGATTAACTACAAATACCACATTAAAACTACGTTACTGTGGTAAAAACATGGTAAATGTTGTGTTTTTGTGCTTTAACTACAAATAGTACAGTAAAAACACAGTTACAGTGGTAAAACAAGGTAAGTGTTGTGGATACCGTGTTTTAACTACAAATACCACATTAAAACTAAGCTACTGTGGTAAAAACATGGTAAATGTTGTGTTTTTGTGCTTTAACTACAAATAGTACAGTAAAAACACAGTTACTGTGGTGAAACAAGGTAAGTGTTGTGGATACCGTGTTTTAACTACAAATACCACATTAAAACTACGTAACTGTGGTAAAAACATGGTAAATGTGTGGACTTTTACATGATCACTTTCCAACCACAGGCTAATTTCAAACAAATATCACAATGAAAACTAACTTTATAATGCTGGCAGGGTCCACTTGAATGATCTGAACGTCAAACATGTTGAAATAATGGGACAAACAGTGTACAGTATCGATTTGAAACACGACATAATTTCATTCATAAATACGGGACGATCGACTAACGTCTCTCTTGAAGTTATCTAAAATCCATATCTTTTTAGCAATAAAACACTTAGAATAGCCGGGAGAGTTTAAAACGCAAATAGCAAGCATTTTAAAGAAACCCACAATGCATTTAGGCGAAAGTATCTGTAGCATCTCCTGTTGCCGGGAGGGGCGCTAATCTAGGGAACGCTCGTATGGGTCGTATTTGAGGATAGTGACAAACGACCTTTACGGTCGTATGAGTTGGAGGACTTGTTGTGGCAAGATAGGGTAGGAGAAGAGAATCTGAGTAAACGAAAGAGCTTTCGATGAAAGAAGATTCTTACTAAACTTAGAAAGGGGAAAACCCCAGTTAAACGTAAATCAAACTAATCTTGTGAAATGAGATGCATAAGAATGGTGTCTTTGCAATGCTTTCTTCTTTTTCTTGTTCTGTCTCTTTCTTTTCTCTTCTTATGGATATTTTAAGAGTAGGATCTTTACATATTAATGGAGGGAGAGATAGGAATAAAAGAGCAATAATTACAGAATATGCTTATTTAAAAGATATTAATGTAATGTTTTTACAGGAAACCCATTCAGATAGTCAAAATGAAGTTGAATTGTATAGGTGGTGGGAAGGTGAATGTATTTTGAGTCATGGAACAAATTTGAGTGCAGGGGTGGCAATTATTTTTTCTAAACATTTAGATCTAAACATTTTGTCCACTATTGAATTGGAAAAAGGTAGAATTGTAATGGCTATAGTAGAAATTAAAGAGTTAAAGTTTCTTTTTATCAATGTATATGCTCCAAATACAGGTTTACAACGGATCGAATTATTTGGGAAGTTAGACACTGAAATTAGAAAACATGTTGATGAGGGAATGTGTGTAATATTGGGAGGTGATTGGAATTATACCACTAATTTTGTATTGGATAGAAATGGAGAAGAATCTCATTCACAGTCTAGTAAAATACTTCTTAAGATTACTCAAGAACTGGAATTAATTGATGTGTGGAGAAATAGAAATCAATTAACAAAACAATATACATGGGTTAAAATATTAGACTCTATTGTGACTGGAGCAAGACTGGACAGAATTTATGTAAATAAATCAGACAATAATAGAGTTATGAACGTTGGTATATTGTGGTTTTTCTGATCACCATATACTGACTATTGATTTTAATATTACAAGGGTATTGCATCCAAAATCCTACTGGCATTTCAATGTTAAACTGTTACATGATAAGTTTTTTTGTGAAAATTTTAAATGTTTTTGGGAAAAATGGAAACTAGAAAAGGACAATTTTGAAAATGTAATTCAGTGGTGGGAGGGAGGAAAAGTTCAAATCAAGATTTTTTGTCAGCAATTTTCTTATAATAATAACTGTGATTGTAAAGAGAAATATTGAAAGGTTGGAGAAAGGTATTAATGATATGGAAAATTTGCTTGATTTGAATGCTTTGGGGGAAACTAATGATTTAAAGAAAAAGAGATTAGAGTTGAAAACTCTTCAAGAAGAAAGAGCAAAGGGTGCCTTAGTCCGAGCAAGGATATCTTCCATCAAGGAAATGGATGCTCCAACAAAGTTTTTTTTTTTTAATCTAGAACGTAAAGTAGTAAAGCAAAAAAATATGCTTTATCTTTGGAAGGACAATGGCACATTAACTTCGGATCCCATTGAAATGAGAAAAATTTCATTTTTTATGCTGAACTTTTTGGGCTTAAAGACTGTGATCATGCGAGTATGGATCAGTTATTGAAAGGAACTTGAAACCTGAGGACAGATGGTTTCTTATGAAGAACTTTCAGAGGCTGTTATGCGGCTGTCCACAGGATGGTTTGCCTGCTGAATTTTATAAATCATTCTGGAATGTTTTAGGAGAAGACTTTTACAATGTAATTGGTGAATGTTTTTAAAAAGGTATTTTACCCAGCAGCTGTCAAAGGGCAGTATTATCACTTCTGCCTAAAACTGGTGATTTAGGGTTGTCGAAAAATTGGCGCCCTGTTTCTTTAATGTGCCAAGATTATAAAATATTGTTATTATTGAGATGTAATTGACCTCTCTATGACAAATGATTTTAATATTGGTATATTATCGATTGATCAAGAAAAAGCATTTGATTGTGTGGGTCATAATTACCTTTTAAAATGAAACCTTTATCTCATGGATAAAATTATTATATAGAGGTGCTTCTGTAATGCTTAAGGTGGGAGGGGGATTGAGTTGCCCAGTACCTGTTAAACGGGGAATAAGACAGGGTTGTCCACTTTCTGGACAACTCTATAGCTTAGCTATTGAGCCTTTACTAATTAAGCTGAAAAATAGTTTGAAAGGTTTTCATATACCAGGAGATGTTAATGGGTTAAGTGTCTCTGTTTCTGCTTACGCTGATGATGTAACTGTTTTTATTACTGGACAGGAGGATGTTCAGATATTGTGTAGAAGTTTAGCTTTATATGAAAGTGCTTCCTCAGCTAAAGTAAACTGGGCAATGAGTGAAGGTTTTCTTGTGGGTCCCTGGAAGAATGTCGGGCCTCCTCAGCTCCCAGGGGGATTATGGATTATGGGAGAACCTTTGTTATATAATCCATTGATACAAACCAGAACTTTGTCATCAGAAAGCTTGATAAATTGCCTAATGAGAGCTGGACTAACAAAAATAGGCAATCTGAGAGACATTAAAGGGTGGAAAACGGCATGAAACAGGGATTCGATCTCTACGTCTTCTACAGCAGGTGATAGAAGAGGTGCAAAATGCACTGTCTGGGACTTGCAGGGAGGCACTGGAAATTCAACCGTCTCAGGATTGGGAGAAAAAGTACCAGTTTCCATCCATTAGTATATCTGCAGCAGCAGAGGAAAATTATGAAGATGCTGACACAATACTATCTTTTAGGATTCTATTCTATCTATTATCAGGAGACATGGTGTTAGCTTTCACTGTTATGCTGATGATACTCAGCTCTATATTTCTTCGCGGCCCGGTGAAACACACCAAATTTGTGATAATGCATTATTAAATATATGTCTCCTACTTTTATTAGCGCACGATTAAAGCAGCACACATCTTCTGTCTGACCCGTGGCCTCGACCGTAGTTGGAGAAATGGAGATGCAGTGTTGCCAACTTACCGAATTTGCAGACCCCATTAGTGACTCTTATGTGTATTTGATTTTATCAGACGACGGCTCGATTATCAGGATTTTTGTGCAGATGAACATCTTGGAAGGGAGAGCCGGTTATGTAGTCTTAATGGGTCGCGTTTCAGTCACTGTTTCATATCCATTGCATTGTCTGACAACAGAAACAGTCAAATATATCAAAACAGTTTTATTGAGAATTTAGCTGCATCAAAATACAGTCTGTGGCACAGAGAGGCAAACTGTCACAAACACAGACGGAAACTACAGGTGAGTGAATGACAATGAGGTTTATTGACTGAACTGGTGACAGGATATGGATGAGAGTGACGTGGGTGAGTATCTTGATGTAAGAGAAATTCCAAAGGCCTTGGCGGAGAGCTAACAGCGTCCTCTGTATACAGGTCGACGGGAGATCGGGAACCAGGAGACTTGGGGAGTTCGTCACGGGGAATCGTCGGTGGAACTGGGGAGAAACTCAGCGAAACAACATTTACATTTAGTCATTTTGCAGACGCTTTTATCCAAAGCGACTTACAATTTGGGGAACACGAAGCGATTCATCTTGAAGAGGCAATCCGACAAAGGAAGTGCTTGTAACACCAAGTCTCAGGCATTGTTTAAATAAGTACAAGCTAGCAAGGGAAGGAATAAGTAAGGAGAAAGATTTTTTATTTTTTTTGTGTGTAGGTTGAAGTCAAGTAGTGTCGAAAGAGATGAGTTTTCAGCTGTTGCTTGAAGATTGACAGGGATCCAGTACTCCGAATATGGGTGGGAAGATCATTCCACCAGCCAGGAATGATGAACGAGAATGTTCTGGAGAGTGATTTTGAGCCTCTTTGTGATGGTACCACGAGGCGTCGCTCACTAGCAGATCTCAGACTTCTGGAGGGGATGCAGATTCTTAATAGTGAGTGCATGTAGGCGGGTGCTGAGCCTGTGGTTGTTCTATGAGCAAGCATCAGTGTCTTGAACTTGATGCGAGCTGCGATTGGTAGCCAATGCAATGAGATAAAGAGAGGTGTGACATGGGCTCTTTTGGGTTCCTTGAAGACCAGTCGTGCCGCCGCATTCTGAATCATTTGTAGAGGTTTGACTGTGTTTGATGGAAGTCCAGCCAGAAGAGCATTGCAGTAGTCCAGCCTAGAAATGACAAGGGCCTGGACAAGAAGTTGTGCAGCATGCTCCGTCAGAAAGGGCCTGATCTTTCTGATGTTGTGTAGTGCAAACCTGCAAGATCGAGCAGTCTTTGCAATGTGGTCTTTGAAGGTCAGCTGGTCAAAGATTACACCAAGATTTCTGACCGAAGTTGATGGGGTAATTGTTGATGAACCTAACTGGATCGTGATGTCATGCTGTAGAGTTGGAGTGGCAGGAAAGACAAGAAGCTCAGTCTTTGCCAGGTTGAGCTGGAGGTGATGTTCTTTCATCCATGCCGAGATGTCTGCCAGGCAACCTGAGATCCTTGCAGCTACCGTGGATCATCTGGTTGAAAAGAGAGATAGAGCTGTGTGTCATCAGCATAGCAGTGGTAGGAGAATCCATGTGCCTGTATGATGGGACCCAGTGATGTAGTGTATGTGGAGAAGAGGAGGGGTCCAAGAACCGATCCCTGAGGAACCCCAGTGACCAGTGTATGTGCTTTGGATACCTCCCCTCCCCAGGCCACCCTGAAAGACCTACCAGTGAGATAGGATTCAAACCAGCGAAGTGGAATTCCAGTGATGCCCAGTGATGAGAGAGTGGAGAGGAGTATCTGATGATTGACAGTGTCAAACGCTGCAGATAGATCCAGCAGAATGAGGACTGATGATTTGGAATGGGCTTTTGCAATTCGCAGGGCTTCAGTGACCGAGAGAAGTGCAGTCTCAGTTGAATGGCCACTCCTGAAACCTGACTGTTTAGCGTCCAGTTTGTTGTTCTGTGAAAGAAACAATGAGACCTGGTTGAAGACAACACGTTCAAGTGTTTTCGCTATGAATGGAAGGAGAGAGACAGGTCTATAGTTTTCTATAAGAGAAGTGTTTAATGTAGGTTTTTTGAGCAGTGGGGTTACCCGAGCCTGCTTGAACGCAGTGGGGAAGATGCCTGTGAGGAGGGATGTGTTGATGATGTGTGTGAGTGTCGGTAAGAGCGTGGGAGAGATTGCTTGCAGAAGGTGCGAGGGGATTGGGTCAAGAGGACATGTTGTAGGATGGTTGGAGAGGAGAAGTTTGGATACTTCAGCCTCCGTCAGGGGACAGAAGGAGAAAATGGGAGGTTTAGCAGTGGATGTGGTTGGTTGGGGGTCCTGTGTGCGTGGAGGTGAGAACTGATCGATCTAGTTTTGTCTGTAAAAAAAGTAGCAAAGTCATCAGCTGTAATAGAAGTGGTGGGAGGTGGTGGAGGGGGACAGAGGAGAGAATTAAATGTTCTGAAGAGATTACGCATGTCTGGAGCGCTGTTGATCTTGTTTTGGAAATGTGAGGATTTGGCAGTGTGGACATCAGCAGAGAAAGATGAGAGCAGAGACTGATACCTACTCAGGTCCGACGGATTGTTTGATTTGCGCCATTTTCTCTCTGCCGCTCTGAGTTTAGTCCGATGTTCACGAAGAACATCAGATAACCAGGGGTTAGAAGGGGCAGTCCGTGCTGACCTAGAGGAGAGAGGACAAATGTCGTCTAGACAAGTTAAGGTAGAGCATAAAGTTTCAGTAGCTGCGTTTACATCCAGAGATGAGAAATGGGTAGGTGAGGGAAGAGAGGAGGATACTACAGAGGAAAGATGGGAAGGAGAAAGGGAGCGCAGGTTTTGTCTAAAAGTAACCGGTAGGGGGGTTGGTGGCACACGGGTAGCAAAATGTAGTGTAAATGTAATGAAGAAATGGTCCGAGATATGTAGCGGTTGTACCAGAATGTTATCTGCAGTACAATTGCGTGTGTAAATTAAATCAAGTTGGTTGCCTGATTTGTGCGTGCTAGTAGTGGTAAGGCGTTTGAGATCAAATTAAGCTAGGAGTGAATGGAAGTCTGTAGCATAAGGCTTGTCTAGGTGAATGTTGAAATCACCAAAGACTAAGAGTGGAATGCCATCCTCCACAAAAGAGGACAACAACCCGTCCAGCTCCTCTAGGAAGGTGGCTAGAATTTGTCCAGGGGGACGGTAGATTACCACAATCTGGAGTTTTATCGGAGCTGATACAGTAATGGCATGACATTCAAATGAGTTGTAATTGCAAAGGGTAGAGTGGGTTGAGTATTTCCAATTGTGTGAAACGAGCAGGCCAGTACCCCCACCCCGACCAACTTGACGCGAAGTATGAGAGAAAGAGAAATTAGTAGAGAGAGCAGCTGGGGTTGCTGAGTCTTCTGGACGAATCCAGGTCTCAGTCAAGCCCAAGATGCTGAGAGTGGATTTTAAAGAAAAGGCAGAAATGAAGTCAGCTTTGTTGACGGCTGACTGACAATTCCAGAGACCCACAGAGAAAGCCAGAGGTGTAGTGGAAGATGTAGAGATAGGGCGTAGGTTAGCAGGATTACGTTGCCGTCTGCGAGTGATGTTAGAGCGTGGCTGAGAGAGAACCGGAATGTTTTGGAGACACATGATAGAGGTAGAAGGAAAGAGGATAGGAGAGCAGAGTGAGGAAGGAAAAAAAGATACTTAAGTGTGTAGCTCGGTGTCGTTGCTCGGTTCAAGTCGCACAGGAAAAAGTCGCAGGTCTTTACACTCCTGGTGAACCGACGATGAATGTCAGAGAGTGTGGGGTTTTATGGGAGTGCTGATGAGGGTTAGCAGGTGCGGGTGATTACAACTCAGGTGATTGGTGACACAAAAAAATCTAATAATAAATAATAAATGTACACTTTGCATGTTCAGAAGAAGAGCTGCCCTGTCGTGCAAAAATGTAAACAGGTTTGTGTGAGTAAGTTGCTCAGTGCAAAGAAAGAGAAGTAATGGGAACCTGGTATTTCTTCATGTGTCTAATAGACATGAACAAGTTCTTTGAAAAACATCTATGACCTTTGAAACATGTCTCGTCTTCATGCTCTGTTGACTATGGTTTCAATAATAATAAACATTCATTTACATATAGCATTCATATTTGTCTATGCCCATGTTGATTAGAGTATTAAAAATTTGAAAAGATATAAAAATGTGCGATTAAGTTGCGATTAATCACGAGTTAACTCATGACAATCGTGATTAATCGCGATAAAAAATTGAATCAACTGACAGCCCTAATATATATATATATATATATATATATATATGGTCTCAAAATTAGCGCGTTAACGCATGCAATTTTTTTTTTCAGTTTAAAACGTTAAAAATATTTAACCCCACTCACATCTGCTGCATTTATTCAGTCGCAGAACGTCTTTATGAACAATTCAATCAGGAGACGTTTCAGACGAGCGCTCCAGCTTTACTTCAGCGTCAGGCGCGTGTCAAACGAGCACGGAAACAGCCCTGTGCTCGCAGTGCGTGCTCTTCAATACACCAATATCAAAGTGCGAAATAAACTACGAGCATGCAATGTCGTGGTCAGTTAAGTCATGAAATTACCAAAAAGGCCATTAAAGCAGCCTTAAAACTGTGCATGCATGTAATATATTTTATATGAGTAAGATTTATGAACATGTCTCTGAAATGGTTTTCCAAACTGTCCTGGAGCACCAGCACCGTCTCCCTCATCTAACACACGCGATTCAACTCGTCATCTCATTAATAGAGACTTTAAGACCTGAAGTGGGTCAGAAAAAGTCAAAAGAGTTGAGAGAAAATATGATGGGTGTCAGATCTGCGTCACGTTCAGCAGCGGCAGCTCTTAAAGAAATAGAAGACTAATAACCTAATAACTAGCTGCTGTGATGTCTATCAATCAAAGGACAAAGGGGGGAATAAAGAGGAAAAAATAACTTTTATAGCTTTAAGGATTCATCTATAGTTAATTTAGAATTTAGTGGGGGATCGGTATTGGTATCAGTGATACTGGCCTTTAGTAACAAAAAAGGTGCCATTAAATAAATATTTACAAAAATATACTGTCTTTATGTTGTTTGTAGACTACATTAATTTGAAGATTGAATGTGAAATTATTGCAATGTAAAAGTATATTTAAGTGTATTTCTTTTTCTTTCTTTCTTTCACACCTAATATAAAGTGGGACCTTGTTTTGTAATATAGTGCTAAAACTACTGTATAAGACATTTGAAGTGTAATACAAAATATAAAAACATATGATGTTTGAGAGTGTAGAGAAACTTATCAGAGTTTCAACCCTTAAGTGTTTTTATGGCTTATGGCTATGTTTTTATCAGTTTATCAATCAGTTTATGGCTTTAAACTTGAAAAAGTGACCCAAATAATGTCAATAATTCTTGAAAGATTATGAAGATGTAATGAAAACAAATCTCACTAATCGTAATGTTTTTTTAAACTATTTTCATGTATTTTTTAGACTCAAACTTAATATGTCCACATTTTTAAAATGAGAAAAACACTAACTTTTTTTGCATTTCAATACTGACACAATAATGTACTCTATGAACTCACACACTCGTTATTTATTTATTTTTATCACATTTGTATTTTAATATAATTTATACCTGGTATGAAATAGTTTCTAAGCATTAGACAGCAGCGCGTGAGCAGGACTTTTATTCTGCTGTGGTGATGTGACGTCATGAGGATGCGCCGCGCTGCTGTGATTCAACTGAAGAAAGGTTTGTGTTTTAAACATTTAACGTGTAGAAACGGTTCAACTTCAAAGTTTTACATGCCATACATTAACATTTTTATATAACGATAATTGAACTGTTTATTATTTACTATAACGTGCCAGTGCTTTATTTAAAACGTTATTTGTGAGTAAAGCGCATCCACACACTAGAAACACAGAAGGTGAATCTCACTTCACTCCGAATATCGCGAATCAGTTTATCATAAACATGATTGAGTCACTGGAGGAACCGAGCTTGACTCCGAGTCAATTGAATCAAATGATTCACAAAACGAGTCGCTGACGTCACATGCTGGCCAAAACAGTTTAATTCGACACAAACGTGTTTAATAAACTTACACCAAGAGAAAATGTTTTCATTGTAGTGCAGTCTATTAAATGTGATCAGCAGATCATTAGGTAACTAATATACATCACTGCTTGTGTGTTATTGTGTGAATGTTTTGAGTGTAATCAGGTGATTTAAATCTCACTCTGACTCACTCCCTCACTAGTGTGCTGACTACTGAACTAGTGTGCTGACTACTGAACTAGTGTGCTGACTACTGAACTAGTGTGCTGACTACTGAACTAGTGTGCTGACTCCCGAACTAGTGCGCTGACTCCCGAACTAGTGTGCTGACTCCCTCACTAGTGTGCTGACTACTGAACTAGTGTGCTGACTACTGAACTAGTGCGCTGACTACTGAACTAGTGCGCTGACTACTGAACTAGTGTGCTGACTCCTGAACTAGTGTGCTGACTACTGAACTAGTGTGCTGACTACTGAACTAGTGCGCTGACTACTGAACTAGTGCGCTGACTACTGACTACTGAACTAGTGCGCTGACTACTGAACTAGTGTGCTGACTACTGAACTAGTGTGCTGACTCCCTCACTAGTGTGCTGACTACTGAACTAGTGTGCTGACTACTGAACTAGTGTGCTGACTACTGAACTAGTGTGCTGACTCCCTCACTAGTGTGCTGACTACGGAACTATTGTGCTGACTCCCTCACTAGTGTGCTGACTACTGAACTAGTGTGCTGACTACTGAACTAAAGCCGATTGAGACACACCCTGAGATTTAGTTTGGCTTTATTTCTCATCTTAAACAGAACCGAGTGTCCAAGAAACTGCTGCTGAAGCGACTGAGATCCACACACTATTATAAAGATGGCGTTTATTAAAGAGGAGAGTGAAGATGTTAAAACTGAAGAAGCGTTCAGAGTCAAACATGAAGAGACTGAGGATCAAACAAAGACGGCGTTTATTAAAGAGGAGAGTGAAGACTTCAGGATTGAAGAAGTGTTCAGTCTGAAACAAGATACTGAGGAACAAACAGGTCAGTTTTCATCCGCAAAGCTGAACTCACTCATTTGATCCGTATCCAGATGTCCAGCTCTACAGAAATTAAAGGTGTTAATGAAGAGTGTCATACGTGTAATTAAGCATGACTGTTGAAATTAAATGGTAACACTTAAAGGAACACTCCACTTTTTTTGGAAATAGGCTCATTCTCCAACTCCCCCAGAGTTAATAAGTTGAGTTTTACTGTTTTGGAATCCATTCAGCCGATCTCCGGGTCTGGTGATAGCACTTTTAGCATAGCTTAGCATAGATCATTGAATCCGATTAGACCAGTAGCATCGCGTTCAAAAATGACCAAAGAGTTTCGATATTTGTCCTATTTAAAACTTGACTCTTCTATAGTTATATCGTGTAGTAAGACCGGCGGAAAATGAAAAGTTGCGCTTTTCTAGGCCGATTTGGCTAGGAACTATACTCCCAGTCCGGCGTAATAATCAAGGAACTTTGCTGCCGTACCATGGCCGCAGCAGGCGCAGTGATATTACGCAGCGCCTGAAAGTAGTCCCCAGCTATATTATAACTAGTTACCTATGGCTATGCTAAAAGTGCTATAGCCAGATCCAGAGATCGGCTGAATGGATTCCAAAATGGTAAAACTCAACTTATTAACTCTGGGGGAGTTGGAGAATGAGCCTATTTCCAAAAAAAGTGGAGTGTTCCTTTAACAATAAGAGTCCATTCGTAGCATTAATGAAAACTGTAGAAGTATTGTTCCTTGTTAGAGTTTGATTTTGTTGCAATTTCTAACAATAATAGTATTATGTAGTTAGGTATTTTATTATAATTTTAGTTATTTAGTTATATTTTTAGTTTTATTGTATTTTAATCGAGGTGTTCACTGGGGATCTGTCTCTGGGGGTCATCTGGGTGTCCTGGTCTCCGCTGACGATCAGGGCTGTAGACATCATCTCTTGGTGCTGATCCACCATCTGATCGGATACGGACTGAGAAACAGAATAAGAGATTTTGATATTCTAGGTATTATCAAACGGCCAGAGTTTTGAGAACGCAGCGGATGTGGAGGACTATAATGTGATAAGAGCTCGCTCAAGTACTGAGGAGCTAAACCGTTCAAGGCTTTATAAGTAATTAACAAGATTTTAAAATCTATCCGATGCTTGATAGGGAGCCAGTGCAGTGTTGACAGAACCGGGCTAATATGGTCATATTTCCTGGTTCTAGTAAGGACTCTAGCTGCTGCATTTTGGACTAACTGTAGTTTGTTGATCAAGCGTGCAGAACAACCATCCAATAAAGCATTACAATAGTCTAACCTTGAGGTCATAAACGCATGAATTAACATTTCTGCATTTGACTTTGAGAGCATTGGTCGCAATTTAGATATGCTTTTGAGATGAAAAAATGCAGTTTTACAGATGCTAGAAACATGGCTTTCAAATGACAGATTGCTATCGAACAGCACACCTAGGTTCCTGACTGATGAAGAAGAATTGACAGAGCAGCCGTCAAGTGTTAGATAATGTTCTAGGTTATTACATGTGGGGTTTTTAGGTCCGATAATTAACACCTCTGTTTTTTCAGAATTTAGCAGTAAAAAATTACTCGTCATCCAGTTTTTTTATATCGACTATGCATTCCGTTAGTTTCTCAATTTGGTGTGTTTCACCGGGCCGCAAAGAAATATAGAGCTGAGTATCATCAGCATAACAGTGAAAGCTAACACCATGTCTCCTGATAATATCTCCCAAGGGTAACATGTAAAGCGTAAAAAGTAATGGCCCTAGTACTGAGCCTTGAGGCACTCCATACTGCACTTGTGATCGATATGATACCTCTTCATTCACTGCTACGAACTGATGGCGGTCAGATAAGTACGATTTGAACCATGCTAAGGCACTTCCACTAATGCCAACAAAGTTTTCTAGTCTATTCAAAAGAATGTTGTGGTCGATAGTGTCGAACGCAGCGCTAAGATCCAGTAGAACTAATAAAGAGATACAACCACGATCAGATGATAGAAGCAGGTCATTTGTAACTCTAATGAGAGCAGTCTCAGTACTATGATATGATCTAAATCCTGACTGGAATTCCTCACAGATATCATTTTTCTCTAGGAAGGAATATAATTGTGAGGATACTACCTTTTCTAGTATCTTTGACAGAAAAGGGAGATTTGAGATCGGTCTGTAATTAACTAGATCTTTGGGGTCAAGTTGTGGTTTTTTAATGAGAGGCTTAATAACAGCCAATTTGAAGGTTTTGGGGACATATCCTAATGACAATGATGAATTAATAATAGCCAAAAGAGGATCTATGACTTCTGGAAGCAGCTCTTTTAGTAGTTTAGATGGAATCGGGTCTAACATACATGTTGTTGGTTTAGATGATTTAACAAGTTTATACAATTCTTCCTCTCCTACAGTAGAGAATGAGTGGAATTGTTCCTCAGGGGATCTATAGTGCACTATCTGATGCGATACTGTAGCTGACGGCTGCAGGGATACAATTTTATCTCTGATAGTATCGATCTTGGAAGTGAAGTAGTTCATAAAGTCATTACTGCTATGCTCTTGGGAAATGCCAACACCTGTTGATGCTTTATTTTTCGTTAATTTAGTCACTGTATTGAATAAATACCGGGGGTTATGTTTGTTTTCTTCTAGAAGAGACGAAAAGTAATCAGATCTAGCAGTTTTTAATGCTTTTCTGTAGGATAGGGTACTTTCCCGCCAAGCTAAACGAAATACCTCTAGTTTTGTTTACCTCCAGCTGCGCTCCATTTCCGGGCTGCTCTCTTTAGGGCGTGAGTGTGCTCATTATATCACGGTGTTGGACTCTTATCCTTAATCTTTCTTAAGCGTAAAGGAGCAACCGCATCTAAAGTGCTAGAAAAGAGAGAGTCCATAGTTTCTGTTACATCATCAAGTTGTTCTGAGCTATTGGATATGCTGAGGAACTGAGATAAGTCAGGAAGATTATTTATAAAGCAGTCTTTTGTGGTAGAAGTGATGGTTCTACCATATTTGTAACAAGGAGTTGGCTTTACAGCTTTAGCTATATGGAATATACAGGAGACTAGATAATGATCTGAGATATCATCGCTCTGCTGCAAAATTTCAACGCCACTGACATCAATTCCATGTGACAGTATTAAATCTAGAGTATGATTTCGACAATGAGTAGGTCCTGACACGTGTTGTTTAACACCAATAGAGTTTAGAATGTCTATAAATGCTGATCCCAACTAATCTTTTTCATTATCAACATGGATATTAAAATCACCAACGATTAGGACTTTATCTGCAGTCAGCACTAACTCCGATAGAAGATCAGCAAATTCTTTAATAAAGTCTGTATGGTGCCCTGGTGGCCTGTATACAGTAGCCAGTACAAACATCACAGGGGATTTATCATTAACACTTGTTTCTTTAGATAACGTTATATGAAGCACCATTACTTCGAACGAATTATACTTGAAACCCAACCTCTGAGAGATACTGAAAATATTGCTATAAATTGTAGCAACACCTCCCCCTTTACCTTTTGGACGCGGTTCATGTTTGTAACAGTAATCTTGGGGTGTAGACTCGTTTAAAGTAATGTAATCATCTTGTTTTAGCCAAGTTTCTGTCAGACAAAGCACATCTAGTTTATGGTCAGTGAACATATCATTTACAAAAAGTGCTTTTGAAGAAAGGGATCTAATATTTAATAAGCCAAGCTTTATCATGTGTTTATCTGTATTATATCGTTTTTTAACATCAATTAAATTGTTACTATTACTTTGGT
Organism: Onychostoma macrolepis; assembly: GCF_012432095.1. Classification (NCBI taxonomy): domain Eukaryota; kingdom Metazoa; phylum Chordata; class Actinopteri; order Cypriniformes; family Cyprinidae; genus Onychostoma; species Onychostoma macrolepis. The sequence goes on from NC_081176.1 coordinate 37,116,340, forward strand.
TTGGATGTTTTCTGTATTTTCTAGTTCGGGGAACAGACACAGTCTCTATAGAGTGATATCTAGGTGAAAAAGTTTCTATGTGCTGAGAGTTAACTGACTTTGGTGACGTGAGGCGGCTAGCAGACGATCGGTTTAGCCAGTCTGTCTGCTTCCTGACCTGGGCTCCAGTTAGTCAAGTACAAACTCTAAGACTATGTGCCATATTTCTAGAGAGAAGAGCGGCACCACCCCAGGAGGGATGAACACCATCTCTTTTCAACAGGTCAGGTCTGCCCCAAAAATTCTTCCAATTGTCTATAAAGCCTATGTTATTTTGCGGGCACCACTTAGACATCCAGCCATTAAGTGACGACAGTCTGCTATGAATCTCATCACCACGGTAATCAGGAGCGGACCAGAGCATATTACAGTGTCTGACATCGTACTTGCAAGTTCACACACCTCTTTAACATTATTTTTGGTGATCTCCGACTGGCGAAGTCGAACATCATTAGCGCCGACGTGAATAACAATCTTACTGAATTTACATTTAGCATTAGTCAGCACTTTTAAATTTGCCAAGATGTCAGGCACTCTGGCTCCTGGTAAACAATGGACTATGGTGGCTGGTGTCTCTATTTTCACGTTCCGCATAATAGAATCGCCAATAACTAGAGCACTTTCATCAGGTTTCTCAGTGGGTGCTTCACTGAGTGGGGAGAACCTGTTTGATGTTCTGATCGGAACGGAAGAGTGGTGTTTTGACCCGCGACTATGCCGCCTCACTGTCACCCAGCTGCCCTGCTGCACGGGCTCAACCGAAACCGAACAATGTACAGGACTCCCTGAGCTAGTCGCATCCAAAGCAGTATCTACAGCCCTCACATTCTTACTGTCCTCAACTAAAGTTTGGATGCGTGTCTCTAGTTCTAAAACCTTCTCTGTCAGCCTAACTATTTCCCTGCATTTATCACATGTGAATCCCTCGCTGCTGACAGAGACAGATAAACTATACATGTGGCAAACAGTGCAAACAACAATGGCAGGAGAAGAAGCCATTACTCACCGTGATTGATGAATGATACCAACTTAACTTACCACTGTTGTTTGATGAGCTCGTGAAAAACGGAGCGAGGAAAAAAAAATATATAATAATAGGCGCGAATAGAAACGCAAAAGGAACCGCAAGTGACAAGCTAACGGGCTAACAAGCTGCACTAACGGTTTTAAAAGCGAACAATCAAATTAGTTAGATTAGTTTGAAAGATAACACCAGAAATATGGTGGGAATTAAGTTATATATTATCACTTTAGACAAAAGGGAGTGAAAGTAAAGTAGAGATTCAATAAAAAGCGAAGGTACACGGAGCTACAATCACAAACCTCTCAGCAGCACAACAGACTGAAGCCGAGCAGCGTTTTTGTGAAGATTGTGAAGAGCAGCGTTTCTCAAATCTAGCCCTCAAGGTCCCCTTTTCTGCAAACTTGAGCTTTCAAATAGTGCTTTCTGCCTTTAGCTTTCAAATAACACAGAAGACCTTGATTAGCGTGTTCAGGTGTGTTTGATTAGGGTTGGAGCTAAACTCTGAAGGATAGGGGGTTTTTCAAGGGCCTGAGTTGGGAATTTCCGGCACGTGTATTGGGACAAGTAGGACATTGACCCTTCAGAGCAGGTTTGGACACCTCTGGTACGGGATCAAGCATACATGTTGTTGATTTTGATGCATTACCTACCTAAATGTTTTGATGTCTGTTGTATTGTGCTATTAAACTGGGGATAACTTTTGTTTGTGTTTTTCACCTTAGACCTAATGGCATTGAAAAAAGAGACAGAAGTACTCAATGGCATTGAAGAGAAAGATCAAGACGAGAATCTGCATGATTTCACAACTGGAATAAAATATTTTAGGCGTTCACAGACTGAAAAGATTTCCACACGAAAAAAAGCTCTAAAGAGTGGAACAACTAGAAGTGACTTCACTAGCTTTCGGTTTGGAAAGAGTTTCAATCAACAAGGAAACCTTAAAGTCCACATTGGGGAGATCCCTTTCAGTTGCCAACACTGTGGGAAAAGTTTCACTCATAAAGGAAGCTTTAAGAGGCACATGAGAATTCACACTGGAGAAAAGCCTTACACCTGCAAACAGTGTGGAAAAAGTTTTGCTCAACATGGAAACCTTAATGTCCACATGAGAATACACAATGGAGAGAGTCCCTTCACTTGCCAACAGTGCGGAAAAAGTTTCAGTCATCAAGGAAGCCTTAACCACCACATGAGAAATCACACTGGAGAAAAGCCTTACACCTGCCAACAGTGTGGAAAAAGTTTCATTTATAAAGGAAGCCTTAAGAGGCACATGAGAATTCACACTGAAGAAAAGCCTTTCACCTGCCAACACTGTGGAAAACGTTTTGCTCAACATGGAAACCTTAAAGTCCACATGAGAATACACAATGGAGAGACTCCCTTCACTTGCCAGCACTGTGGAAAAAGTTTCAGTCAAAAAGGAAGCTTTGACAGGCACATAAGAATGCACACCGGAGAGAAGCCTTACACCTGCAAACTGTGTGGAAAAAGTTTCAGTCAAAAAGGAAGCTTTGACACCCATATAAGAGTTCACACTGGAGAGAAGCCTTTCACCTGCAAACTGTGTGGAAAGAGTTTTGCTCAACATGTAAACCTTAAAGTCCACATGAGAATACACAATGGTCCCTTCACCTCCCAACAGTGAGTGCGTTTACATGCACCCTCTTAATGCGATTATAATGAGATTTTGACAATATTGCGATTAAACTTTACCTCATGTAAACGCAATACTTTGATCTAAATAGTGTGATTAAGCTCATAATCGCAGCAAGCATAATCGTATTAACATGGGTGGCGTACACTGATTTTAATCTAAATATACATGTATTTAAACACCTTAATCGCAGTATTGCAGCTCTGACCAAAGTGAGCGTGCGCATGTGCTCGTGACATACATGAATGATGTGACATGCACCTGTAACAATACGCCGATAAGAAACGGTGGTGGGGAAGAAAGCATCTCATTCTGGGGAAAACACGATTAACGTTAGCTGCCACCAGTTCCTTGAAACCCTCATCCAGAAACGCTGAGTAGAACGCGACGGCAGCATAGGCAAACAAATCCCATCACATTTCTATGGTGACGAAAAAGCATGGAATAAAGCCATACAAAAGTGTTTTGCATTAGACGTAAATAAATTAAAACAGCGGCCAGTAACACACCTGCTCTTTCTGAGTCCATCATTTGTGCTGTGCAGTGGGGTATGTGAATAATGGCAGTAAAAAAATAAACACAATTCTTAGCGAATAATAAGAATAATGGAAATTGCATGTAAACGGGAGTAAGAGCTTTGCTCTTGACATGTAAACATCATAATGCGATTAAGTCCTTACTCTGATTATTGGAAATAATCGCATTATTCGTGCGCATGTAAACATAGTCAGTGTGGAAAAAGATTCAGTCATCAAAGCCTTAGCCACCACATGGGAGTTCACACTGGAGAGAAGCCTTACACCTGCAAACTGTGTGGGGAAGGTTTCACTCATCAAGGAAGCCTTAACTGGTACATGACTGTTCACACTGGAGAGAAGCTTTACACATGACAACAAAGTGAAGAAGTAGTTTCAGTCAAAAAGGAAACTTAAACAGGCACACATGAATTCACACAGAATAAAACCCTTACACCTGCCAACAGCATTTAGAGAGTTTTACTCAACATGGAAACCTTAGAGTCCACATGAGAATTCACACCGCATAAAACCCTTACACCTGCCTCCTGCAAAGCGAGTAGAATTGTCAAAGATGGATCAGTACCAACTGTTTGTCCAACTTCGTATTCAGAACATGTAAGTACAGCACGTTATATTTTGAGAATGTGCTTGTTAGCACACTGTATGGTTAATGTGGCTTAAGTTACCACAGCTCTGATCTTCATGAATACAGTCAGAGACAATGTCATTAGTTTTATTTTTAAGAAGTAATAACATTGTGCTTCTGAATTTTACAGGCAGTGAGCATTTTGGGGTTAAAAATCCAACATGATCTCACAGAATTCCGTGTAATGTTCACGGACTTAATTAACCTCAGAATCTGTGGTGGCATCATGGAATCGCCGAAAATTCCGTGATGGGCTCACAGAAAAAAATCCGTGATGGGCTCACAGAAGTGATAGCAATGTAAGTCAGTGACAGGCATCAGCCGTGCTCCACGCACGGAAACCCTTAGCATCAATATGCCGACGCCATACTGGGAAATTTATCATCATCATTATTGTTCAGAACTGGGTAGGTTTAGGGTAGGGGTAGGGTCAGGTACTCCAGTGAAAGTATAACTGCATCGGAGTCACTATTTTTACGTGGTCCGATGCAGCGCTGGTGTTGAACCAGTGAATCCGTGCATGGACCACGGCTGATGCCTTCTGTGAGCCCAGCACGGAATTTTCGGCGATTCCGTGATGCCACCACAGATTCGGGGTTAATTAAGTCCGTGAACATTACACGGAATTCTGTGAGATCAGGTTGTAAAAATCACAAGCTCTTGTCTCTGTGAACAAAGTAAGAGACGATGGCAACTTTAGCCACATAATCATATTCAGAAAGGCTTTTGCAAACACACTTGATAAAGTGTGATACTTGTGTGTTGTGGATATGAAGGTGGACCACGAAGAGTTGGTATTGATCCATCTTTGAGAAGCAACATTTCTGCAAATCCTGCGTTGTACTTGTGTGGCAAGTGTAATATTGTTATACTAGTTTATTGAAATTACTATTATTATTACCTAATGGCACTAATGCAAGAGGCTTTTATTTTGAAATTTGTATAAGGAAAAATTGCACTGTGATGGTCATGTGATCACAAACACAATACTGTTGTGTTATTTCTGTATATCTTTATACATTTATAATTTGTATTTCTTTATTGATTTTTCTTTTCCCTTTGTATGAAATTGTTAATCTATATAAAATGTTCAGGAAACACTGTTCACGTAAGTTATGTTGTGTGTAAGTGCGAGAGTAGAGCTGATGTAATTTCCGGGAGCCCTCTCTCTTTCGCGGGATGTCGTTGCGATGAGAGCTATGTTTTTATCAGCTTCTCGAAAAAGTGTTCAAATATGGTTAATTACTTACTGTTTATGGATTTTCTGCAAAAAATGTGTTTGTTTGTTAACTTTTCTTTTTTACGAGATTAGTACTCCAAGTATAAATGTTGTAAGAGTATGTTTAATCGAAACTTGAATTCGAGTAATGGCCGCTACTATACGTGCGGGATGCTGATGAGTTTCGTTATATGATGATGCATACTTGGATAAAACTTTTAACTCTGTTTTACCGGTGTTATGAGTTACACGTTTATGATTGTGTGAAGTGTCTGTTTACCTTTAATGATCCATGAGAGGCTTGAATGTATTTCCTGTTATATGAATGTACATGAATGTTATTGTATGTTATAACGCTCTCTTTCACGGGAGGTCATTGCGATGAGAGGCACGGCTAGACCAGATATTCTCCTGTTACTGTCTGATGGTGTCTGTTATACTTTAATACAGAAACTGAGAAGCCTGAAAGTAAACCACATGACAACCGCATCATGGTGTAAGGTCTCTTTTATTATCGACACACAACGCAGAAGATAACCCACTACAATTGCAAAGCGGTCCAGTGTACAATGGTTCACACAAACATACAAATGTAGCTAATTTCTTGGCACACAATTGAAAAGAATCCACTGCATCCTCAGTGGCTCAGATTCTGGGAGTTTATTACTGCAGACAAAAACAAGAGTTACAATGTTTAAATAGCTGAGACATTTTAGATATGGTGGAATCTGTGCTAATAGGGCAGATATTGTCACCAGTGGGCGGGGCTTTTCCATACTATGATGTCATCGTAGGGTGAAAACTGGAACAGCCTGTCCTCAGACAATGCTTCTGATTTATGGGGATTATTAAAAAGGAGTAGGTGGATTTTTACAATTATAGAGTGGTTCTTTACACACACTGTGGACGCACATTAATGTTTAAACATCACATAAAGGTATAATATGTCCTCTTTAATTAATTTACAGGTCTGGTTCTCACCTAATTGATGAGCAGGAATTGTATTTTGTGAGTAAAGCTGCAAATCCCTCCATTAACATCAGCTGCCTTCATGATAATCCTCTGACACGTGCACGTGAAAATCGCGATGCAGCATAAATGATAAATCTGTTAGGAAGTAACTAATGAAAAAATGGCATATTTAAGCACAATTTATTAGTATGTACTTTGGTATAATTAAATGTATTTGTGGCACGCTATAAATTGGTATACCTAAAGTCTGTTAAATTGGAACTAATTTAGTCCTAAATGCATTTTAGATTTTCAACTAAATTTGTATTAAATATACTTGTTTGTGCTGAAGTGGAAATATTCCAATTAAACTTAAATACACTTTAACTATCAATTCTTGTATTTAAGTTTTGAAATTTTTTGAAATTCACTTAGCATGAACTTCAAATGTATTATGGTGACATTACAATTGCAAGTAAATTACACTGTAAGAGTGTTGAACATTAGTATGTACTGATAACAAACTGAGGTCATTCTATACCTTTACTTTCAGTGACTTTAAAACACATTGCAATGGTATTCCAAGTACACTTAGTGTGCTTCTAGAAAATTTACATTTACATTTAATCATTTAGCAGACACTTTTATCCAAAGCGACGTACAAATGAGAACAATAGAAGCAATCAGACCATCGAGAGTGCAGCATAACATCATTACCTTGAATTTGATGCGAGCGGCTATTGGTAGCCAGTGTAACCAGATGAAGAGAAGGGTAACGTGAGCTTTCTTCAGTTCATTAATGTCATTCACATTCGCGATAACTGGAATTGAGAACCGCTGGCTTATAGACAGGAGGTTAAAGAGCTGGCTGTCTGGTGCAGTCTTAACAACCTGGAGCTGAACACTCTCAAAACAGTGGAGATGATAGTAGACTTCAGGAGGAACCACCTGCTCTCCCCCCACTCACCATCATGAACAGCACTGTGACTGCAGTGGAGTCATTCAGGTTCCTGGGCAGCATCATCTCCCAGGACCTGAAGTGGGACATTCACATAGTCTCCATTGTGAAAAAGGCCCAGCAGAGGTTGTACTTCCTTCGCCAGCTGAGGAAGTTCAACCTGCCACAGGAGCTGCTGAAACAGTTCTACTCCACCATCATTGAATCCGTCCTCTGCACTTCAATAACTGTCTGGTTCAGCTCAGCTACCAGATCTGACCTCAGAAGACTACGGAGGGTAGTCCGGACTGCTGAGCGAATCTTTGGTACAACCCACCCCTCTCTCCAAGAACTGTACTCATCCAGAGTGAGCAAAAGGGCTGGCAAAATCGCTCTGGACCCCTCACAGTCACGGTAGGGTACACAGATATCATCCCTCAACTCTCCTAGACATTCTTCCATGTACCTCTGAAAGGCGGCGGGAGCATTCGTGAGGCTGAAAGGTATCCGTTACCCACTCGTACAGCCCCCAGGGTGTTATGAATTCCGTGCATGCCCTACTGTCTTCATTCATGAAGCCCTGATGATAGGCTTTACCCTGGTCCAGCACCATGAACCAGGAGTTCCCTCCTACATTTCCTAGGATCTCTTGAATTTGCGGGATGGGATGCCGGTCAGGGTGTTTCTTCTTGTTGAGAAGCCGATAGTCCACACAAAGATGCAAGCTCCCGTCCTTCGTTCTTACACATACAACCGGCGAGGAATAGGAGGATGTCGACTTTTGGATCCACCCCTGACTCAGCAAATTCTTTATGTGGGTTTTTACCTCTTGATATAAGGGCCGCGGGATTGCATTATATATTTTTTGGACAGGGATGTCATCTTTCAAACGAATGTTCATTCTAAGGTCCTGTCATCCTTAGCAAACACCCCGCTATTCTCTCTCAATAGCTGTCTCACACGTTCCTGTTGTTCCCCAGGTAAGTGACTGAGGTCCACTGGAGGGTCCCATCCTTCACTTTCCTGAACCCTGGGCCGAGTCTCTGGAGATAAGTCATTACCGAATTGTGATGACTGAGGTTGAGGTTCAGTCGGAGGCGGTGGTTTCACTTCCAGTCGATATATGGCATCCACTGCATGCAGCCACCCCAAGACTGTTCGTGCAGTAAGGGTCACCTCCTCATCTGTGGTATTTTCCACCACCACTGTGAGGTTGTCATTATCTTTCAGAGGCATCTGAATGAGCTGCTTGTTTACTTCTATCCCTGCAGGCCAGGGTACATCTGGATTGGGCTCCAGCATCACGTGTGCTCCCAGAGGAATCGTCTTATTCAGTTTGCAACAACTGGCATTCACTCTTGCGCACCTTGGAAGAATGATGGATTTTTGTCCCAGTCTTGCAACATGACAGCCGTTGTTGTCTTTGCGTTTCTTCAGGAGAGATAAGACGGCTTTCGCTTTTCTAGGGCTAACTTCCAGAGATGAACTCAGTGTGTTCACAAGTAAGCTCAAAGGAATCTGCTGGGCTGTATTAATCAATTCCTCAATCACATTAAAGCTGATTATCGGTTTCTCCAGCTCACTGGATGTAATGAGAATTGGTGCCAGCAAATGTCTGTCTCTTCCTTCAATCTCAGTGTTTCCAGACAGCCAAAACTCCACTTCCATCCAACCTTCATATGGGATGCTTGTCCCATTCGCCGCTCTCAGGTTGAGTTCTCCCTCCTCAAGCAGCTCTCTCGCTGGTCTCACCTCTGCGTCAGGAAGATGTCTCTTCTTCCACTCTGTACCCACAATTGAAACTTGTGACCCCGTGTCCCAGAGCACCGATGCATTACCTCCTAGAGAACATTGCACCATGCATCTGCATCCCACCAAACTGGCTGTTTTCTCTTGTTTGTTTGACCATGGTTCTTCAGGTAAGTGATCTCTTGGTAAGTTTTCCATGATGTCTGAGATAATCGCAATCTTGTTTGACGTCACATGGGTCACAGTTCGTTTCCGAAAGCCCGCTGCGCAGTGCTCGCTGCTGCCACATTTGTAGCAGTGTTCACATCTTCCTTCTGGGTTGGACTGCTTACACTGGCTGAGGTTGTGATGTTGAGAAGTCACTTGAGAAGTCAGGCTCTGGATTGTTTCACATATCACTTTATCCCATGGATCCAGCTTGTCCATCAGGTTGTTAGGCTTTGGAGCTTTCTCTTTCTTTAGACTAACACCTTTATCTTGTCCAGTATGTATCTGTTCCTCCTCACTGACTGTGGCCACCTTGACGCTTGTGTCGAGTAATTGAGAACTTGAATTTTCTTTCAAGCTCAAGACTATATGACGTGTTCATCTTCTCTAAAAGCACTTCATCTTCCACCAGCGGGTTTGCCAGGTAGGGTTTCAGATCTGTGCGTATGCTGTCATCATGAAGGCCTTTTATTGAAGGCCTTTTCAATAAAATGTGCCCTGAGAATTTGTTTAAGGACAGGCAATGTTAGATCTGTTCTACTCTCCAGATAACTTCTCAAACTGACACCTGGGATGATGACTTGAATGACTGCTTCAAAAATGTCTCTCTCTACTTAACCTCTTTTGCATGCCCTGTGGATCTGTCTGTCCAGGCTGGTAAAGTTTAATTTGTCTCTCTGGCCATGTTCACCAATTTGTCCAATTATTTTGAGTTCTTTTTTATACACTGGATGCATTAATGTAACATTTTCTCCTAAAACAGATAATTTAAGCATTTTTCTGTCTGTTTTGGCATATTCTGATTCTATTCCCGTGATTTTTACAGGTCTTTCTGGTGCAATTCCCATAACACTCCAGGCCCGCTTTTAGCTGCCCCTCGGTGCTTGTTTCACGCTCTACACTGGATGAGTTATCGATTTCCTTTTCGTCATAATTTCTCAAGCTGTCAATTTTCTCCTTTGCATCTAACAATATAGACAGTCCTTCATCTTCAAGTAAAACAACATCATCTCCCGCTAAAGGCTGCAGAGTGTGTCTTCTCAGTGTGCGAGGCATGTGTGTTTCACCCTCCCCACATTTAGCTTGAGCATTTCACACAAACTTCTCCGTTGCGAAGCATGGAAAATACTCCATGCTAACGTAGAACATGCATGCTTGGAGCCTTGTTTACAAGCAGAGGAATGCACATGCATGCGTCGTGGTACTCTCTATAATGGTGAAGGATGGTGACTTGGAGGAGAAGAACTGTAGAATAAAGTCGTTATTTTTGTTTTCTTTGCACACAAAAAGTATTCTCGTAGCTTAGTAAAAGTATTCTCGTCACATGGACTATTTTACCAATGTCCTTACTATGTTTCTGGGCCTGGGAACATTTCAGTTACATTGCTGTCTATGGAGGGTCAGAAAGCTCTCTGATTTAATCAAACATATATTATTTTATGTTCTGAAGATGAACGAAGGTCTTACAGGTTTGGAATGACATGAGAGTGAGTAATTAATGACAGAATTTTCATTTTTGGGTGAACTATCCCTTTAAAGTATTAGTTAGCTCAGAAATGAACATTTGCCATTAATTTACTCTTTCTCTGACCATGCAAGAAGTAGCTGATGTTCCTTCTTCAGTAGAGCAAAACTGAACTGAAAAGCTGAATTCATGGTCCTTGGTGATTAAAAATCCCACGATGTCCTTCAAAAAAGAGTAGGGGTGTAACCCCGGCTTCCTGGCCAAATTTACCCATCATGGCCTCCTAATCATCCCCATTAACTGATTGGCTTCATCACTCTGTCTCCTCTCCACCAATAAGCTGGTGTGTGGTGGGCGTTCTGGCGCAATATGGCTGCCGTTGCATCATCCAGGTGGATGCTGCACACTGGTGGTGGTTGAGGAGATTCCCCCCTTTCATGTAAAGCACTTTGAGTACCCAGAAAAGCGCTATAAAAATGTAACAAATTATTATTATTATTATTATTATTTATAAAATGCAGCTCAATGGGTGCCATCACTTTGCGAGTCAAAAAACAAACAATCAACACAAAATTAATACCCATGGTGGCACAGAAATCTTGATTTCCAGACTCGTTTTCCTGGTCATAATGTTATAATGTGCTGTCTGTATCTGCTTTTTGACTTACAAAGTGGTGGCACCTGTTGACTTAGTTTATGAATTACCAAGGAACACAACTTCAGTTAAAAATCATCTTTAGTGTTCTACTAAAGAAAGAAAGTAGCTTACATCTTGGTTGGCCGAATGGTGAGTAAACTGACATCAAATGTTAATTTTTGGTTATTTTTCAGTGTGTCAGGTTTATACTTAACACTTCCCATAACACCCTTGTGTACATGTGATGTACTTGTTACAAACTAGGCTAATATTAGTCTGTTTTTTTCTTATTCTGAGATCACCGTAGCCACCCGATCCAGTCTGTATCCAGATCAGATGGTGGATCAGCACCTAGAGACGACCTCTACAGCCCTGAACGTCAGCGGAGATCAGGACACCCAGATGAGCCCCAGAGACAGATCCCCAGTGAAGACCTCGTCACCTAGAAAGCCATCGGGACAAGACCACAGGAACCAAATGAGTCCTTTACACAATCTGACTTTACTGCAGTTGGAACAAACTGCGGGTTTCGTCTGGTCAGAGGAGAACTGCCCCCCCGACTGAGCCTGGTTTCTCCCAAGGTTTTTTCTCCATTCTGTCACCGATGGCGTTTTGGTTCCTTGCCGCTTTCGCCTCTGGCTTGCTCAGTTGGGGATTTCCAGCAATATTGTCGACTTGATTGCACAGATAGTAATTAAACTGAACTGAGCTGGACAATGACATCATTGAATTCAATAATGAAATGCCTTTAACTGAAAATTGAGTGTTTAATCTTGTCATTTTACATTATTGACACCATTTTCCTATTTTGATATTGGAAAGTTGCTTTGACACAATCTGTATTGTTAAAAGCGCTATATAAATAAAGGTGACATGACTTGACTTGACTTGACTTGTACTTGACAGTCAAAGTTCAAAATGTTATTTTACAGTTTTTTTTTTTTTTTTTTTTAACAGTACACTGTACAGATACCTTGGCTTAATCGCTTATTAATTTGTGCAGATCTGCTCCGAGATCTCAAAATTATGACTGTCAACCTGAAGAACCAGAAATAAAGTTGATCCCACTGGAAAAGTGTCTGAAGTGCTGAATCATCTTTTCAGGATATGTGACGCTTCAGGTCAGTGGTTACTCTTCTTAATGGCTGTGTAGGATCAGAACGAGTCAGACAAAACTAAGATTCAATCAGAACATCGAAACATGAGAAGCCGAAATTCCAGAGAAGCCCAACAGGACTCATAAATCTGTCCATGGTACTCTGGCGCCATGAGTCTGGAGCAAGCCTAACCAACAAGCCTCTTTCACAGAACAGCTCGCAACATTAAGACAAAAGAATACTTATTGATAAGTACAATAAGGAAATCCGGAAGGAAATCGTCAAATCTGGGACAAATAATCAAGATTAATGGTCAAAGAGATGACCATCACATGTGTTCCACAAGAGAAATCACAAGCTTCTTTAGACTGACTTTTCCCCCACACATACGAGACAAAGACTGAGACTGAGATTCTTTAGGAGACCTTTTAACCTCTCTCTGGTCTTCACCGAACATGTCCCTATGTCCTACATAGAACTACACAGAGACTTTCTTTTTCATATGCATATAAAATCATCCTAAAAGGACATTTTCTAGCAGAGGTGGGGGACTCCAGTCACATGATTTGACTCGAGTCTGACTCGAGTCACAAATTTAAGGACTTGTGACTTGCTTGACTAAATAAGGAAAATGACTTGACTTGACTTGGACTTGAGATCCAGTGACTTGAGACTTGACTTGACTTGACCTTCATGACTCGGCAGGACTTGACTTTATAACAACTCTAATTGTTATTATAAATCATTGCGACATAATTTGGTCAACAAAACGCAAGCCACTGAACCCGCGGCAGAAGTGATCCGAGTCTGCGCAGCTGACACTGCGCGAGCGCAGGAACACAGCGCGCCAAATACACGGAGCAAGAGAAGCTCGCGATGTTTGGATTAACGCTTCATAACTGTATGCATTTGCAAAGCCAGGGCGTCACCACTTCATAAAGGAAAGGTATGTAAACGTGTTCGTTAGTTGAAAACCACAGTGTTTTATCGATTAGTGATATTTCTCTTGAACCCAAAATCCAAGACATGTTGTCAAAATGGCCCTAGTATGAGTTTTTATATTTATAACTTACGATATTTAGTAATATTTTCAGCGCGGCTGCCAACAGTTCCGTTGAGTCCACAGCTAAATTAGAGTTACGCGCGTCTCTAAGCAACACACTGAATACTGAACGAATCCAGGGATTCGAACGAATCGGTTGAGTGATTCAGTGGCCCATTCTTGCTTGTTCATGAACGAATCAACTGTTTTGAATGAATCGGTTCAGTGAACACTTCTGTGATAAAGCTGTGATTTGCCACCACTTACTGGCGGCATTAATGTCACAGAGTTGGTCTATCACTTAATTTCATATTTCTATATTCAATTTTTTTTTTTAAATTAATTATTTTTCCAACAGAACAAACAGAAAACAAAACAAAAAAACAAAAACAAAAAAAAGCTTAGGCAGACCTTAAATGCACAGCTGTCAATTTAGTTCTTATTAGATAAAATCAAAGAAATGGATAAGCTACAGGGGAAGATACATAAACATTAACAGCAATAGGCTTCTTGTTTTGAGCCATGATGACAATAGTTTCCAAGAACAATGTAGGCAATCATGCAAAGTGAAAGAAACAGTCCAAATGGGGTGTCTATATCCGATGAAAATTTTGGGTCCATTTTATTTGATATAAGGGTAATTTATACTCAGCATATCATTTAAAGTTGAATAGCATGTTTTGTTACACACTGAAATTCGTTACCGTGCTCTCAGACTGAATCCCAGTCTTCAGATATTTAGTGCAAAATCATTTTCAAACATCTATTATCTTTGTCTTCTAGGATGGTCAAACTCAATATAACATAAATATGAGAGACATATTTTTATCTTGTATTTTTATAAAAAAGATTCTCAATTACAGACTTATCGGTATACAAAGTAGTATTTTGCCTATTTTCAAAATGTTATATTTAAAACATTATTATTTAAAATGTATAATTAAAAAAGTAAATTTCTGAGGAAAAATGAATAAGGTCGTGTGGCAAAAATATATTTGTTCCTGTTTGATACTGTGACTTGACTTGACTTGACCCTTATCAGGACTTGACTTGACTTGCTTGAGGTGAGCCACTGACTTGACTTGACTTGCTTGATTTGTTTGTACTGTGACTTGAGACTTGCTTGAGACTTGATGGTAGGGACTTGGGACTTGCTTGAGACTTGAACATGTGTGACTTGCCCCCATCTCTGTTTTCTAGGCACTATATTATGTATGTAACCACATATTAGACTATCATGTTTTAAGCACATATTATGGATGTCTTTATAACAGCTATTGAATGACTTTAAGGTTAGTCATGTTTGGTATGTATGAATTTGACATTTCTAGCATTTCAACGCTGCTTTTTAGTGCTCTTTGAGCGTGCTCTGGCCTACCGGCCAGTTGCTACTTAACACCATGATGACAAGAAAAACCATCTAGTCTCGTTACATCCTTTCTTTCTTTTACTTTAGTTTATTTTCTTCCCGTTGAGTCTCGTGTTCAAAAGTTAAGTTTGCCGCAAAGTCCAGCTCCGACTGCACCCGCTTCAAACTTCAACCAGCAACTGACTCCAAAACCATCCTCAGCCAACGCCCAACCATTGGCTCCCCAAGACATCACTTCAAAGACTACTGAACTTCCAGCCAATCACCAACTTGGGAAAACCCCTTTCCTGCAACGACGAAGACAACAGAAGGGAATCCCTGTAACACAAAGGCAACGCAAGCAAGTAACCTTCAGGTCTGGCTGAACTAGTGCATTTAATATAAATTTTAGCCTCATTGAGAAACTCAATGTGAGGGTTAATTAAGTGATTGATGGTTGTTCAGGTCTATGCAATAGCACATATTGCTATAAACTTGGGATTTCACATTTTCATTCTCTAAACTCATCCTTTCTCTCTTTCTGCAACGTGTGAATGTGTGATTGCGTGTCCATGTGTTAGATTAGTTTATGTCTTAGGTTTATATAAATAAAGTCGTATTTATATTTAAAAGAGAAGTGTGCTTACAAGTTAATGTCTTAATCTGCCGATCTTGTTACTGTGCTTATTAATAGTGTTTTCACTATATTTTGGATTTTAATATCCAGTGCAGAGCCGACTCAGTGATCAGCCATGAAACAGTGATTCTGTTCAAATTCCCTATAAAATCATAAATGATTCCCTTTGAGCTAAATTAAATTATTTATGTATCAAACCCTACAGCTGATAAAGAAACTACGGTTGATTTTGAGTGATTTCGGTTGTATTGTCATACATGCATAGTATTCTGTGGTTGTGCGGATTAGATTCAATGTTAAATCAAGATTATCATACTCAAGTCTCTAATTCTCACTCTGAAGGAAATGCTGACATCCATGTATGATGAGCTGCTGTCCTGCATGCTCCCTCCGCCTATCTGCTTGAGGATGACTCCAACCTTCTCAAGATGTGGGATGTAAGTGATCATGTTGCTTAAGCCTATGATACAGAGGGCAACTTTTTGAGCAATTTTGCTGGGCAAAAAATGAGACACAGGGCACACGACCGATCTGAAGTATTCGGACAGAATTTTTTGCCCATTCTCAATGGGAAAGTGCCCAAGCAACATTGCTCAAAAATGTTGCCCCGTGTATCATCAGCTTTAGGATTTAGAGAGAGATATCACTAAAAATGAAAATACTGCCTAGTCCTCATATACACTTTTGCAGAAGACCAAAGAATTACTACAATTATAAACGATATGTTCAAAACCTGGAACTACAGCCTGAATCGCAGGAGAGATTATTGGTAACCAAACTGTTTTTGTTCTAACTGGCTTCCATAGTATAGAAAAAATGCTATGAAAATCAATGCAACCTGAAACTTCGGTAATCAACAATCTCACCTTTCATTCAGATGGCATTCAAGTTCTAGTTGCAGGTTTTGAATATAGGCTATCAATTATAATTGTAGTTACTGTATGGGATATAATGGTTTGAAGTAGATAAATATGTCATTTATTAGCAGTCAGCCTTTGGAAGTTTAGAGTAACATTTTTTGTCTTCAGGTAGAATCCGATGAACCAGACTCTGATGATTTATCACTTTGTTTCCTCTCCGTTAGTGACAATTCAACAGTTGCCACGTTCTTCGGCTTAGAGAAGACTTAACTTTTACTTTGGGTAACATAGTTAACGATTTCCCCACATTGGCTCATGCATTTGTCATGCTTTTTGGACTAACTTATGCCTTGGATCCAAGTTCCCCAAAAGAGTTGGACAATACATTTGACTTTACCCAGAAACTCTTGATGGGTCTGGAGGATGGGAAGCGGAGACCCAGAGTGTTGAGTCTTAAAAATGAACTTTTGTCAGTAGAGTTTCCTCAGTGTTTGAACAAAGCTAAGAAAGGTACTCCTTTATTTGACATTTCATTTAAACTTTCACTTCTGTCACTTTCAGTACATTGTGTATTTTTTTTAACAATATTTGTCTAGTATTTAATTTGCAGAACATTTTCTGGAATGGTATAAGTTCCATATACAGTTCCATGTGTTCATCCACTCATAGAAATGACAGTTTAAAAAAATAATTAAAAAAAATACATTGCTCTATTTTGAAATCTTTCTTGTATATTCTATTCTAGTATAACTTTTATATTTCTAAAGTTACTGTTAGATGTGAATTTTGGAAGTGTTCCTATTTTAGGGAAGTGTTTACAGCTGAGTGATATCCAGATATCCATATTGTCCACTTCTAAAAGTGACAGTTATTATCTCCGCTCATTTCTCAAGGGCCTTGCACTGTTTTGGAGAATGTATTTCCATTTGACAAACAATTTAACCCCCTGGGGTCGAAGCCCACGTCTCGTATTTTCCTTATGACTGCGAAAAAAATTAAAAATACTCCCTCAGTTTTGATCATACAGAGGAGAATAAGGTATCGTTTGAAACTGCAGAGGGTCTACTTTTATTTCGGTGTAGTCATAATAACAACAAAACAATGTGCTTTTCTAAAATAAAGAAAATAAACAGGGTGCGTTCTCTGCTGGCTCTGTCTCTGTCACCTCTCTTCCCAGACATGTAAATAAAACAACATGAATCTCAGTGAATACTTGCGTCAAAGACATGAGAAATATATGTGTAGAAAGCTTGAAATATCTACTTTTAAATAAACCAATTCAAATCGAAAACAAATAATCTCTTTTTATTTAAAGCGCATGAAAGTAAGGAGTGGTATGGATTCTCCTATATCAACTCATTATAGCTAATGTGATCCCGCCTCCCACTGAGTGCGCTGTTCATATGGAAATTAACTGAGGTGAGCCAGGTCACGTACACACCCCCGAGAAATGGCATAAAACGACAAGATTCATCATAGAATTTACTTACTTTTTCTACGCGTTTGGATGATGGCACGCTACACGGGTGAAGAAGCACTTCGGATGGACATTCGAACTCCGATGACGAACGGTTGCATTTTGAAGAACTTCTGGACCCAGCGGAGGATATAATTCCCGACGAGTAAGCCTTTCATTCTTACCTTCATGAGTTAAAATGTTGCTCAGCTATTTATAAAATGCTACATATGTTCAATATTTCCAGACTAAAATCAGCCGGTATTCAGAGTAAAATTGGTTGAAATATGTCTTACAGGCTACTTTTAGTTTTAAACCCAAAAACTCCTTGTAAAATTAACTTGCTCAATAATGTTATAGTAACTTGTAAGATTTACGTTAGTATCAGTTAAAATGACATAGTAACATTTACAGGTGCATCTCAATAAATTAGAATGTCGTGGAAAAGTTAATTTATTTCAGTAATTCAACTCAAATTGTGAAACTCGTTTATTCAATAAATTCAATGCACACAGACTGAAGTAGTTTAAGTCTTTGGTTCTTTTAATTGTGATGATTTTGGCTCACATTTAACAAAAACCCACCTCAACCAATTAGAATATGGTGACATACCAATCAGCTAATCAACTAGGCTACACAATCATGAGGAAGACTGCTGATCTGACAGTTGTCCAGAAGACAATCATTGACACCCTTCACAAGGAGGGTAAGCCACAAACATTCATTGCTAAAGAAGCTGGCTGTTCACAGAGTGCTGTATCCAAGCATGTTAACAGAAAGTTGAGTGGAAGGAAAAAGTGTGGAAGAAAAAGATGCACAACCAACCGAGAGAACCGCAGCCTTATGAGGATTGTCAAGCAAAATCCATTCAAGAATTTGGGTGAACTTCACAAGGAATGGACTGAAGCTGGGGTCAAGGCATCAAGAGCCACCACACACAGACGTGTCGAGGAATTTGGCTACAGTTGTCGTATTCCTCTTGTTAAGCCACTCCTGAACCACAGACAACATCAGATGTGTCTTACCTGGACTAAGCAGAAGAAGAACTGGACTGTTGCCCAGTGGTCCAAAGTAATCTTTTCAGATGAGAGCAAGTTTTGTATTTCATTTGGAAACCAAGGTCCTAGAGTCTGGAGGAAGGGTGGAGAAGCTCATAACCCAAGTTGCTTGAAGTCCAGTGTTAAGTTTCCACAGTCTGTGATGATTTGGGCTGCAATGTCATCTGCTGGTGTTGGTCCATTGTGTTTTTTGAAAACCAAAGTCACTGCACCTGTTTACCAAGACATTTTGGAGCACTTCATGCTTCCTTCTGCTGACCAGCTTTTTAAAGATGCTGATTTCATTTTCCAGCAGGATTTGGCACCTGCCCACACTGCCAAAAGCACCAAAAGTTGGTTAAATGACCATGGTGTTGGTGTGCTTGACTGGCCAGCAAACTCAGTCTCACCAGACCTGAACCCCAGAGAGAATCTATGGAGTATTGTCAAGAGGAAAATGAGAAACAAGAGACCAAAAGATGCAGATGAGCTGAAGGCTGCTATCAAAGAAACCTGGGCTTCCAGACCACCTCAGCAGTGCCACAAACTGATCACCTCCATGCCACGCCGAACTGAGGCAGTAATTAAAGCAAAAGGAGCCCCTACCAAGTATTGAGTACATATACAGTAAATTAACATACTTTCCAGAAGGCCAACAATTCACTAAAAAAGTATTCTAATTTGTTGAGATAGTGAATTGGTGGGGTTTTGTTAAATGTGAGCCAAAATCATCACAATTAAAAGAACCAAAGACTTAAACTACTTCAGTCTGTGTGCACTGAATTTATTTAATACACAAGTTTCAAAATTTGACCTGAATTACTGAAATAAATGTATTTTTCCACGACATTCTAATTTATAGTTTAGCTTCAGCTCTAATCAAGTCATTTAGGCTTATTTGAAAACTGTGTTGGAGCAGGTTTGGAACTAAACTCTGCAGGGCTGTGACCCACTAGGACCTGATTTCTGCATCCCTGACATAAATATAACATTTGATCATTTACCTCAGATCATGTACCTTGGAGCTGCTACAGATAACAAAGCATCAACTGCCTTTGGATTTTTCCATCAGTCAGTGGAGAGACATGGATTTCCGTTAAGATAAAACAGTTTGTAGTTTCCAGCATTTTTTGTTTGAATAGATCAGTGCTTCTCAAACCTGTCCTACGGACCTCCCACCCCCCACTGCACAATTTGGATGTTTCCCTCATCAGACACACCCAATTCAGGTCTTGCAGTCTCTGTTAATGAGTTGAATCAGGTGTGTCTGATGGGAGGGAAGGTTTGTGAATCACTTAATTACAAAAATAGAATTTGTTTTTCCATCTTGTCTAAAAATAGTAAAAAATTAAATAAAATCAGACACACAAATAGAACATTATGAGGGTGACAGTTTTTCACCATACTTCCATATTTTTCTGAAAACAGTTTAAAAGCATACAAACATTTTAATTACTTCTGCATTTAGAGTTCGAGGAGACCAAGGAGTAGAAAATGTGGAGATCGCTAGATGCATGTTTTGTGTGCGAGGCTGCGGAAGGGGAAGTTTCATGTCAGGAAAAAGCATGCATAACCAGCGGTAAGCATCAAGATTAATTAAATATTCATACCCCGAGCTAAACATATGAGCATTCTATTTGTAAGGATAACTGTGTACTCAGTGTTGGGGAGTAACTAGTTACAGGTAACGGCGTTACGTAATTTAATTACAAAATAAATGTAACAGTAATTCGTTACAGTTACTGAGAAAAAATGTGTAATTAAATTACAGTTACTTATGAAAATGTTAAAGATTACAAATAGGTTTACATCTGAATATTTTCTTTAAAAACATAGGATGTGTTGAATAATATTAATTTGTTGCTAGAATTTGTTAATACCGTGCTATTCTGATGCTTTTGATTGGTTCTCTGGTTTGAATGTGCGGCGCACCATGTCTGCCAATTACGTTAATCCACATTGCCGCTGAAAGCTTTAGGCTACTACAACCTGTCTGAGAGTTGCCAACATGGCGAGTGATAAAAATGCATTTCAGTGCTGGAAATGTAAAAATAATTTCATCCTGAAATCCGATAAGGGTGCAAATATAACGGTTCAGTGCAAAATTTGTTTGCCAGCTATTAAAATGCTTTCGACGTCAAAGGCTTCAATGTTGAACCTGAGGAAGCATCTGCAGGTATATAACCTAGCCTTTCTTTATTTTATAAAAGCATATAGTTTTTGTCGTTGTTGTGAGTGTACAGAAATAAAAACAAAAATCATCAAATCAAATCTCTTTATTGTCACACATCATGTACACAAGTGTACCAATGGTGAAATTCTTAGGTGCAGACTCTGTGCCATGGCAGTACAAGCAACAAGATATGAAAATTTACAATATACATAAACAAGAATATACAACAATATACACATTTGCACAGTATACAATAAACAATATACAGTTGTACACAATATACATTATACATACATATTTCTATAGTATACACATAGTAAGTACACATGTGTTCTCAAGAGACTTGTAGATGTATGTATAGCTTTTATATTTGACTTATTGCTTTATATTTGACTTACAGTGATGTATACTGTTAGTGTTTTAACTATGAAGTGCAGTGCAGTAGCTAGTGCAGAAGAGAAGATGGAGCTGCATCTGTTCTAAGCTGTACAGTGCGAGACATGCTACAGTGCTGTCAGAGTCAGTGTGACTGGTGTGTAGAAGGAATCCAGTGTGAGGGGTAGGGGTAGGTGGGTGAGTGTCGTTTGCTATCTGGAGTTCAGCAGTCTGATGGCCTGCGGGAGGAAGCTGTCTCGCGTTCAGACCCTTTAGTTTCGAATGATACATTACTCGTTTCTGTATGATAAAAAGTGACGGAGTCGTCAGTCGATTTACTGTAATGTTAGCTGCTATGTGGAAAGAAATCCACCAAAACGCGCCAGCGCTTTCATCGACCTCATAGTGTATTCAATACCTATATTCAAAACATTCATAACAAATTAGCTAGTCTGCTAGCTACCTTCACCAGACACACTTCTATTTATGAACCCTTTGACAGAAAATATAAAGCTCACATTTTTCCTCCTTGAAAAAGTGTTGGTAATGTCAGATCTAATATAACTTAGTTATTTTAGCATTGTAGCATACGTTATGATGACTCACAAAGTCATCAAGTTGTGAAATTCAGGGCACCAACAGACTCTGGCCAAAGCAATTTTACCACTAAGTTAACCCATTTTAATTTTGAATGTTGTTTGTAAAATCAGTGTTTAGACTACTGCGTGATTTTCAACTGAAAAGTGACTTATTATTTGAATGATGACAATCTGCTGCAGTTTCATTTAGAAAAATATAACCTTTTTTTCTCGAGGGTTTGAATTTTATTTTCTTAGAATGTTAACATAACGTGCCACCTAGTGGACAAATCTCTCAATTAGTTTGTCCCATTTTGTCTTGCAAAATAGAGCTATTATCTAGTAAAACACCCCAAATGGTCATTGAGTCTAAACAATGTTTTAGATGGAATGTAACTTTAATTAAAAAAACAAACAAAAAAAACAATACAATACCATGGATGTAGTAGCTTACTACGGTGATTATCTCTTCAGTGCGCAGCGCGAACAGTGCAAACAACAATGCAGAATATTAATAACTATGACTGGGTCTGTCATATATATAACATTATAATGAGAACACTATTATAATAAAACACTGTGAATTTTTAGAGTTTAGTTGCCGTGTTTCTGCGTGTTGTTGCATGAAGAACGCCTCCACAAAATGAGTTCATTCAGAGCCACACAGACACGTTCATGCATTCGGGGTATTTTGTGCAGATAGCCTATAAGTCCTAATATTGACGTTATATTGTATAAATAACAAACCGTATTCTATATGATATAAATGATGAGTTAAATCCCATTGATTAAAAACCGGCTATCAAATGCTTCACTCTACTGGTCATCTACAGCGTGCGCAGCTCAAATGCAGAACATTAATAACTAACTGTCTTATAGGCTACATAACATATAATGAGAGAGCTGTTGTTAAAAATGTTGTGAATTCTTAGGGTTTCGCTGACGTTTAATGTTAACTATCTTTTAATCAAAACATAAAACATTTATTTTTGTATCTGTGAGGTGTCCGTTACACATTTTCCCTGTGTGTTAACGTCAGTAATTATGACTGTCCAATGTATGACTCGACTCTTGGTAATGTATTTTGCCCCGCCCCCAAACATATGATTCGACTATCAGTCGACTATCAGCAAGATTCGAAAATTCTGATTCGACTATGAAAATCCTTAGTCGGGGACACCCCTAAATATAACTAAACATAACTATCTCTGTTTTTTTAGAGGAAAAATCCAAGAACCTTATTGATGCAAGACACAACATCGAGTCAGTCTGATGCGATGGACGATGCATCGGCAAGCTCCTCTACCCATGTGGCTACACAACCCCCTTTGAAGCAAGCAAGGATAGAATCAGGGCTTAGCGTGTCACAGCAACGTGTGAACCAACTGGTGTTCAACTTTCTGGTTGATGATGTACAGTGCTTTTCATTGGTGGAGCAGCCATCCTTCTGAAAACTGATTGAGGGAATCAGTGGTGGGAAGAAAGTGATGTGCTGAAAAACTCTGACACAGCGCATTGACAGAGAGTTTGCGGTCATGAAGGAATCTGTCATCTCCAAGCTTATAAATGTGGACACTGTCTGCACGACAGCAGACATTTGGTCAGCACAAAACCACAGTTTCTTCGGAGTCACATGTCACTGGATTGACAAAGACACGCTGGAGAGACATTGGCATGTACACGTCTCAGAGGTCGACACACCTATGCAGCAAAACTAAACGAAATCCATGCACAATACAGGATTCAAAACAAAGTCAAATCCACTGTGACTGACAATGGAAGTAATTTTGTAAAGGCATTCTGTGAGTTTGGTGTAAGAGAAGATGAATCAGATGATTGCAGTGATGAAGTGAGATTTTTGGATGTCGGAGATGGAAAAAAGTTTTTTCTTCCACAGCATCAGCGTTGTGCTGCTCATACATTAAATCTAATTGCCACCAATGAGATTCACAAAGCAGCATCAAATGGGCCATCGCGTAAGCTATACAGGAGTGCCCTGGCTAAATGCTCATCTATCTGGAATAAAGCACATAGATCTTCATTGGCCTCAGAAGTGATTCAGGAGATTGCCAATATGCATTTGACTATCCCATCAGTCACAAGATGGAACTCAGAGTTCAGGGCTGTCACAAAACTTGCAGGGCTCCCAGAAGAAGAGCTGAGGGAGATCTGTGATAAGCTTGATGTGCCAAGGCTTCATCCACAGGAGTCTGCATTCCTAAAAGAGTACACTGAGGTTCTGAAGCCTCTAGCGGTTGCCATTGACATTCTTCAGGGTGAAAGCACGTTACCTAGGATTTTTAATCCCTACTTTGCTTAGCCTCAAAACAAAGCTATTTGAAAAGATGCCTCATTTGCTTTATAATGCACACATTGTCACCACTATCAGTGAGGCCATAGAACAGCGCTTTGGATCAGTGTTAGCCAGCCATGAAGCAAAGATGGCGACCACAACCCTGCCAAAGTACCGCTTAAACTGGCTTAGCCCTGAGAAGAGAGATGACAGGAGGAGAACCTTACTGCAGGAACCACTGCACAGTCCAGCTACAGTGAGAGATGACAACTCTGTGAAATCTGATGAGTCAGAGGAAAACAAATCATCATCTGACAGCACAAGTCATGATGAAGTCAGAAAGTGCTTAGAAGATAACAACATGACATCTCTTAAGGCATTTCCCGTAGTTAAGAGGCTTTTTATGAAGTACAACACCACATTGCCTTCCAGTGCTCCAGTGGAGCATCATTTTAGTGACGGAGGCAATCTTTTGACCTCATCTCGAAACAGAATGAGTGATGACCACATGGAACAGGTCTTACTGCTTCGTTACAACAAACAGCACTGTCCCAGTGACCTAACCCATGATGACTGATGTGTGGTGTGGACACTTTATCTGTCGCTCTGTTGTCCAGTTTGATTTTCGGAGGATAAAGAGCGTACACACACACACACTTAATTTCTTTCCCTAATTGCATTGACGGCCATATGTTTTATTTTATTGTACCAGTGTTTTTATTTTATTAACTGTTTTAATAACGGTTTTATTGCCTATTTTGGTTTATGTATATGCTTTATTTTTTAAGATTGTTTTTTTTTTTTTCTCAAGGCATTGTTACTTGCCAGTGTGTCCTGTCATAGCTATGCAAATATTTGATTCCTAAAACAGTATTAAACAATGTTTTTGTTATGAAGTCTGGTTTTGTGGTGGCTGTGCTTTAAAATTAAATGAATATAATCTTCATTCAAGGGATGAAAGATTTTGAAATTCTAACAGTAAACAGAGTTCAGTACCACTGTACGTTTAACCCTGTTTGATATAAATGTTTGGAAATGATTTAGTTTGAAAATATCCATTAGAAACTTAAAGGTAATCAAAAAGTAATCAAATGTAATCAGTTACTTTACTTTTATAAAGTAATTGAAAAGTTACACTACTTATTACATTTTAAATAGGGTAACTTGTAATCTGTAACCTATTACATTTCCAAAGTAACCCTCCCAACACTGTGTGTAATCAACATTTATGCAATAAGGTGCTGTTAATCAAATAATTACACACTTTTGTCCACATTTCTCAGTATTGAACGCCTTTGGCGCGACATATGGATGGCTGTAACCAACATCTTCTATGATGTTTTACACACTCTCGAGGAGGAAGGGTTACTAGATCCAGCCAACAGCCTCCACATGTTTTGTTGTCATTATGTGTTCCTGCCGCGCCTCCAGGCCAGCCTTGATTCCTTTACTTGTGGATGGAATAACCACCCTCTCCGCACAGAGGCCAATCGAAGCTCCGACCAAATGTGGGCAATCGGGCTGATTCAAACCCTGTCGATCCTCCAGAATCTGAAGTAATGACCATAACTTGACTGAATTTGTTCTGTGCCAGAACATGTATTTACATTTTCACCTAATGTATTGCAGCAATAAAATACACCATGTCCATAAACTATAACCAATTTTTCACAGAATCCTCAAGATGAAGACTCTGACTGGGACACGACCAGAATCCCTGACCAGCCGTCTGGAGGAATTGTAGTCCCTCCAGTAGATTGCACATTAACTGAGGAACTGAATGCCCAGCTGTTGTTGACCCAACCTCACAATCTCAAAACTTTGGCAGGGACAAATATTTAGCGGCATTACATTTTGTGATCCTTCATTCTTAAATGATAGAGAAATGTTTACAATGTATTCCCAACATATTCAGAACAAAACCAGATATAGTACAAAATTAAACTTTTGATAAATTCTTAATAAAATAGTTAGTTTTGAAGGTTTTCTTTCTAAAGTAAACAGAACAGTAAGAATATTTAACAATTAATTGCAAGATTCTAAAATCACTGTATACAGAACAGAATCAGAATAAAAATAAAACAAATAAAATTTGATTAACAGAATACACTTTACCTGTTTTCTTTCTGGTGTTAGGGTTACAAAAGAACATGTAACAACATATAGCAGTATTCTATGCCCTGAACATGGAGCAATGCAACTGCATTTAATACGGCATTGTATGCTACTCACGAATTTACACTCTGTTAAATCCAAAATCAGAGTTGATGGCCTGCAGCATGACTACCTTGAACGAATTGTAGTTGTCCATGTGTGCTACAGGAAAAGTAATTTTTCTGGCACAGGCACTTACAACGGGGTCGCAGATTCGGTGTGCAGGCATCCTCTGATGACAATCATGATCAACATGCAGAGCGATTTTGAATTCTTGACGCTCTGACATGAGAAGTGGCTTGTGTCCCTGTCCAGTAAGCCATTGCATTACACGGGGGACAGTTAAGGGCAGGGTGTCTCCGTCAGGGATATCATCTGCAAGCAAAAGAGCATGTCATCTCAACCTAAAGTGATTCTACAATATAGCTGACCATAAATATTTTCCATTAAATCACAAAAAAACCAAGTGGCAGTGTAAAAAGTTTGTATGACAGGTGTTAATGGCTAATGCTCACTGTGATGCCACATGAATTTCAGACAACATTTGTCTTTTCTTAAAGCATCTACACTAAATTAGAAACTTGAAGTTAATGTCATACCAGCACTTTCAGTTTCCTGAAGGAAATCCTGCAGGAAGTTGACAATAGCCGTTTCACGTGCTTCTCGCACCGTTCCCTTCTCTGAGAGCTGAGGCAGAATGCTCTGCATGATACAATCTGCATCAGCCTGCGGGGTGACAACCAATACGCATTTTCAGGTACTGAGAGAACAATTGCTAAAAATGCTTATCACTTGTATCTTATATCTCAATTTTTATGTGAAAAACAAAAATGTACATATTCAATAAGAATAAATCAAGAAAAAATGATAAAATTACTATGAATGATACCTCACTGTCATTGTCAACCGCAGTGGGGACGAAGAAATGTTGGCACAATCCACAATGGTCTTGCAGGATGTCCACAAAATTGTACACTTGAAGACCTTTTATGAGTTGCTTCAGCAAAGGGATCAGACGCAGGGTTGCATGCAGCACAATAGATCTGAAATACACATATTTTTAAGAAAAACTGTTATGATATACACTCATCACCCACAAAATGTAGTTTTTTGGGCTCCACTCTGAATAAATTCTAGAGACTGTTGTGTCTGTCATCATAAATCCATTGAGATCAGCATTTCCAGAAATACTGAAACCAGCACATCAGGCACCAACAATCATGCCAAGCTTCAGTTCACTGAGATGACGTTACACAGTACTGTGTACTTAACAGTTTAGTAAACTACAACCCCATCAAGCATTGCAGATTATATTACTGAATTAAAAACTATGGAGAAATGTAACTATTCGATAACATTTGTTTGTTATATCTGTAGAAACAATATATTTTAAGGGTATTGCAATATATGTACCCACAATTAAAAGAGCCTGCAAGTGTTAATGTCTTGAATTTGTACAACACACTTTGTCGTTGTTTAATTTTGACATTTGTTAAAGTTCCCTCGTTCTCCTCCAGTTCTCACTTCCGTAATGGGAAGTGTTACAGTGGTGCAACCTCACAGCCCAGTCACACTACACTAAACTTGTTTTCACTCAGTAACCTCAGAAGAAATCGTTGGCAAAGAAATATTTTTAAAAAATCATAAAATATTACCTATCGCCACATATACTTGCATGAATGAGCAACTGTCTGTGTGTAAATATCTCTAAACAAATGGGACACTGTCCTTCATCCTACAACATCAAGAAAAGACAAATGATGAAATATGACATGGCAAGTGAACAGATTCATCAGGAAAAAACATGTTTATATGAGTATGTCTGTAATCCACATCCCAAGATCACATGCAAGTTACCTGGATCCTAAAATTTTATAAGCACAAATTAGCTTAATATTTTCTGGATATTACACCTTCACAGAAAATCAGCAAACCAATTTAAAAATAATTACACTAACTGCACTGGTACTTAAGCACATCTCTCATAATTTACAACTTTTGACAATACATATTCATATCAGCTCATAACTTGTGGTGGGTGCAGGAGAACAGGTTCCAGAGGAGTGGTGGGTGTAGGGCTAGAGGTAGGGTTTGGGGCGGCAGTGGTCTCAGTACTGGCTGTCACAGCAACTATTTTTACTTCAGCATCAGCATCAGTAATCTGAAATAACAAAACTGGGTATATGTGCAGCCTAATACCAAAGTTCACTGAAATGTAGACAGTTACAATTGTGCGCTATTGTTTAAAACAGTTTAAATCATAAAACAAGTTTATCAAATAAGTCAGGCTTATTTCAGTTAGTCTGACTTATTGTCGCTTGATTTGGTTCAAAATAAGTCAGACTAACTGAAATAAGCCTGGACTATTTGGTAAGCATACCTCATCATCATCAGCTGATTGTGTGCCACCACAGGACTTGACATGCATGTATAAAACTGGTAATGGCATGGTTGTTTGACATGTTCGACACTCCACCTTGGCATCTTGGCAAACTCCTCTGCTGAGAATGGAAGGGGATCAAGACACAACTCATCCTGAAGAGGGACCATGTAGAGTGCTGTTCTTCCACTGGACGTTGCCCTTTTGATAAGGCTGCCAGTGTAGTCCTCTGAGTCTGGAGGGACAACAGCAAGCCTTCTCCTTCCGTTGCCACCTGCCAACACATCAAGCCATAGTGGGCCCTTACAGTATAATTAGGCTTTTATCTGTAGAAGCTAAAACAAATGATTAGTAATGACCAGTGCCTGAGTTTAAACCATGCTGTAATATGACTTCCTTGTGCAATATACTATAAAATAATAACTTCTAACAGGGTAGGTATACATAGGAATGCTTTGGGATGCCAAGAGAATGTGCACTTGTAACCCTGTGTAACACCACTCAAATATGACTTGTACAATTTGCACTAAAACAGTTGTGTTTTAGCTCTTCACATGCTTGTGTCTGCTCTGATATTTTAATATAGTGCACCTGGTGCCTTATAAAGCAGCCACCCTCCAGCGACTGATCTCATTTTTGGAAATTCAGCTTCAAGTAGCTTGCATAACTACAGAAAACATGAAACAGAAAAAGGGTTTGCAAACATGAGCAAAAAATTTGAAACACAGAAATGGTAATGTAAATACATATGAAATATGATTATGAAATGTTGAATTGGGATTGTTTCAGACAATTAGTCTTTCCGTACTCTTTCTTAACCCTGGGCCGCTCATAAACAATGGAAATCAGGGTTTGCGCTGTATATTCACAAAACTACTGCTAGCTTGTCAATGACTGTGATTACAAAAATACAGATTGTGGTGATCACAAAATGACGATCTCTTCATTAGGGTCTCTTAATTAGTTTCTTATTAGCATGCATATTACTAGAATATTAGCCATTTATTAGTAGTAATTAAGCACATATTAATGCCTTATTCTACATGACATTATTCTACATCTCTAATCCTACCCAATACCTAAACTAAACAACTACCGCACTAACTATTAATAAGCAGCAAATTAGTAATTTATTGAGGGAAAAGTCGTAGTTAATAGTGAATAAGTGTTCCCTATTCTAAAGTGTTACCGAAACTGCATATCAATGGAAAAGCTTATCTGTGGCAATGCTGAATTTTACTTTTCTTTTCACTTTTCCCCAGATTATGAGTATATGCATGACTTTCCATACGCATAGGATTGTTCAAAGTACATAAGCAATTAAAGGTCCCATGACATGCTGCTTTTTGGATGCTTTTATATAGGCCTAAGTGGTCCCTAATACTGTATCTGAAGTCTGTTTCCCGAAATTCAGCCTTAAATGCTAATGAGGAGGAGAGAGGCGGGGCAAGGTGGAGGGTGGGGGTGTGGCTTTAACCAGTTTGCGCTACTATGCGCTAATGTAGACAGTGGATGTATCGCAATGGCTCGTAGACACCCAGTCCTTCAAGCTTTTCAGTTTGACCCAGAATCTGATCCGGATGGAGAAGCACCGGATGAAGAAGTTGAAACTCAGCGGCTACAGCAGGACGTCTCCGAATAGTTACTTTAAAATATTGTGTCTGGATACGGTACTTTAGTTGGTTTGTTTATGTATGCTGTTTCAGTTATTATCATGTAGCTAATGCTAGCCATAGGCTCGGATGAAGGAACTAAAAAATACTTTGGTGTTCATTTGTACATCCAAACACTGAGCAACTGCCATGCTTCACTCGTTTGCAAGCCATGACGTCTCTCGAGGAAAAAAAATAAATATTGCGCTCGCGTCGCACGGTAGTAGCTCATTTTCTCATGGGCGGGCAAAGCAGAGAAAGGGGAGGTAACCTTTCCCCGTATGACGACATAAAGGGAAGATTCCAGATTGGGCATCTGAGCTTTCATTTTCTCGAAGAGAAGCAGGAGACCCAGGGCTCGGTTTACACCTATCGCCATCTCTAGCCACTGGGGGACCATAGGCAGGCTAGGAGAACTCATATTAATGTTAAACAACCTCATAAAGTGACATTTTCATGCCATGGGACCTTTAAGAAAGCAGGCGCTGAGCTTTACTTGACTGTTTAACAACTTGTTGGGGTTGGGTGACCTTACATCGACATGGCCACAAAGTTGTACAAATGTTTTGCAATACTGCTAAAAATTGTACGTACTTCAGAATGGTTCATGTTCGATGGAACTGTGATGGAACGTTTTCCCAGCCCTGCCTGGAGTAACTCCAGCTCATCGGAAGGAGAGGGGGAGGTTTCAGTCATTTTGTTTAAAAGACAAATATTAACTGTAAATGGCTTCCACGCTGTTGTTTTAGATTGTATTGGTGTGTTTACAGTTTTCTTTTTCTTCTTAAACATTCCAGGAAATGCTCTGTAAAACAATAACAGTGTTAATTAATGTTAAATGTGCAAAATAAAGACGAATAGAAGAGTTTAAACGTTAGGTGAGGGAGCTGATGACCTGGTCATATCTTGATCTATTCTTGGTGAATGAAAAGCAGGAGAAGGCTGCTGCTGACCCTGAGCTGGCTGTATCTGACCCAGGCTTTGGCTCAGAATATTAATTACATTTTGTGCTCTTGGTTCTCTCTCTGCTAAACGTGTAATGGCAAAATAATTATATTAGATTACCAAAATCATCGTACATTAACAGTGGGCATAAACTTAACAGCTGTCTAAACGCAGAATTATGAAAAAAGGTGTGCACTTGAAATCAGTTTACTTTTTTTTATCCATTTACAGTCTGCTTGAAGAGACACAATATATCATATTTTGCGTACTTTGTAGTGTAAGAATATCATAATCAATAAAAGCAAATAAAATCCATTAAGAGTATAAAATTGTGCATATTGAGATAAATGACTAGCAGATGCTAACTTTTTCCAACACGTTCACGTTCACGTGCGCAAGTAAATGAT
The DNA here is from genome assembly GCF_012432095.1 of Onychostoma macrolepis. Taxonomy (NCBI): domain Eukaryota; kingdom Metazoa; phylum Chordata; class Actinopteri; order Cypriniformes; family Cyprinidae; genus Onychostoma; species Onychostoma macrolepis. The sequence goes on from NC_081176.1 coordinate 37,147,823, forward strand.
CTCTAACTTCCTAAACTGACCAGGCCCGCTGAACACGCCCCAGTTTCTTGACTCCGCCCACCACGTCAAAACAGTGCCATGAAGTGAAACGCACAGAAAAGTGAAGCGCAAAGGAAAACGGTATCGCGAGCTCACGCTTGACTGAAGCGCTAAATAAACGGAGCGTTGCATATGAATTAGGTGTGAGCATGGAAAATATGTGTTGCAGAGATAAGATAGAATCACAGTTCATATGCTTCTTTTACAACTCTCATTGATTTTTGCAATGAATTATATTTTCATTTTTGCAATTCTTTATTTCTGTTCGCAAAACTTTTTTTTTTCTCTCAATACTTTATTTTTATTTTGCAAAACTTTATTTTCTTTTGCAAAACTTTATTCTTTTGCAAATTTATGTGGCATTATATTGACTCCATATGTCCACCTTCACTATGTCCAAGTCAGGGAAATAACAACAAAGCATAGTTAGGAAACGACATAATTTCTGTTGAAATATCGTATCCGTTGCCTGCTCAGCCTGTACTTTCAAATTGAAGCCTGTGATTGGACAATTACTAGCAAAGTCAATCTGAAAAGCTTGTTTCTGATTGGTCAAAATGAATGCACTGCTACAAAAAGAAGAAGAAGAAGAAGAATTACAGTATTAAGTACCGATGATACAATGATTACTATTATTTCTGTCGCCTGACCCTCGGCTGAAATGCGGCACTGAAGTGACAAAGTAATGAAGACAAATCTTACCTGCACTTACAAGATAAAGAGATACCAAAAACTACACATCAGCGCCGCTTTAAGAAGTTGGGTGGAAAAAATAAAGAGGTAATGGTGAATTTTATGTGTAATTGCTGTTTTAAGCTAAATTTATTTTTTTTCTGAACTGTTTGAAGACTGCAGCCAGATCTGCAACAAATCCTGTATTATTTCTTCTTTATTGTGCATGTATTTATGCTACATAAGAATTGTAATATGCTGTATTTTACTGTCTGTGGCACCCAGGATGTGAAACATCTTGTCAATCTCTTTATTTGCAGAATTCAGCACGATATGTTTACAAAAACTATGTGTGCTTCAATGATTACCATTTTGTGTGTATATATATATATATATATATATATGCATATATATACACATGTATTAGTGCTGTCAATCGATTTAAAAAAAAAATGAATTAGTCGTACATTTTTCTGAAATGAATCGTGATTAATCCCATAACATTTTAGTTTTTAAATATACTTTTATATTGCAATTTCACATTCAATCTTCAAATTAATGTAGGCTACAAACAACATAAAGACAGTATATTTTTTTTAATGGCACCTTTTTTATTACTAAAGGCCAATACCGATATCTCTATAAAATTGTTTTTATCATATTGTTTACTATATTTATTTGTTTGTCCAGTGTCGTTGTAGGTTTTGGTTATTTTGCTGTTGTAAGACCTTTGAAATAACAGAAATCATGTGGCGAAGTGATATGGTCATGTAACACGGTCAAGAGCTGCCTGGAACTACGTTCGCTGTGCGTTTCCCTGAAAATAATTGCACACCGCAGAACATTCGTCAGCCAATCAGATTCAAGCATTCAACGGCCCCGTAGTATAATACTGTGTAATTGAGAGCTATCCATTTTAACATTTATTAGACTTAAAAAAAAAAAAAAACTTCTAATTTAAGTAATCTTAAAACGATCCTCATATAACCCCATTATAATAAATGAGAGAGAGGGAGAGAGAGATTGAAACACCTTTATTTACAACATATAGATAATACCATAGTTGTTGCAAGTCATCAGACAGAGCAGGATCCGTTTGCAGCTTTTATTAGAATCGTCAGACGGAACAGGGTAAATCACCAGCAACAGAAACAGTGTAGGCAAGGCAGAGACGTAGTCAGATAAACAGACAGAATAATCAAGGCAGGCGGCTTACAATCAGAGTCCAGAGAAACAGTCCAAATCAGGGCAACCAGAGAGGGATCACAGAGTTGAGAATCCAGGCAGAGATAATAACAGTAACGCAAACACGGGTAGAAACGCTCAGAAGTGACAGTCGGGGCAAATCAACACTTCACAGTGTGTGAATGAGGTGCAGGTGTGGCAAGGTGATCAGGCCCAGGTATGAGGGATGATGGGAAACTGAGTCCGAATGGGAGTTAATATTCAGGGGATGGTTCCCTCTGGTGGCGGAGAGGGAGTGGTGCGGGAGCTTCGATCGTAACAATACTGTGTTACTACTGCAATGTACATTTCACAATCTTCAGTCTCAATTACAAAACACCTATAAATAATAATAATACAAACAACAATGATATTAATAATAAAAAAAATGCAATAACCAACAACCCTAACAAATATAATAACAAAATAACTTTAGAAAGCCAACAACAGATCATCATTTTCATTAACTTCACATAACACATTTATGGCCCAGGTATTCACAAAGTTTGTAATATGCATGCTCTATCCTGAGTCTTGATGCTACTGAACCCAAAAACATCAACAAAGGATCCAATGTATCTTTACCAAGCAGCTTATTTGTCCTTGTTTTCCAGATAGCGAGTTTAGCAGTTCCAAACCGAGTTTAGCTGTTCCAAACAGAGTTTAGCTGTTCCAAACCGAGTTTAGCTGTTCCAAACAGAGTTTAGCTGTCCCAAACCGAGTTTAGCTGTTCCAAACCGAGTTTAGCTGTTCCAAACAGAGTTTAGCTGTTCCAAACCGAGTTTAGCTGTTCCAAACAGAGTTTAGCAGTTCCAAACAGAGTTTAGCTGTTCCAAACAGAGTTTAGCTGTTCCAAACAGAGTTTAGCTGTTCCAAACCGAGTTTAGCTGTTCCAAACCGAGTTTAGCTGTTCCAAACAGAGTTTAGCTGTTCCAAACAGAGTTTAGCTGTTCCAAACCGAGTTTAGCTGTTCCAAACCGAGTTTAGCTGTTCCAAACAGAGTTTAGCTGTTCCAAACCGAGTTTAGCTGTTCCAAACAGAGTTTTTGCCAATGCTGTCCTGACCAAAACAATTCACCAGCATCCTTTGAATGTGATCCAGCGGGAGGCTGTAATACAGTGAATTTATGCCACGGAGCAGAAGCGACCAAATTATTGAATGTGTATTAATGTAAGTATTTGCCAGCATTTTACATTAGGCTATTCATGAATGTAATAATAAAATGCGACTTGGCCTTAGACTTTCTTTTTCTTTTTTCTTTTGTCCCTCAAAAAAGCTTCAGCAGAGAAGATCAGATTATTTTACCAAGACTAAGAATGGGACACACTAAACTTAATCTGACTCTTTATATAACAGGTAAACATAGTCCAGGATTACGTGAAGCACGGCAAGTAAAGGAAGCGTGTTATTCATTTGTCCCAGATATGATATGAGCAGGAGAGGAACTCTACAACATGAGATGCAGAGAATATACAATCAGAAACTTACTAAATACAAATCAAGGCTCAGGTAACATCATTAAAGCTGTTTTAAAATGCATTGAAAATGGTGATCTTCAGAGCAGATATAGATCGAGTCATGCAGACATGGACTGAAATCACACTCCAGCACAGCAGGTGGCGATATATCCTGAGAGCTGCTGTGCAACTCGCCAATAACCCCACAGAAGAAGAAGAAGAAGAAGGAGAAGAAGCAGCTGTCGCTCCTGCGGCTCTTCTGAATCAAAGGTTTGTGTTTTTAACCATTTAAAGTGGTTCAGTCAACGCAACCGGTTCAGGCAGTTCGTAGTTTTACAAGCAACGTAAAACAGCTACATTATTGCTGAATTAAAGATCGTGCTCCAGTATCTGACATTACTGAAGGCTGTTTTTGTGAGTAAAGAGTAAACGGCGCGTATCATTTCTCTTCATTCAGTGAATCAGCTGATCGGCTCTTTCGAACTCCGAGTCAATTCAACCGATTGAGCGCAAAATGATTCAGTGATTCGAAGCGCAAATACAACAAACACAACTTTTACAAACCTATAGCAGCCCCGAAAACCTAATCTATTAAATATAAGAAGTATTAAATGAACAGATACTAATAATAAACAGTAAATGCTGTTCATTTGTTATTTGTTTGTGTCTAAGCAGGTGATTTAAGGCTCTGTCTGACACCCAGAGATTTAGTTTGGGTTTATTCATTGTTCTCTTCATCTTGAACAGGACAAAACACACAGAAACACTGCTGCTGAAGCGCCTGATGTCCACGTGTCAATAAAGATGGCGTTTATTAAAGAGGAGAGTGAAGACTTCAGGATTGAAGAAGTGTTCAGTCTGAAACAAGATACTGAGGAACAAACAGGTCAGTTTTCATCCTCAAAGCTGAACTCATTCGATCCGTATTCAGATGTCCAGCTCTACAGAAATGAAAGGTGTTAATGAAGAGTGTCCTAATTGAAGTGGTTTTATTTGAGGTGGCGCGGACCACACAGATACACAGGGATGCAAACTCATGCAAGTGATGATTATAACACACTTTAGTACTGCACTGAAGTAGTAGAGCAACTACAATTGAATAATAACGCATTGAATATTTTGAAGTGTTTTTAATTAAATTTTTAATTTTTAAAAAAATTGTGTTGGTTTTTGATGGTGTTTGTCCAATTGACCTTTTTATGGCATAGAAAGCCCTTTGAGTTCATTCACAGCTAAAGTAAAGTTACCGGTTGAGCTGATTTCCAGGCCCAGGTAGGTGTGTGTGTTTGTGGTTTCAGTGGTTCTGTGTGATGGTGTGAATGTGTGTGTTAGTCCCTGAGGTCTGGAGCGTTTCTGGAGCATCATTACGCTAGTTTTGGGGGTTGACTGTCAGAGTGAGTTTTCACCGAAAGATGAGGAGTTTGCATCTGTGAATACAGGACAAAAACACACACAACGTCAAATGTCAGAAACAGACAATACTATAATAATAATAGTATAATTCTTAGTTTACTGTTGTATAAAATCACATTTAAACTTGTGATATCCAGGACAAAACAGCTTGATATTGATCTCGCTGCTCGTGTGATATCGGATATGATTCATATGATATAAATATGAGACACAAACTCACATGGGCATTTTTTCCTGCATAACTGCATTTATGAGTTATTGCCCTGCGTCATATTTGTCAGCAGTCAACTGTATGAAATGTAAGATGACGCACAGGTCTGGGACGGGACCAGTGTGTTCAAATATTTTACTTGCGCTGTTTTTCATAAATAATCAAGTTAATGCGTTAACCCTTAAATGCATTTCACAGATCATTATTATATATTCTGGTCTTTAGTGACCTGGACCTATATATCCAGCAAAAAACTCTCTTGATATTTTAAGAACAATTACAGAAGAATAAAATAAAGCATATATCGTTACCTTTTGAAACTTAAAAGGGTTCAATTTGAGCAGATGATTAAGAGCATCGTCAGAGCGCACTTCCACAGTTCATTCAGCATCACATTCACGATCTCAAACATATTCTCAAAACCATCGTTTTCAATGACTTCATATTCAATGTTTTGATCACTGGCAGCTTATTCATCACATCCACCATGAAATTACAGTAACATTTATATTTCACTGCAGATAGTGAAATATTCTACTCTATTTTATTGTGTTATATTAAATTATATTATATAAATATTCTATTACATTCTATTCTATCTTCTTGTTTCTTATAAAAAAAAAAAATAAAAAAAAACCTTCCTATGTGTACTTTGTTAGGCTAACCAAGACTTCTCATGTTGTTGCTCTTTTCTTGTTTTGATTGCTTCTGTTGTCCTCATTTGTAAGTCACTTTGGAGTCTGCTGAACGACTGAATGTAAATATATTTAAATATAAATATATTATTCTGCAGTAAAGCCATTCAAACCAGTTATTTTTTGCTGATGATATTTGTTTGTGTTATGCCTGCGGTAATTAAGTCAAGTCAAGTCACCTTTATTTATATAGCGCTTTTAACAATACAGATTGTGTCAAAGCACTTAACAGTATCAAATTGGAGGATAGAGTGTCAGTAATGTATAATGATAAGATTAAACACTCAATTTTCAGTTAAAGGCATTTCATTATTGAATTCAGAGATGTCATTGTCTAGCTCAGTTTAGTTTAAATAGTATCTGTGCAATCAAATCGGCGATAATTGCTAGAAATTAAGTGTCCCCAACTGAGCAAGCCAGAGGCGACAGCGGCAAGGAACCAAAACTCCCTCTGTGACAGAATGGAGAAAAAACCTTGGGAGAAACCAGGCTCAGTCGGGGGCCAGTTCTCCTCTGGCCAGACGAAACCCGCAGTTCAAAAGTTTATATTTCTATTTTGATTTTGTTGCAATTTCTAACAATAGTAGTATTATGTAGTTAGGTATTTTATTATATTTTAGTTATTTTGTTATTTTTGGTTGATATATCTGGGGATATATCTCTGGGGGTCATCTGGGTGTCCTGGTCTCCGCTGACGATCAGGGCTGTAGACATCATCTCTTGGTGCTGATCCACCATCTGATCGGATACGGACTGAGAAACAGACTAGGAAAGAAACAGACAAATATTAGCGTAGATGCCGTTCTTCTTACGATGTAACGAGTACATCGTGCGTTATGGGGAGTGTTCCCGGTTCCGGTTGATCTAATTAATGCAGCCTAACAATCCTTTAATGGATTTGAATAATAGAAGCGTATTAGTGTGTTATGTGTAAGCCAGGCTAAAGAGATGGGTCTTTAATCTAGATTTAAACTGACAGAGTGTGTCTGCCTCCCGAACAGTGTTAGGTAGACTGTTCCAGAGTTTGGGTGCTAAATAGGAATAGGATCTGCCGCCTGCAGTTGATTTTGATATTCTAGGTATTATCAAACGGCCAGAGTTTTGAGAACGTAGTGGACGTGGAGGACTATAATGCGATAAGAGCTCGCTCAAGTACTGAGGAGCTAAACCATTCAGGGCTTTATAAGTAATTAACAAGATTTTAAAATCTATCCGATGCTTGATAGGGAGCCAGTGCAGTGTTGACAGAACCGGGCTAATATGGTCATATTTCCTGGTTCTAGTAAGGACTCTAGCTGCTGCATTTTGGACTAACTGTAGTTTGTTGATCAAGCGTGCAGAACAACCACCCAATAAAGCATTACAATAGTCTAACCTTGAGGTCATAAACGCATGAATTAACATTTCTGCATTTGACGTTGAGAGCATTGGTCACAATTTAGATATGCTTTTGAGATGAAAAATGCAGTTTTACAGATGCTAGAAACATGGCTTTCAAATGACAGATTGCTATCGAACAGCACACCTAGGTTCCTGACTGATGAAGAAGAATTGACAGAGCAGCCGTCAAGTGTTAGATAATGTTCTAGGTTATTACATGTGGGGTTTTAGGTCCGATAATTAACACCTCTGTTTTTCAGAATTTAACAGTAAAAATTACTCGTCATCCAGTTTTTATATCGACTATGCATTCCGTTAGTTTCTCAATTTGGTGTGTTTCACCGGGCGCGAAGAAATATAGAGCTGAGTATCATCAGCATAACAGTGAAAGCTAACACCATGTCTCCTGATAATATCTCCCAAGGGTAACATATAGAGCGTGAAAAGTAACGGCCCTAGTACTGAGCCTTGAGGTACTCCATACTGCACTTGTGATCGATATGATACCTCTTCATTCACTGCTACGAACTGATGGCGGTCAGATAAGTACGATTTGAACCATGCTAAGGCACTTCCACTAATGCCAACAAAGTTTTCTAGTCTATTCAAAAGAATGTTGTGGTCGATAGTGTCGAACGCAGCGCTAAGATCCAGTAGAACTAATAAAGAGATACAACCACGATCAGATGATAGAAGCAGGTCATTTGTAACTCTAATGAGAGCAGTCTCAGTACTATGATACGATCTAAATCCTGACTGAAATTCCTCACAGATATCATTTTTCTCTAGGAAGGAATATAATTGTGAGGATACTACCTTTCTAGTATCTTTGACAGAAAAGGGAGATTTGAGATCGGTCTGTAATTAACTAGATCTTTGGGGTCAAGTTGTGGTTTTTAATGAGAGGCTTAATAACAGCCAATTTGAAGGTTTTGGGGACATATCCTAATGACAATGATGAATTAATAATAGCCAAAAGAGGATCTATGACTTCTGGAAGCAGCTCTTTTAGTAGTTTAGATGGAATCGGGTCTAACATACATGTTGTTGGTTTAGATGATTTAACAAGTTTATACAATTCTTCCTCTCCTACAGTAGAGAATGAGTGGAATTGTTCCTCAGGGGATCTATAGTGCGCTATCTGATGCGATACTGTAGCTGACGGCTGCAAGGATACAATTTTATCTCTGATAGTATCGATCTTGGAAGTGAAGTAGTTCATAAAGTCATTACTGCTATGCTCTTGGGAAATGCCAACACCTGTTGATGCTTGATTTTTCGTTAATTTAGTTACTGTATTGAATAAATACCGGGGGTTATGTTTGTTTTCTTCTAGAAGAGACGAAAAGTAATCAGATCTAGCAGTTTTTAATGCTTTTCTGTAGGATAGGGTACTTTCCCGCCAAGCTAAATGAAATACCTCTAATTTAGTTTTCCTCCAGCTGCGCTCCATTTTCCGGGCTGCTCTCTTTAGGGTGCGAGTGTGCTCATTATACCACGGTGTTGGACTCTTATCCTTAATCTTCCTTAAGCGTAAAGGAGCAACCGCATCTAAAGTGCTAGAAAAGAGAGAGTCCATAGTTCCTGTTACATCATCAAGTTGTTCTGAGCTATTGGATATGCTGAGGAACTGAGATAAGTCAGGAAAATTATTTATAAAGCAGTCTTTTGTGGTAGAGGTAATGGTTCTACCATATTTGTAACAAGAAGTTGGCTTTACAGCTTTAGCTATATGGAATATACAGGAGACTAGATAATGATCTGAGATATCATCCCTCTGCTGCAAAATTTCAACGCCACTGACATCAATTCCATGTGACAGTATTAAATCTAGAGTATGATTTCAACAATGAGTAGGTCCTGACACGTGTTGTTTAACACCAATAGAGTTTAGAATGTCTATAAATGCTGATCCCAACGAATCTCTGTCATTATCAACATGGATATTAAAATCACCAACGATTAGGACTTTATCTGCAGTCAGCACTAACTCCGATAGAAAATCAGAAAATTCTTTAATAAAGTCTGTATGGTGCCCTGGTGGCCTGTATACAGTAGCCAGTACAAACATCACAGGGGATTTATCATTAACACTTGTTTCTTTGGATAACGTTATATGAAGCACCATTACTTCGAATGAATTATACTTGAAACCCAACCTCTGAGAGATACTGAAGATATTGCTATAAATTGTAGCAACACCTCCCCCTTTACCTTTTGGACGCGGTTCATGTTTGTAACAGTAATCTTGGGGTGTAGACTCGTTTAAAGTAATGTAATCATCTGGTTTTAGCCAGGTTTCTGTCAAACAAAGCACATCTAGTTTATGGTCAGTGAACATATCATTTACAAAAAGTGCTTTTGAAGAAAGGGATCTAATATTCAATAAGCCAAGCTTTATCATGTGTTTATCTGTATTATATCGTTTTTTTATTTGTTGAACATCAATTAAATTGTTACTATTACTTTGGTTTGGATGTTTTCTGTATTTTCTAGTTCGGGGAACAGACACAGTCTCTATAGTGTGATATCTAGGTGAAGGAGTCTCTATGTGCTGAGAGTTAACTGACTTCTGTGACGTGAGGCGGCTAGCAGACGATCGGTTTAGCCAGTCTGTCTGCTTCCTGACCTGGGCTCCAGTTAGTCAAGTACAAACTCTAAGACTATGTGCCATATTTCTAGAGAGAAGAGCGGCACCACCCCAGGAGGGATGAACACCATCTCTTTTCAACAGGTCAGGTCTGCCCCAAAAATTCTTCCAATTGTCTATAAAGCCTATGTTATTTTGCGTGAAGAAATCATTGTGTATCAAACAGTGCCACCTCGAGGAATAAAGGTGAATTGCAGGTATTGAGTCATCAGATATGTAAATATAGTTGTTAGGGAAAAAATAAATACTTACACATTTACATACCTCTGGTCTCTAGTGACCTTATACAATTCTTTTTTTACAAAAAAATTATCAGAAAACAGACATTCTTTTATATTTTACTATTTTTTTTCTTCTTGTTATATTGTCTATAATGAATAAATTGAGGAATACTAAGAAAATTGATGTCTAACTTTAAAAAAATAATGAAGGGAGAGGGTAGAGAATGATGTCCCCGGTCGCTAAAGACCCGAGGTATGCATCTGAAGGTTAAACTGACTATATAGTCAGTTTAACCTTCAGATGCATTCCTCGGGTCTTTAGCTTATATAATATTAGGGATGCACAAAAGGAAAATACAGGGTAGAAACTGAAAATTCTGGATGCACTAGGCCAAAAACAGAAAATGCTTTGTAATTATTATTTAATAAAAAATAAATCAATAAATAATCAAGTAATTTTGTAATTCTTCAATCAACTATTTTATATATTGACAGGGGACATCAATTAACCTTATTCACATGCGACTGAATTAGCTATTCATGTGTCATGATTTTGGCTAATACAGGACACTACTGAACGATGCGTATCACAGGGGAAGAGGGTGCTGTATACGCAAAGCCAACTCATAAAGAAGTCAAGTCAAGTCAAGTCACCTTATATTTATATAGCGCTTTTACAATACAGATTGTCAAAGCACTTAACAGTATCAAATTGGAGGATAGAGTGTCAGTAATGTATAATGATAAGATTAAACACTCAATTTTCAGTTAAAGGCATTTCTTTATTGAATTCAGAGATGTCATTGTCTAGCTCAGTTTAGTTTAAATAGTATCTGTGCAATCAAATCGGCGATAATCGCTAGAAATTAAGTGTCCCCAACTGAGCAAGCCAGAGGTGACAGCGGCAAGGAACCAAAACTCCCTCCGAGACAGAATGGAGAAAAAAACCTTGGGAGAAGTGGGTATACCCTGCACTACACCGCTGCTTATGAGCCTTCCGCATGCTATACATTTTCAGCGGCTTTCAAAAAGTGAAGCGGAAAATCAAATTTGGCAAAAAAAAAAAAAAAAAGGTTGGGCATTCCTGCAAAGATTAATATTGAATTCCATTTTAAAAAGGCAAACGCTGTGGTAGAAAGGTGAATCTGCGACGTGTCTCCCAGTGGCGGGGCTTCAGAGTGTCTGGTATAGGCTACCAATGCTTTTTTTTTTTTTTAAACAGAATTCATCCGAGGGTCGGTCTGACTTGATGGGGGGGCCGGATTTGGCCCGCGGGCCGCCATTTGAATAGGCCTGCTATACATGTTAGACGTGATCCACCTCATAGGAACAGTCCTGTGAGATCGTCCATCCTTGGAGTGAGAGTGTAACGTTACAGGTCGGCCGATCTGGTTTCGTCCGTTAAAGTTAACTTTTTCGACATGTTTCCGTGTAGTTGTTGCTCAGCGGTGGCATGGACGCGATGCTGTCTGGGGGTTTGGCTAAAGGACGGTGGGCGGTGCTCGGGATGGTGACTGAGGCCGGTGACGGAGTAGTTCGGACGTCACATTTTTATGGAAGTCACAAGGGCTCATAAAAAAGCACAGCTACTTTATACAGGCTGTGTGCACTTTACTGTGGATTGACTGTTCTGAAACTTATATGGATACATAGCCCCTAGACCTCAGTTATCATGAACAAAGCCAGGAAATTCAGTTTTGACAATATGGGACCTTTAATTACTTTAGTTACCATGTACTAAGAATGAACAACACTTCTTCAGCATTTATTAATCTTAGTTAATGTTAATTTCAGCATTTACTGATGCATTATTAAAATTAGGAATGCACCGATACCGATACTGGTATTGGGCCCGATACTGAGCTCCTGTACTCGTACTCATACTCGTTAAAACACACCGATACCACACAGCATGTGACAAAAAGCTTTGCTGAAAAGCACAGCGCTGAGTGGATTGAGCGCGTGCCGGCGCAGGTGCACGAGCTTGTCATGTGAATATCCCTTTCTCACAGACGTCACTGGAGAGTTAGTTCGGTCGGAAAGCAAAACGATGCACAATTACTTAACGGAGGGAGAGAGAGAGAGCGCGAGCACTTCTGTTGTGTGATCTTTACTGATGTTCGCTCACTTAGCACGCATCATTTGGCTTAAAACTAAATCGTAAATATAAGACAATTCACTATAAACATAATTTATTTTCAACCTTTAAGCATACGCTACTTTCTGGTGAAAGTGACACTAGCAGCTGGTGTGAACTGCGCGAGACTGTACTGTCCTCTGATTCTGCACCAGTACAAACACGTGCTTCTGCAGTGTATGAGTGGCTTTGGAATATAAATTGCAGCATGTTTCAGATGAAAAAACGTTTCTGAAAATATCACAGTTAGGAGATTTATAACGAGTGGTTCCCTGCATTATTACAGCAAAGCGCGTGATTACAGTACTGAGCCGCTGCAGTGGAGCAGCTCTAATGCTATTAAATTAAAGATGTACCATAGAGCAAAAAAATGCAGTGTAAGTAACAAAACTATACATTTTAATGTGCATAATTAAGTGTGAAAATAGCCAAAGGATATACAGTCAAACCAAAAATTATTTAGAGACCAAATATAATTTTTGATATTTTTTACTGGTGGGTGCAGGACACTATAGTTAATTTATGTCAGCGAGGACATTTAACGAGTGTTCATGTCCACTTTATTGTAGTCCTTTCCTGTGCAGTTAGGATCACCGTAATCTCCGCCGCTGAGATCCCCGCGTTGAGCTGAAGAAGTGGGGACAGCAGCCATCGCTAGGGCTGTGACGGTGGCAGGTTTTTACCACCGCGGTGTTGTGCATATTTAAATAATTCTGAAATGCAAAAATAAATAAATGAGGCTCAATCATCTATTAACAAATGCGCGTGTTTAGTTTAGCACTTGCGTCAGTGAACAGTCAGCCTGCAAAACACTAAAATAAATATCAAAGAAATAATACAGTTAAATAGGAAAGTAGCCTTAAATAAGAAAGTTAAATACACCCTGTCTACCTCACGCGAGCGGCGCGGCGAGAACCCGTTATAATCTAGTCTGGTGCTGGGCGGTATGTCCAAAAATTTATATCACGGTATTTTTCAAAATTATACCGGTTTCACGGTATTTATTTTTTTCATTATTTTCTACTGATTGAGAGAGGAAATACTGCAGTAGATTGACTTAGAACGCCCTATTTTACTGTCATGATGAGCGAATATATATTGTAGAAAAATTCCACACTAAATAGTGACTAAACACGACTCATTAATAGCCTACATCATGTTAACCAGGAGTCACTCTCATTTATAATCGCGACATCGTCTGATAAAATCAACATGCTAACGTTACACTAAAGAGCAGCTATGCAGCACACTGCCTGCCTCTGAGTAACAAACTAAAAAATAAACAAAAAAAAGTGCTTAATATTAACAGACAAACTACGCTCATATTTATAATCCCAAACAGTCGCGGTACGGCCAGCTGAATGCGGTGCTTCTCAGCCGCTCGCTGCACAGAACAGACACCGGGAGTCAGATCTCGCACTCGCGGGGCAGCACTGGAGACATCTTCCAACTGAACCATAGCTAAGGTTTATCCAGAAATGTCGCTAGGTTTGTCAGTTTGTATATTCTATGGAAAAAAAGCTGCTAAAAGGGTCTGAAAGTTGCTAAATATAGCGCTAAAGTCACACTCGTGTGTGTGTGTGTGTGAGACGCGGGAGCTGATGGCAGCGGGCGCTGGATATTGTGCATGAGTTCTTCTGTGTCATCACGTTAGTTCTAGAACTCTCACGCTTAGTAACACATACAGCTGTGTCCTCGCCACAATGCAACAGTGAAAAGAGACCCCTCTCAAACAGTGTCGCTTTCCGAACGTTATTTAAATGACACCGGTATTGCGGTATTTTAAAAATTCATATCATAAGAAAAATAAACACTGGTATTCGGTATGAACCGGTATACCGCCCAGCACTAATGCTGTCTACACTAGATGCGGCGCGTTACGACACGACAAATCCCTCACAGTAAACTGCCTCGTGCTATTGATGACGTACTGTACTGACACACAGTTCAGATGTCCTGCAGACAGACTCGACCTGTTGTGCTGCGACGCGGCGTCCGGTTTAGACACTGTCTCTTTAGACCGCTGTCTCGTTCGTATTTGACCAGTTTGGAGAAAGCCTCAGCAATACAAACCTGACCAGCCGGGCGTCTGCGATCATGTGAACTTGAAGACACTTGTACAAACGCGGATGGGTGACATGAATGGAAATGATTCCAGATCGGCGATGTATTTGGTTTCCCAACAAGGCTCATCACGAAATAAATTTGCTGAATGCAGAATAAACTGTAGATTGGCAGGTTTGATTGCAGGAAAATAAAGGAAACGCCGTGTATGGCGTTTGATGTAATTTGTGAATTAGCATGGATTTATAGTCTAAATAAAACAATCTGCAACTGTTACTATTATTACACTTGTATACAAAACTTTGTATTATGCTTGTTATAGAGTGTGTGACTGCTGGTGACAATAGACAACCACGGTGACAGCCGACCTCCGTGGTGATGCGGTTGTCACGGCGACCGTCACAGCCCTAGCCATCGCCTTCCCGTTGCTTTGTAAAGCTTCATACGTTTTCTTCTTTGGCAGTGAATTGACAAAATCCTCTGCTTTTTGAACATCAGCTGTTCACCTTTGTGCCATAGTTTAATTGCTGCTGGATAGATGAGGAAATGCTGCAGACCCAGAACCGTCATCATCTTCATCTTCTTCATCTTGCACAATCTGACATGGCTGCGGTTGGAACTGAACTGTGGGTTTCGTCTGGCCAGAGGAGAACTGGCCCCCCGACTGAGTCTGATTTCTCTCAAGGTTTTTTTCTCCATTCTGTCTCGGAGGGAGTTTTGGTTCCTTGCCGCTGTCGCCTCTGGCTTGCTCAGTTGGGGACACTTAATTTCTAGCGATTATCGCCGATTTGATTGCACAGATACCATTTAAACTAAACTGAGCTAGACAATGACATCTCTGAATTCAATAATGAAATGCCTTTAACTGAAAATTGAGTGTTTAATCTTATCATTATACATTACTGACACTCTATCCTCCAATTTGATACTGTTAAGTGCTTTGACACAATCTGTATTGTTAACCCTCTAAGCGCCAAAGTCGCAAAATTGCGACAAGACGTCATACTTCATTAAACAGACTGTAGTTCCTAATATGGTGTAGTATCTCATTTGTATTCCCTACCACTAGATGGCAGACATGTAGTACTTCGATTCTAGACCAAAATTGTTCGAGGAAATAGCAGAGCAAGTGAGTTTTCGTGTCATTGATGCGGAAGCAGTTCAGTTCTTAGCGTCTGAGTAAATTGTGAGATTTGTGAGAGAAAATCGCCAAATGGCTAATAAAAAGTTGTACTGTGAGGACGTGTTGCAAATGTTATTCGCCTATTCTGACTCTGAAGGGGAATATTTGCCTTTGGAAATGACGATCGGCCGTCTAATGATCGCGCATCTCCCAGTACATCTTTGCATGTACAATGGCGCCACGGTAAATGGCGCGAGTGTTCACAAAGCACCATCAAGTGATAATTTCGAGCCTTTGCCCAACGGGGATGAGGGTGGCAGGGGTGGACGTGGTCTTAGTGTCCATAGGAGAGGCATCGCGTTGCTGATGGTCGGCCAGATTGCGTCTTTTTTTCTGATCGCGCGCTCAAAGGGCCGCCGGCAGACAGTACAGGTGCAGTCAGTGTGGGGTAGGTCTGTGCGCTGTGCCATGCAATGAGAGGTACATACTCTCAAGAACTATAAACTGTGTCACCTAGATACCTGATTGGGCAGATAGCTGGTCAACTGATCAAAAAATAGGCACATGTATTTTACTATGGCACAGTAATATAGTAATAATTTACTACTTTCTCCTGTTTTACTGTTGATTTCCTCTTTTCATGATCATTTGGAATGAGGATAAAAAGACCAAAAAAAAACATGCAAATAAGTTCAAACATCCATTCAATATCTATTATTTCCTGAATATTACTGATGAACTGATCAAAAAGTAGGCTACTGTTCACATGCATTTTACACATAGTATAGTAATATAGTAATAATTTAGTACTTTCTCCTGTTTTATTGTTGGTTTCCTCTTTTCCTGATCATGTGGAATGAGGATAAAAAGACAAAAAAAAAACCTAAAAAAACATGCAAATAAGTTCAAATATCAATTCAATATCTACTATTTCCTGAATATTATGAAATTCAAGAGGACCGCCCCCTGATGACATCATAATATGCAAATTAGATGAGTATATTTACACCCCACATAAACTTTAGGTCATGCCTAACATTTTTCTAATTTACAGTAGGTCTCTATCTTTAAACCCTTTCAAGCTACAAGCTTTTGAAATCTTGATGTCAAAATCCAGCATTTTTTCAAAAAAACCCTGGCGCCTAAAGGGTTTAAAAGCGCTATATAAATAAAGGTAAGGTGACTTGACTTCAGGATGGGATTGAAACTCTTTCTCTTGTCAGTTGAGATTTGACTGAAGTCGGGGAAAAATAGTACCATGACATTGTCCTGCGTGAGTTTCACCCGATAGGCTTGCCGACCTGTAATGCCATCTCGGTACATGGAAGATGAGAGTACACGGCCGATCAGAGTTGCCTCTTCTTTCATCATACACGCTATGCACTCAGTCAATCTCAATGTTGCGGTCTTTCAATGAAAGGACCCACTTAGACAGATTAGCTCTGAGGAAGCCAGCTGCGTTAGAGCCTTCTGCCCCCTCCGGTAACCCCACCAGACATACGTTATCTCTCCTGGACCTATCTTCCATGTCTGTCATTTTGTTGGGGAGATGTTCCAGCTGCTTTCGTAAGTTTGTGACTGTCCACCTGTCCTCACGTGTAGCCGCCTGAATGGAATCCACTGGGTCACGTGTCAGTTTTGCTGCGCTAGCTAACTTCTCAAATTCTTTTCCTAACTCTAACAGAATCATTATTCACTTTATGTCCATACACTGGTCACGTAGTGCTGGGCTCAGTACTGAGTCTATCGCTTCTTTTACTGTCAAAGCTACGACCGAATCCAGAGTACGTTGCTGTTCTTCAAGTAGCATTATCACGGTCCCCTCTGGAGATGGTGGAAACTTTGAAAAAATGTTCTTTCTTGGCGATTGCTCAATCTCTCTTTTCCGAATGTCCTTGACTGCTGACATATTCATTGTGGGCTTGCTAAAGAATGGTTCAGTTTTCACAGGCAGGATTATGAAATAATCAGTTACAGTTTATTTTAGTGACGCGTTTCTAAAAACAGTTCGCGGAGACGGAGAAGACAGACAGCGCACCCTGTTTGTTTTCTTATTTTTCCAAAAGCACAAAGTTGTGTTGTTATTTTGAGTGTATGCAAATAAAAGTAGACACTTAACAGTTTCGATTGATGTATAACACTTATTTGTGTGACCAAAATCAACAGAGTATTTTTAGTGTCTTTTGCACTGATCTTAAAAAAATGAGTTGGTCTCGCCAGCGATACAGCCGACCCCAGAGAATTAACTGTTTAGAAGCAGATCTCTTAGAAGTGGTGAATGCCTCACTTCTTTCTGGGACTTTTCCAAACTCCCTGAAAACCTCAGTTGTTAAGCCCCTTCTGAAAAAGCGCAATCTTAATAACACAATGTTGAGCAACTATAGACCAATATCAAATCTTCCGTTCATAGGTAAGATAATTGAAAAGGTAGTTTTTAATCAGCTGAACAACTACTTAAACTCAAATGGATACCTGGACAATTTTCAATCTGGTTTCCGAGCACATCATAGCACAGAGACAGCACTCATTAAGATAATAAATGATATTCGCTTCAATTCTGATTCAGGCAAAATATCAGTTCTGGTACTACTAGATCTTAGTGCTGCGTTTGACACTGTCGATCATAACATACTTCTAGAGAGACTGGAAAACTGGATCGGGCTTTCTGGGATGGTACTCGAATGGTTCAGGTCATACTTAGAAGAGAGAGGTTATTATGTGAGTATAGGAGAGCATAAGTCTAAGTGGACATCCATGACATGCGGAGTCCCACAAGGCTCAATCCTTCCACCGCTCTTGTTTAGCCTGTATATGCTCCCACTAAGTCAAATAATGAGAAAGGCAATTTGGTTCTAGCATGCATGTAGTTGTAGTCCTGCTACTGATGTTTCTGATAATAGAGTCGCCCACTATCAGAGTCCTGGGCTCGGCTGTGCTCTGAGCTGAGTGCCGCTGTCTGCATCATGCATGTGCCTTTTGTGGGGCTTAACAATAACACAGAGTAGTATACACACAATATGGGATTTGGACTGGTCTCGTCTGACCGATACCCGGTCCAGCAGAAAAGAGCAATATCGGAGCTGATATGAATAATGAGTATGTGGGATGATGGACAACATTGGAGGTAAAAGAAAATGGAGCCGATGGGTCAACAGACCAAGGTGGAGCTGATGAATCGTAGCCATGGTTAATCTTCTTGAGGGACTGGTCTATACTAACCCAGTTTTGTTGGATAATGTTGGTTTTGATATCTGTTAATCCATTAAACTGCCATTTAATTTGTATTTGTCTTTTTTTCTTTTCTTTTTTTTTTTTAGAACTGATGGCACTGAAAGAAGAGAAGCAAGAACTGAAAAAGACAGAACAGAATGATTTCATGACTGTGGAAAAATCCATACCGGCTGAAACGTCATCACAGAAAAAAGCTCAGAAGACCAAATCTAACAGTTACTTCACCTGCCATCAATGTGGAAAGAGTTTCAATAAAAAATATAACCTTAAAGACCACATGAAAGTTCACACTGGAGTGAAGCCATTCACATGTGATCAGTGTGGAAAGAGTTTCAGACATAAGTTAACCCTTAATTCCCACATGAAGAGAGAACACGCCGGAGAGAACGCTCTTATATGTCATCAGTGTGGAAAGAGTTTCAGTACTAAAGCAAGCCTCACAACTCATATGAGATTTCACACTGGAGAGAGGCTTTTTACCTGCAAGATGTGTGGGAAGAGCTTCACAAATAAATCACACCTTGACACCCACATGAGAACTCACACTGCAGAGAAACCATTCACATGTGATCAGTGTGGAAAGAGTTTCGGACATAAGTTAACCCTTAATTACCACGTGAAGAGAGAACACGCCGGAGAGAACGCTCTTATATGTCATCAGTGTGGAAAGAGTTTCAGTAGTAAAGCAAGCCTCAAAACTCATATGAGATTTCACACTGGAGAGAGGCTTTTTACCTGCAGTCTGTGTGGAAAGAGCTTCCCCTATAAATCACACCTTGACACCCACATGAGAATTCACACTGGAGAGAAGCCTTTTACCTGCAAGATGTGTGGGAAGAGCTTCACAAATAAATCACACCTTGATTCCCACGTGAAAACTCACACTTCAGAGAAACCATTCACATGTGATCAGTGTGGAAAGAGTTTCAGACATAAGTTAACCCTTAATTACCACGTGAAGAGGGAACACTCCGGAGAGAACGATGCTATATGTCATCAGTGTGGAAAAAGTTTCAGCTGTACAGCAAGCCTCAAAACTCATATGAGACTTCACACTGGAGAGAGGCTTTTTACCTGCAGTCTGTGTGGAAAGAGCTTCCCCTATAAATCATACCTTGATTACCACATGAGAATTCACACTGGAGAGAAGCCTTTTACCTGCAAGATGTGTGGGAAGAGCTTCACAAATAAATCACACCTTGATTCCCACATAAAACTCACACTGCAGAGAAACCATTCACATGTGATCAGTGTGGAAAGAGTTTCAGACATAAGTTAACCCTTAATTCACACATGAAAACTCACACCGGAGAGAGTCCTTACACCTGCACACTGTGTGGGAAGAGCGTGTCAAATAAATCAGCCCTTAATGCCCACATGAGAATTCACACAGGAGAGAAGCCCTTCACCTGCACACTGTGTGGGAAGAGCTTCTCACTAAATGGGAATCTCAAGGGTCATATGAAAACTCACACAGGAGAGAAGCCTTTCATGTGTGACCAGTGTGGAAAATGTTTTGCACATGAAACAACCCTTACTAAGCACATGAGGCTTCACTCAAGAGAGATCTCTTTTGAAGAAAAGAAACTGCAGAGCTCTGCCAGTGGAAAGAGGCTTCGGAAAAGACGGAGTTAGAAAAATCATCTGCCAGTTTGCTCTGGAGGAAGGCTGTTTAATTGTGATCAGATTAATAAAACATATCTTTTGCCATCACATTTACAAATACATCTGAAAAGTCATGCAGATGTGAGATCTTATTTGTGTTCTTTGTGTGGGAAGCATTTTAAATGGATCAGTAGTTTAAAATGACACCAAAAAAAATACTTACCTGTGTAAAACTTACCTACTTTCACACTGCAGCTGAATGTGGCCCAAATCTATTATTTATATATTTTTATTTATTTATTTTTATTTTTTATTAATATGTATGAACTTCTGTGGCTGCACCTAGGGTTGGGTATCGTTTTAATTTTATCAGTTCCGATTACGATTATTTTCAGTTCCAATGTGATTAAATAATGATATCAAGTATCTATCCTGTGTCTCTTTTTTCATAACTTTTAGTTGCAGCTGAATACCATGAAGAAAAAAATAAATAAATCAACAGACTACATAAAAACTGGGCTCTTTTAAGAGCTGTTTGTTTGCAGAATAGAACTGCTTGATTCTGCAATAAATATAAGTCTTTTCTTTTCTTCCCAATGGAAGTTGTGGTTCTCTCATGATTCTGAAGAAAAACATTAGACAACTAAACAAAATCACATGTAATTTATGAATGAATGATTCAAAGACTCGCTCAAAATCTTGTTTCATTACTGGATGAATCGGCGGTCTTGAACGAATCTCTTGTATGATTCAAAGACGAATACATTTTAACGGTCCCTTTTCGCCACCTACTAGCGTAACAATGTAATCAATAAATCTTCATTTGATTTACCCCAGGTACAGTGGGTTCGGAAAGTATTCAGACCCCCTTAAATTTTTCACTCTTTGTTATATTGCAGCCATTTGCTAAAATCATTTAAGTTCTTTTTTTTTTTTCCTCATTAATGTACACACAGCACCCCATATTGACAGAAAAACACAGAATTGTTGACATTTTTGCAGATTTATTAAAAAAGAAAAACTGAAATATCACATGGTCCTAAGTATTCAGACCCTTTGCTGTGACACTCATATATTTAACTCAGGTGCTGTCCATTTCTTCTGATCATCCTTGAGATGGTTCTACACCTTCATTTGAGTCCAGCTGTGTTTGATTATAGCATTAGCATTCGTTAGCCAGTTAGCTTGTCACTCGCGGTTCCATTCGCATTTCTATTTGCGCCTACTATTGTTTTGTTTTCTTTTTTTTCTCGCTCTGTTTTCATTTCTCTTGCTCCATTTTTCACGAGTTCATCAAACAAGAGTGGTAAGTTGGTATCATTCATCAATCACGGTGAGTAATGGCTTCTTTTCCTGCTATTGTTGTTTGCACTGTTTGCCACATGTATAGTTTATCTGTCTCTGTCAGCAGCGAGGGATTCACATGTGATAAATGCAGGGAAATAGTTAGGCTGACAGAGAAGGTTTTAGAACTAGAGACACGCATCCAAACTTTGACATCTTGGCAAATTTAAAAGTGCTGGCTAATGCTAAACGTAAATTCAGTAAAATTGTTATTCACGTCGGCGCTAATGATGTTCGACTTCACCAGTCGGAGATCACCAAAAATAATGTTAAAGAGGTGTGTGAACTTGCAAGTACGATGTCAGACACTGTAATATGCTCTGGTCCGCTCCCTGCTTACCGGGGTGATGAGATTCATAGCAGACTGTCATCACTCAATGGCTGGATGTCTAAGTGGTGCCCGCAAAATAACATAGGCTTTATAGACAATTGGAAGAATTTTTGGGGCAGACCTGACCTGTTGAAAAGAGATGGTGTTCATCCCTCCTGGGGTGGTGCCGCTCTTCTCTCTAGAAATATGGCACATAGTCTTAGAGTTTGTACTTGACTAACTGGAGCCCAGGTCAGGAAGCAGACAGACTGGCTAAACCGATCGTCTGCTAGCCGCCTCACGCCACCAAAGTCAGTTAACTCTCAGCACATAGAAACTTTTTCACCTAGATATCACTCTATAGAGACTGTGTCTGTTCCCCGAACTAGAAAATACAGAAAACATCCAAACCAAAGTAATAGTAACAATTTAATTGATGTTCAACAAATAAAAAACTATATAATACAGATAAAGACATGATAAAGCTTGGCTTATTGAATATTAGATCCCTTTCTTCAAAAGCACTTTTTGTAAATGATATGTTCACTGACCATAAACTAGATGTGCTTTGTCTGACAGAAACCTGGCTAAAACAAGATGATTACATTACTTTAAACGAGTCTACACCCCAAGATTACTGTTACAAACATGAACCGCGTCCAAAAGGTAAAGGGGGAGGTGTTGCTACAATTTATAGCAATATTTTCAGTATCTCTCAGAGGTTGGGTTTCAAGTATAATTCGTTCGAAGTAATGGTGCTTCATATAACGTTATCCAAAGAAACAAGTGTTAATGATAAATCCTGTGATGTTTGTACTGGCTACTGTATACAGGCCACCAGGGCACCATACAGACTTTATTAAAGAATTTTCTGATTTTCTATCGGAGTTAGTGCTGACTGCAGATAAAGTCCTAATCGTTGGTGATTTTAATATCCATGTTGATAATGACAGAGATTCGTTGGGATCAGCATTTATAGACATTCTAAACTCTATTGGTGTTAAACAACACGTGTCAGGACCTACTCATTGTCAAAATCATACTCTAGATTTAATACTGTCACATGGAATTGATGTCAGTGGCGTTGAAATTTTGCAGCAGAGCGATGATATCTCAGATCATTATCTAGTCTCCTGTATATTCCATATAGCTAAAGCTGTGAAGCCAACTTCTTGTTACAAATATGGTAGAACCATTACCTCTACCACAAAAGACTGCTTTATAAATAATCTTCCTGACTTATCTCAGTTCCTCAGCATATCCAATAGCTCAGAACAACTTGATGATGTAACAGAAACTATGGACTCTCTTTTCTAGCACTTTAGATGCGGTTGCTCCTTTACGCTTAAGGAAGATTAAGGATAAGAGTCCAACACCGTGGTATAATGAGCACACTCGCGCCCTAAAGAGAGCAGCCCGGAAAATGGAGCGCAGCTGGAGGAAAACTAAATTAGAGGTATTTTGTTTAGCTTGGCGGGAAAGTACCCTATCCTACAGAAAAGCATTAAAAACTGCTAGATCTGATTACTTTTCGTCTCTTCTAGAAGAAAACAAACATAACCCCCGCACTCAAAAAAAATTATTCGGCCTAAATTTACATTTTATGTAATTCAATTGCATAACAATTTTCCATCCATTTAGATTACATAGTTTTTTTAAATTTTAAAACTTGCAGTTAAGTAATTAAGTGATTAATTAAGTGCTGATTGAGCATTAGTGATGAACACCTGCTGTTAACAAACAGAATCTCTGAAGAAAAGAGAAACACAAAAACTACTACCACTGACTTCAGCCATAACCTTAGATGAAATCAACTGAAATAAAATACATTAAATCTCAAGATCTGATTAAACAACCCCACAAACAGCATCACCAGCTCCACTTATTAATAACCAGACTGACTATATTTCTGTCAGACATCTACAGAAGAATTAACTTAGCTCCTCAGTACTTGAGCGAGCTCTTATCACATTATAGTCCTCCACGTCCACTGTGTTCTCAAAACTCCGGCCGTTTGATAATACCTAGAATATCAAAATTGACTGCGGGCGGCAGATCCTTTTCCTATTTAGCACCCAAACTCTGGAACAATCTACCTAACACTGATCGGGAGGCAGACACACTCTGTCAGGTTAAATCTAGATTAAAGACCCATCTCTTTAGCCTGGCTTACACATAACACACTAATACAAGGGTCTGCAAGAAGAATGGCAGACAAAAATCACCATGGAGAAAATCAACAGCAGTTCAGAGTATGAAAAGACAATGCAGAAAAGCTGAGCGGATGTGGCGGAAGACAAAACTTGAAATTCACTATAGCATCTATAAAGACAGCCTTCATGCTTTCAATGTGGAACTAGCCACAGCTAGACAGACCTTCTTCTCAAACCTTATAAACAGTAATTTAAACAACACTCGCACTCTTTTTGCTACTGTGGAGAGACTGACAAACCCCCCAAGTCAGAATCCCAGTGAAAAGCTCTCCGACAGCAAATGCAATGAGTTTGCTTCCTTCTTTTCTGAGAATATCAATAATATCAGAAAGGAGATATCTTCTAGTTATGCAGAGGTCACACAGATTCGACCGCAATTTCAAAAAGAAATGACTATGTCTGTTTTTGAAGCAATTGGATTTTTCAAATTGATTTTGAAAGAAATAGTACAGCACCTTACATCGTCAACAATGCTATCTTGTAGTGATGGTGAAATGAAGCTTCATGAAGCATTAAGCTTGGTTCACAAAAGGGTTCATTTCTGGAGGCTTCATTTGCTCACAAAACCACCTGGTGGCCAAAGAGTGTAAAACAAGCAGATATATTACAGACAGGGGTGTAAAGTCCAGGGGTTAGAAAGTAAAAGTCCTGCCATGTGTTTATTCCACCCATGAACTCAGCAGCTGATTTCACCAGAGGAACCAAGTCATTCCTTTCAAGACACAAACGAGTCTCGAGTCAAATCCCATGTCCTCAAAGAGTTAAAGTTAATGAGATAATTAAAGAGACTGATTAAATGATGATTGTGCATTAGTGATGAACACCTGCTGTTATTGAGAATCACAGAGGATCAGATGTTGATGTTTTATTGGTTAAAATGATGCCACCATCATGGAGATCAGTGTTTGCTTTAGTTGGGCTCTTGACCCTTGACTCCTGTGTTAGATCTCTTTCTGTAGTAATGCATGCGGTGTTATAAAGCAGAGAGATCAGTGCAGTACAGTGAGCAGCTCTTAACTGCTTCTACATGAAGAAATAATCATCTGGTGTTGACCTGATTTCAGCCAACATATTTTTTTTTTTTTTCATTTGTAGGTTTATGTTTTGAATAATCAACCCTGTGAAACTACAGCATGCAAGGAAAGTATTGGTCTAATAATTATAATGAATTAATCTTAAATCTACTGTACGCAATGCATATAAATATTTGAACTCTTATTCTAATTAGACACACACAGACATCACTAACCAGCATATGAATCTCAACAATGGTGACAATCAACAAAATGCTTCATGTTGCAATGCATACTGGGTAACACCATAGTAAAAACTCCCATCATGCACTGCAGTATGAAAAATTATTGTCACCACTGTTGAGGATCATATGATAAGTGTTCATGTTTAAAAGCCTGAGTTGATACAGTTATTTTTTTCCCCATATTATAGCATTATAGTGGCATTTGTTTAACAAGACTTTTTTCACAGTTCAGTTCTAGCTGAACGTCAGTCAACAAACCAAAGGGAGACACCTTCATGATGTTCATTCAAATGATTTATAAGTAGAAAGTGTAAGCTAAACTCAAGCTCAAAAGATTCAAACCTCAAGCTTTTAAGTCAACAATGCACAAATGTTTGCTATGAAACACTATTGCAATTGCTTAAAAGCAAATAATTTTGAATTACCCAATTATTTTGGGTCAAGAGCCCAAATAAAGCAAACACTGATCTCCATGATGGTGGCATCATTTTAACCAATAAAACATCAACATCTGATCCTCTGTAATTCTCAATAACAGCAGGTGTTCATCACTCATGCACAATCATCATTTAATTAGTCACTTAATTATCCCATTAACTTTAACTCTTTGAGGACTTGGGATTTGACTCGAGACTCCTTTGTGACTTGAAAGGAATGACTTGGTTCCTCCTCTGGTGAAATCAGCTGCTGAGTTCATGGGTGGAATAAACACATGGCAGGACTTTTACTTTCTGACCCCTGGACTTTACACCTCTGTCTGTAATATATCCGCTTGTTTTACACTCTTTGGCCACCAGGTGGTATTGTGAGCAAATGAAGCCTCCAGAAATTAACCCTTTTGTGAACCACTTGGCTGAAAAGCTTAATGCTTCATGAAGCTTCATTTCACCATCACTACTATCTTGACACACTTCCCACATCTTTTTTCAAAAATGTGCTTTAACTGTTTAGAAGCAGATCTCTGGTGGTGAACGCCTTACTTCTTACTGGGACTTTTCCAAACTCCCTGAAAACTGCAGTTGTTAAGCCCCTTCTGAAAAAGCGCAATCTTGATAACACAATGTTGAGCAACTATAGACCAATATCAAATCTTCCTTTCATGGGTAAGATTATTGAAAAGGTCATTTTTAATCAGCTGATGAACTACTTAAACTCAAATGGATACCTGGACAATTTTCAATCTGGTTTCCGAGCACATCATAGCACAGAGACAGCACTCATTAAGATAATAAATGATATTCGCTTCAATTCTGATTCAGGCAAAATATCAGTGCTGGTACTACTAGATCTTAGTGCTGTGTTTGACACTGTCGATCATAACATACTTCTAGAGAGACTGGAAAACTGGATCGGGCTTTCTGGGATGGTACTCAAATGGTTCAGGTCATACTTAGAAGGGAGAAGTTATTATGTGAGTATAGGAGAGCATAAGTCTAAGCGGACGTCCATGACATGCGGAGTCCCACAAAGCTCAATTCTTGCACCGCTCTTGTTTAGCCTATATATGCTCCCACGAAGTCAAATAATGAGAAAGAACCAAATTGCCTATCACAGCTATGCTGATGATACCCAGATTTACCTAGACTTATCTCCAAATGACTACAGCCCCATTGACTCCCTCTGCCAATGCATTGATGAAATAAACTGTTGGATGTCCCAGAACTTTCTTCAGTTAAACAAGGAGAAAACTGAAGTCATTGCATTTGGAAACAAAGATGAAGTTATCAAGGTGAATGCATACCTTGACTCTAGGGGTCAAACAACTAAAAATCAAGTCAAAAATCTTGGGGTGTTTCTAGAGACAGACCTTAGTTTTAGTAGTCATGTCAAAGCAGTAACTAAATCAGCATACTATCATCTCAAAAATATTGCAAGAATTAGATGTTTTGTTTCCAGCCAAGACTTGGAGAAACTGGTTCATGCCTTTATCACCAGCAGGGTGGATTATTTTAATGGTCTCCTTCCAAAGAAGACCATTAGACAGCTGCAGCTCATCCAGAACACTGCTGCCAGGATTCTGACTAGAACCAGAAAATTTGAGCATATTACACCAGCCCTCAGGTCCTTACACTGGCTTCCAGTTACATTTAGGATTGATTTTAAAGTACTTTTACTCGTTTATAAATCTCTAAATGGCCTAGGACCTAAATACATTGGAGATATGCTCACTGAATATAAACCTAACAGACCACTCAGATCATTAGGATCGAGTCAGTTAGAAATACCAAAGGTTTACACAAAACAAGGGGAGTCTGCTTTTAGCTATTATGCCGCCCGCAGTTGGAAGCAGCTTCCAGAAGAGATCAGATGTGCTAAAACATTAGCCACTTTTAAATCCAGACTCAAAACTCATCTGTTTAGCTGTGCATTTGTTGAATGAGCACTGTGCTACATCCGATCTCATTGCACTATGTATAATCATTTTCTAATCTTAAATGTTTTTAATTCTTAATAAATCAATTTTTAAATCACTTTGTTTTTATTGTTGTGATTATTATTTTTAATTCCTTATTATTATTATTATTATTAATGACTATTTCACTTACTTTTATGTAAAGCACTTTGAATTACCACTGTGTATGAAATGTGCTATATAAATAAACTTGCCTTGCCTAATACGCTTCTATTATTCAAATCCGTTAAAGGATTGTTAGGCTGCATTAATTAGATCAACCGGAACCGGGAACACTCCCCATAAGACACAATGTACTCGTTACATCGTAAGTAGAATGGCATCTACGCTAATATTTGTCTGTTTCTTTCCTATTTTGTTTCTTAGTCTGTATGCGATCAGATGGTGGATCAGCACCAAGAGATGATGTCTGCAGCCCTGATCGTCAGCGGAGACCAGGACACCCAGATGAGCCCCAGAGACAGATCCCCAGTGAACACCTCGATTAAATACAATAAAACTAAAAATATAACATAACAAAAATATAATAAAATACCCAAGTACATAATACTATTATTGTTAAAAATTGCAACAATATAAAGATAGAAATATAATACATTTATACATTTAAAATTTTAAACATAATATACAAATTTGAAAAATGAATAAATACATTCTAAAATAATAAATTATATATATATATATATATATATATATATATATATATATACAACAGAAATATATTAAATTAATTAAACTATAAATTTAAATTATAATAAACAAACAAATATATATTATAAAAATAGACAGAAACAATAAATGCATTAAACTATACATTACAATTATAGCAAATTAATAAATCATATAAATGAAAAACTTCAAATAATGAATAAAACACAAATATAACAAATACATTAAATTATAAATTAAAATGCTCCATCGAGACAAGACCACGTGAATCAGATAAGCCCTTTACACAATCTGACATGGCTGCGGTTGGAACTGAACTGTGGGTTTCGTCTGGTCAGAGGAGAACTGGCCCCCGACTGAGCCTGGTTTCTCCCAAGGTTTTTTTCTCCATTCTGTCTCGGAGGGAGTTTTGGTTCCTTGCCGCTGTTGCCTCTGGCTTGCTCAGTTGGGGACACTTAATTTCTAGCGATTATCGTCGATTTGATTGCACAGATACTATTTAAACTAAACTGAGCTAGACAATGACATCTCTGAATTCAATAATGAAATGCCTTTAACTGAAAATTGAGTGTTTAATCTTATCATTATACATTACTGACACTCTGTCCTCCAATTTGATACTGTTAAGTGCTTTGACACAATCTGTATTGTTAAAAGCGCTATGTGAATAAAGGTGACTTAACTTGACTTGAAAAGACTGTGAAGCTGTTTCATTCATGACAGATGACAGCTGCTCTCTTCAGGTCAGCGGCAGGGTGAACACAGATTTAATTGACGTTCAACAAATAAAAAAATTATATAATACAGAGAAACAAATGATAAAGCTTGGCTTACTGAATATTAGATCCCTTTCTATGAAAGCGCTTTTTGTAAATGATATGATCACTGACCATAAACTAGATGTGCTTTGTTTGACAGAAACCTGGCTAAAACCAGATGAATACATTAATTTAAACGAGTCTACACCCCAAGATTACTGTTACAAACATGAACCGCGTCCAAAAGGTAAAGGGGGAGGTGTTGCTACAATTTATAGCAACATTCTCAGTATTTCTCAGAGGGCAGGCTTTAAGTATAACTCCTTTGAAGTAATGGTGCTTCATATAACATTATCTAGAGAAACACGTGTTAGTGATAAATCCCCTGTGATGTTTGTACTGGCTACTGTATACAGGCCACCAGGGCACCATACAGACTTTATTAAAGAATTTGCTGATTTTCTATCAGAGTTAGTGCTGACTGCAGATAAAGTCTTAATCGTTGGTCAGATGGTCAGATCAGATGGTCACTGCAGTCACCCGGATCCTGTCTGTATCCAGATCAGATGGTGGATCAGCACCTAGAGATGACCTCTACAGCCCTGAATGCCAGCGGAGACCAGGACACCTAGATGAACCCCAGAAACAGATTCCCAGTGAAGACCTCGTCACCTAGACAGCCATCGGGACAAGACCACGTGAACAAAATGAGTCCTTTACACAATCTGACTTTGCTGCAGTTGGAATTGTCTGGTCAGAGGAGAACTGCTATGATAATGATCATATTTAAAACACTGACATTCTGCAATAAAATCATCGACTAGCCCCTGTAAATACCTTATGTTCCCAAGAGAAACAGTTAACACACCGTCCGAAAAGAGCTAATACACATCAAAATGAGCTCCAACAAAACAATTATGGCTAATGTTAACTTAACTTTTTACCAAGTCAAGTACATGTGGTGCACAACTCGAGCCGCTCGTCACAATGGACAGACATTGATAGGCAGCTAGCTAATTGCTAATTGCAATTGTCAATTAACGTTCGTAATGTTCATAATGTATATGTTAGCTATTTACTTTCAAGATCACTTTGCCTAACTCAGTTCTCAAGCTAACATGAGAAGCGATCTCTGTAATGTTCAAAAAATGTGGCAAAATGATCTGAGCGCAAAACAGAGGTGAATATTATTAAAATAAACACTAAAACTTTGAAACTTTACTTACTTTCCCATCCAGCAGAAGCACATCTTCTCTTGCAGCAGCGGTCAATGGCTGTGATTAACAGTAATGGCGGATCAACGAAGGGAGGAGAACAGTTTGGGGAGGAACAGTTTTACTTTAATTTTGCTCCCACTCTATAGACAAATTTTACTCTGTACTCTCAAAATAGAGCAAAAACAACTCTTTTTGAGAAAAAAATAAATAAATTAACTCTGGAAAAACAACTGCGCCATTTTTCCTGTGGAGCAGCCTTGAACCTGGCAGCACAGGTCAGAGCCAGTCAGAGAGGGCCAGTGAGGACTACACCAGCAGCCATCTATCTGCAGCAACATGAGCAATATTTACAAAAATTCCGCAAAACACACAGACACACACACACACACACAGTCTGTTTGGAAGGAGTTGGAAGAAGTTGAGAACATTTATTTTCTGTTCAGTGGTTTTGATTTATAAAAAGAGAGATGAGTTGTCCAGGCACTTGTGCAGTGCCATTTTTATGTCATCCCCCTTGTGTTGGGATACATTACTTTGACTCCCCTATCATCTATGACTCCCCGCCCCCCGACTGGTTCTTGGTCCCCCCTGTGCCACCCCATTAAAAAAATCCTAGAATCACCCCTGCTAAGAAGAACACAAATACGTTAAAAAATGTAAAAATAGAAATAAAAGTAGAGAATACCACTATCTGGGTTGAAATGTTAGAGAGTTCATGGTCCAAATATTTGTCAGGTAAATATTTGCAGACAAATCTTCCTGTAAGCACCAGGGCTAACTGGGTTCAGCGACACAGACTCATTCAGCTATGCTGATAACGACAGAATTACAACCATAGTTGGCTAACAATGCTTTTGGAAACACTGCAGATACTCAGACTTAGATGGTCAGCATTTCTGCATATTATTTAACTTAACTGGGGTTTAAAACTTGGATACAGAGAATGTTTAAGTGTTTAGTGAGTAACTGCTTCATCTCCTCTCTTATGTTTGGAAACCATGTTCCATGTTTGGAAACCTTTAGTGCACACATGCTCTGAGTTCTGCTTTTAAAAATCAGCTGCAAAGAGAATTGAGTTTAAAACAAAAAATCCAGTTTAGCCTACAGCTTCTAAATATGTCAGTTTTTTCACACTGCAATGCAACTGTGAGCTCATGTTACCTTCACCCAGATCAGAGCTGCAGTTCTACACATATTCAATTCTAACTAGAACACATAATATATTTTAAATGTTACTGTCACTATAAGTGGTTTATCTTTAGTACATTGGATGTTTACTTTGATAAGTGCCAAATATTGTAAAATGATTATTCAGAGTAGGAAATTGGGAAATATTTGATCTTCATTCAATCAGTTAATTTAAATGAAAAGTGAAAGTGACGAGTATTGGGATTCAAACCCGCAACCTTTGGGTTACCAGTCTTACTCTCTTACCATTAGGCTCCAACTGCACCCCAGAAATATTTTTGTACGTGTAACTTGCATCCATCTCATGAGCTGTCAATGAATAGTTCAGGCTTGTATTTTTTTTTTTTTTTTCATAAGTTATTATCATGATAGGGCAGCATTTAGACTGACTTGAGCATGCACTTGTGTTTGTAGAAATGTTAACATTTATGTCCTTAAAGCACTGATAGTCACACAGACCCAAAGTATCAGTGGCCTGAGAACAAAGATGACTAGTGATTATGGTTTCAGCTCTGTGCCTTTAACCATTTATGACAGTGCAAGCAATTATTTCCATTGCTTAGGTATCACGAATTAATTTCATGGAACATATCATAGCTCAGACCAATGACTGTTATGCTACATGAAATATTAATGTGTGTATGTGTGTGCGTGTGCATACATCCATGTGAGATTCAGTTCATGCTTTTATCTGATTGTTGCATAAATGAATGTATGTATGAATGTATGTACTGTAATGTAATGTATGTGTGTATCAGAGTTTGCATTAGACTTCCATTCTGTCATTTTGACAGATAGAGTCGTAAAATTCCCGACACAATCTGTTATTATCTGTTGTTTTAATTTTCATATTTTAATCATAATAAACCATTTTGTAAGCTCTGTTTTTGTTCACATTTTCATTTTTATTCACAAACAGAGCAAAAACATGATAATATTCTGCAATATGTGGCTATGCTCCATGATATGGTGTCATTTGGTGATAAAGAAGATGAAACGCTGAGAGAACAAGTCGTTGAGAAAGTTTACAGCAGCCAAATTCGTGAATGTTTGTTGCTGGAAGCGGATTTAACGTTAGACAGAGCCATATAAATTGCAAGTCAAGTGGAAAATGCAATGGCTAATGCGAGTGAATTTGCAAAACCTGCTGAATTACCAGTTCAAAGATTGCATGTGAGAAAAAAAGAAGTGAATGTGCAGAGAGGCACGCGAGGAAAACCTAAGAGTTGACAGAACGTACATTCTGAACTCAAATGCTACCGCTGTGAATGAAGAAGTCATCTAGCAAATTCCAAGCACTGTCCAGCTTTAAACAAAACATGTAAATCATGCAGCAAGATTGGACATTTCACAAAAGTTTGTCACTTCGCATGGAAACAGGATATCAGATAAACTGAAGCTCCTGAATTGACTGTTTTGTACATGACTAGCACACCTGCTGCTGCAAACAAAATTGTAAGTAACGTCAAAATGGACACAATGACAGGTACTACAATGTGAGAATTAATTGTCGACACAGAAACCTCTGCCTCATTGCTGCCAGAGCGCATATATAAGCAATACTTTTCTGAACTGCCTCAGGAACAGGCTGATGTGTGTCTTGTCACATAATCAAAAGCTGACCTCCATGTACTTGGATGTATCGTGCACAATATGGACAATCTTCAGTCCCTGTCACACTGCTAATGGGCATGGACTTAATATCTTCCTTGAATCTGTGTATTAAAGGAAATAAAGTAATCACCTCCAAAGAGTCTGTACAACAAGTCCGCCATGCCAAGCTTTGGCTGTGCAAAGAACTTACATAAAGTGAAACTGCTTGAAAATGTTGTTCCTGTACAAAGGGATGCTGTGTCCATACTCGGGTAAAGTTGGTTTTATATTCGCACATTCGGACTGTTGCATTCAATTACTTTGTTAACCGCACTACATCGGACATTCAGCAGACATTCACAAGTAAATATGACATTAAAACAATACTTGCCCATTTTGATCGATTGTGAAAAAAATGTAGTAGGTTACAATGATGTCGCTGATTAGAATTTGCAAAAAAATAACTTTATTGCACATATAATTAGAAAGTTATTGAACGCGGAAATGTGTGAATGTGCGAATATAAAACCAACTTTACCCAAGTTGTGTCCATTGAGTTGAACTGTCTGTTTGTTACAGATTGGCCAGGCTCTATCACCAGCCAATAACAACACACTCCCTCACCTGAATTCTGATCACACACACCTGCACATCATTTGGACACTAATTACCTCTGCCATAAAAGCACAGACCTCACTGCACCTCATTGTCTGGTCTTGTTCATATGAAGCGGACTGCTCATGATGTCATAGCTACTTGCTTCTAGTGATGGTGAAGTGAAGCGTTCAACCCAATTGTATCGGGAAAAAGGTTCATTACTCAAAGCTTTTTAAAACGGTTCATGCTGTGGCCATCTTGTGGTTATAAAAATATTAACACCTTCCAAAGTGCTGTGATTCGTTACAGCTGCTGGTTTCACATCTGGTTCTACAAGTGATTCCTTGTTTTGATTTATTGTGTAAACATAATGACCATTGTCAAATTCCTTCATTTGTGTCGGTGTACTGCCACTAAAATAAATCTGTAATCTGTCAATGTTAACTCTGCCTCAGTCCTTAGACTGTTATTTCATGGGCAAAGTTCATTTGACCTTAATATATAAATTAGGATAAAAAAAACAAAAATAAAACAATGCTAATGCATTATAATGTAATATAATGTAAAGGAAACAGCGCTGAGGATCGCTTCGTTTGAAGCAGATACTGAAGCAGTCACGTGGTTTTCAGGTGAATGAAGCTTCGGACGTCATAGATCACGTGCTTTTGGCAAAACGAATCAAGCTCCGATACAGTGCTTCAATGTGAGATGTTTTGTTTTTTTGATACAAGCTTCGAAGCCTCGGTGTCGAACGTCACATCACTACTTGCCTCGTTGTGTACTTGCCTCGTTGTGTTGTCTCCTCGGAGTTCCCCAGTCTGTCTGCTCCAGTGATCTGCTCCAGAAACCTGCTACTCTGCCTATGTGAGGTGTGTGTCCTGTTACAAGTTCCTAGTATTCCTGTAAAGACAAAGATATCATATCACTCTCACATCGCACTCCAACTGGTCTACTGGTTTATCTACTCACCGTGTTCAGTCATTTTTGCTCTGCTGATCCAAAATAAACATCTGCTATTAATCTTATTCTCTGTTTGAGTCTGCTTCTGTAACACTGTTAGCGTCTGACATATTGAAAGAGTAGATGCCTCGCCCTGGGTATCACCCAATGTAGTGACTCAGAATGTATGTGGACCTCAGGGAGCCCAACAAGGCCATCGTTGTGGACAGCTACTCCATTCCACACATGGAAGAGCTGTTTTCACAGTTGAGAGGCGCTGTGATGTTTTCCACAATTGACCATCAGGTTCCACTACATGAGGAAAGCAGATATCTGACCGCCTTTATAACACATGACGGTCTATTCCATTTCAAGAGAGTCTGCTATGGATTAGCATCAGCCCCAGCAGCATTCCAAAAACTGATCTCTACTGTTCTCAGAGATGTTCCAGAATCTCAACAACAGAATCTCCAAACCCACCTCTAGATAGTGCTGCACAAATTGCAAGAAGCTGGTTTGTATCTAAACGAAGAGAAATGTAAGTTCCACCAGGAGAAGCTCACATTCCTAGGTGTAAAATACTTGAGTCATTTTACTCGATTACTTTACTTAAGTATTATTTTGAGGGGATTTGTACTTTTAAATTGTACCAAGTACAATTTAAACTGGTTACTTGTACTTTTACTTGATTACATTTCTGGAGAAAAAATACTTTTTACTCCTTACAATTTTATTACAGCTTAAAAAGTACATTACATTTTCATATTATCTTATGCACAATAAATATGGTAAACAGAAGTTCAAATGTGCGTGCTTGACATGAGAACCAATGATCATTGTTTTCACGCATCAAGCACACTCACAGTTCTACTTCAGTTGTGACTTTCATCAGGTCAGTGCCTGGCTTCAAAAGTTCACTATCAAATCTGAGGAAGCATATTGAGGTAGCAAAGTTGCGTTTCCCCTCCCAAAAAAAAAAGTGTATTCATTATTCTTTCTGTTTTGATAGATCCATTAGCTGTGTGATACTGTATATTAGCTGAATGCACAAGATT
Source organism: Onychostoma macrolepis (assembly GCF_012432095.1). Classification (NCBI taxonomy): domain Eukaryota; kingdom Metazoa; phylum Chordata; class Actinopteri; order Cypriniformes; family Cyprinidae; genus Onychostoma; species Onychostoma macrolepis. Next base: position 37,183,499 of record NC_081176.1, read on the forward strand.
GAGTGCAAATAAATCATTGATGAGAATTTAAATACAATTAATATTTTTGTGGGAATCTTTTTTTTTTTTTATTAAATGTTACAAATCTCCAAAAAAGTGTTTAAATGAACATTGTATGTTAAATAAATTGTAATTTATGTTTAGTGATGTTCTCAACAGGTAGTGCATATTATGTCATTATATAACACATTATATGACACATCTTTCGGATGAGACGTTAAACCGAGGTCCTGACTCTCTGTGGTCATGAAAAAACCCATGACACTCATCGTAAAAGAGTAGGGGTGTGACCCTGGTGTCCTGGCCCAATTGCCTCCACTGGCCCCTGTCTATTGTAGTGTCTTCTGTCTCTATCTGAAGAATTACGCACAGTCTTGAAGTTTGATTCCAGAAGAAAAGACTTTATTATCTACATAGCGAGAATAAAGCCGAGATCTTTTCTGCAGAAAAGTCTCTCGATTGTCTCTGGGCTTTGGTATATATACACCAGTTTAAGGCGGGTTTCCTATACATTAGAAGCCCCTCTCATGTATACCCTTCTACATTTCGCTTGCGTTTGCAAACCTCTCTCTTCCTTGGGAGCTGAGACTTCCTAGACTTGTTATGGTAAAGGAAAAAGCTCCCCTATATTTTTCCAGATGTTTCCTGTTTATACATTTTAGCCACATAGGCACTTTTAACACAGAGGCCTTTAGAACATAATAGAGGATTAAAAAGGATACATAAATGGCAAGATTCACCTTGATTATACTTGATTAATACAGATCATTAACAATAAAAATCTTCTTCATTCCTCCCTTTGAGACTTTATTAAGTCTCACAATTGCTTATGTCTACCCAGAGTGCTACTTCATAATTTAGTCCTTTCCATTAACACTATTTAGTGACTAAATAAGTCACACAGTCTTATCATCAATGACTAGATGATGCAGCAGCACTCTGGAGGAAAATCAGAACCAAACGTCTCTCTCTTCACTTGACTAAGAGAGAGTAAAAGATTCTGTCTCCTTTCCCTTTTTATCATATAGAAAACAATGTTATAAGCATGAGCGTGTATTTGGTTCAGCGCTTGCCTGTGGTTGTCACAGTTATGTATATTAAAACATAAAAATACAATCAAAATATAATACATTGAATATCCCAAGAAAAATAGTTTGGATCCGTTGATCTTCAGCCCAGATACCTTGCGCATCGTAGAGGGCCATCCATGGGCATAGGTTGTGCTAGTTCTTACACCCAGAATTCGGCTCTTCTTTACACCTCTTCTTCATAGTCATCAGAGTCGCTGGAACTGTCCTCCAAAGTTTGTTCATCTGAGATCAGCTTGTTTAGCAATCCTTCATAATACTCATCCAAGTTCCTTTCTGTGATTATTCGTTGGTTGTTTGGGACTTTTATCATTTCCATTTGTTTAACAGTAGCATTGACGACCAATGTTCTTAGTATAGGTAATACACAACAAAATAATAAACCTCCTATTAATATGGCAACTCCTAAAAACATTCCTAGTTTAGCAAATCATGCTCCCCAAGCTCCTAACTTTAGATCAAACCAATCCCATATTGTATTTTAAGTTTTTCAATTTGGTCATTACTTCAGTGAATGCTCTTTCTGGAGCAGTATTATTTGGTAAAAAGTACAGCATTGATCCCCAAACATAACACAGACTCCTCCCTTTTCAGCTAACAAATAGTCCAAAGCTATTCTGTTTTGCCATGTCATTCGCTCGTTGCATCCAATTGCTCTCCATATGCATTAGGCATGTGATGATCATCAAATATAATACATTGAATATCCCAAGAAAAATAGTTTGGATCCGTTGATCTTCAGCCCAGATACCTTGCGCATCGTAGAGGGCCATCCATGGGCATAGGTTGTGCTAGTTCTTACACCCAGAATTCGGCTCTTCTTTACACCTCTTCTTCATAGTCATCAGAGTCGCTGGAACTGTCCTCCAAAGTTTGTTCATTTGAGATCAGCTTGTTTAGCAATCCTTCATAATACTCATCCAAGTTCCTTTCTGTGATTATTCGTTGGTTGTTTGGGACTTTTATCATTTCCATTTGTTTAACAGTAGCATTGACGACCAATGTTCTTAGTATTGGTAATACACAACAAAATAATAAACCTCCTATTAATATGGCAACTCCTAAAAACATTCCTAGTTTAGCAAATCATGCTCCCCAAGCTCCTAACTTTAGATCAAACCAATCCCATATTGTATTTTAAGTTTTTCAATTTGGTCATTACTTCAGTGAATGCTCTTTCTGGAGCAGTATTATTTGGTAAAAAAGTACAGCATTGATCCCCAAACATAACACAGACTCCTCCCTTTTCAGCTAACAAATAGTCCAAAGCTATTCTGTTTTGCCATGTCATTCGGCTCGTTGCATCCAATTGCTCTCCATATGCATTAGGCATGTGATGATCATCAGATATCTTTCCAATTTTCTGCTTCCTCTCACAAAAGAATGTGAGCTCCTTGCTTATCTCTTTTTGATTTGTCATCAGTTTGCCCTTCATCTTGTGTCACTTGTCTCTCCTCGTCACTTTCTCCTGAGTTGTCCACTTGTCTGTTTCCTTCTCTTTCCACTTCCTCTTTTCCATTTGTTGGCTCCCAAGTATTCTGATCGTCTCGTTAGCTGTCCCATCATTCATTCCATCTTCACCAGGGTGACTCTTTGCGAATCGTTGCAATGGTCTTTCCCTCGTTGGCAAGGGAGGGTCGTTACTAGCCCTTCATCCCTCACTTCATGCTGTGTGGGGTTGTTGAAGCTGGTTGGCGTATTTTAAGGCGAGAGATGTGGACCTGGGTGACACTTTGCAACTATTTTGCTGATCAATGCAAGATTCTTCCTTGAGGCCATAACTGCACACTCACTGGTTCTTAATGGTGGAGCAAACCATTCCTGGGCCTTGATATAACTGCTGTCACCTGTAAATGGAAACTTTCAGAGTTTTTGTTAGTGATATCAAGCATGCTCATTTGCTCATCCGGATAGTTATCCTTCTTGGTGTGACCTGTGGAAATATCATGTGGGTTGAGGGCTGTCCTGGCCCCATTTTTGAGCTCTCAGAACTCCATTGCTGTTAATAAAATGAGTATACTATTTTCTATAATATAATAAAGAATTTGGTTTTACTCAGTTATCTGCATCCTTACAATTGTTTCAATTCATTTCAAATTTATTCCTAACAATTTATTCCTAACAATTTACTAATTCAGTTATCTCTTTGTTTTATAAACTGAGTTCTACTATATCACTAGATAATTTCCTAGGCCTATCTAGCTCAGTAGTGTTGGCCTTTTGACCTGGAAAACACTCAACCCACTTTACGTTAACAGTCAGAAAGGCAATATTTTATCCTTTTGAGACAGAATCAGCTCCATCATGTTATGCTGAAAAGAAAGTTAGATGTGGGGTGGACAGAGCAAGCTTGCTTGCTTTGCCTTCCCATGTAATGCGCTGCGCAAGTGTGGCACTGTTTTTCTTTCTGCCACAACAATAACCTAGGTATTGACCAGGAAACTTAACCGAATTCATCCATGGTCTTTATTTTACTGGGCGTTCTTTGCCCTGTGGGCCCACATACTGTATTAAAATCTGCATACAGCTGTTTGGCAAAATAATTGATTTGCCTCAGTGTCTCGTCAGACACCTTCTTTCACTCCATACACCATTATCATTCATACTTTTTCACACTCTTTCACACCCCCTTTTTGGCCAAAAACATACTTTGTCTTGAGATTTCAGCTGATTGTGAACTGAATGGTTTTAATTGTGGAATGCTACGGATTCTGAATATAACATGAAGTTTTTTGTTACACTCTACTGAGCGTAGACCTGGTAGCATTCGACATAGTGTCTAAATGTCATTATGCAACTGGACAACGTCAGTCACTATAAGGTTTGCTTTAACACTGCAGTATAAACCTCCTTTTTCTTTTTCTCAAACAAAATCTAATAGATGATTTGGTTTAGAATAATTGTCTTAGGCATTGTGCAGCTGAGAGAGCCAATTGTAATTTCTCAAATGCCACTTGTTTGTTTAATTTAAAGTTTAGTCATATTTTTTTGTTATTGCTCATGAGCTACTTTTGAGATGAGGATTAGAGATCTCTGCATAGTTTAGGATCCATGGCCATCAACATTTCTATCTTGTTATCCCCAGTGATGGCAGCATATGTGATTTCATGATTTTGGATCTTTGGCGTTTTTATTATGATTTTATGCAATCTAGCACTAGAAAATTGCCATTAAACAAAATGGAGTGACCAATATTTTTATTTTATCAGCCATATATTTTTCTATTAGACATCTGTCTACTTTTTTTCTTTCCCACAGAGATCAGCTTTGTTGTCAATAATTCAGTTGTGCATTTTTCCCTCGTTGGTTAATGAAATAGCCCTCACTATGCCAAATCCAGCTCGATTTTTTTTTTTTTTTTTTTTTTTATCTGATTGGTGAGTCAAGCACCTACTTCTGTCTGTCAAAATTTCTTATTTCTTAAGACATAAGGCTGGACTGGTACCTATTGAAAAGCAGATTCAGAATGTTAGTTAAAACACAGAATTCAAAGAACTGCTGTGAGACCAGTGAATAATCAAGATCAAAATTAGAAACAGTCTCTAAAGTGATCAAATAAATGTGCTTCACCTGTGCGCACAATGGGAAGGGATGGAAGTGCTTCTGGTTAGATCATCAGTTTGTTGAAGCTGTTTAGCTGTTGCACTGGGTTGTCAATCTGTGATGGCACTCAAAGGCCTGATGTTGTGGTATATGATCTCCGTTGTTTCTCTGCCTCTCCTCAGTCTGGCTTTTGATTGTTCTTGCCAGAGTTCTGCATTTCAGGATGTTCTCTTCACACTCAGGAAAAGTCTCAAGTGAAAGATTCACCTGTTCCTGCTTTAAGTCAACCTTTCTCCATGCAATAGTGTTCACTCCTCTTTTCGGGTAGCTGAAAATCCATCAGCCCTCCCTCTTCTTCTCTCTACAGCTGTCTTTGCTTCTTCGCCACTTTGTTAGACAGACTCCATTGCTTTGTCAAGGCACTGATCCAGAAGCCATCTGAAATCTTAACACTCAGAGACTGCATTATTCAAACTGCACCTTTGTAAACTGTGACCAAATTGTGTCTGAGCAATCAGCTCTTTATCTAATTTTCACTTTTCAACCATCTCTTTCTATGGCCCTTTAATAAAAGGTAAAAATAAGTAAATAAATAAAATAAATAAAACAGGTAATCTGGTTAAAACAGCAGTTCCCTCATTCTATTTTAGTAAAGCAAGTTCTTCGTTGCAGAAAAATAGCAAGCAGTTTTTTCTTTGCAAAATGCAGAAAGCAGCAGTAATCTACCTTTATTATGTATTACAATTAAATAAAAGAATCCTTTCTTTTACAACAGTATGTATGGTAACTTAAAGACATCTATCATTATTTTTCTTCTATATTTGCATGGTTCAGAATAATCTAGTAATGTTGAATGGATTTTCCCAACCAACATAAAAATAATTCCTCTTATTTAATTTAATTATTTAATCAACAAATTCCATTATTTTTAAATATCCTATAGCTTTTGATTCAAAATTTCTATGAACTTGGTCACCCAATCTTGCTCTCATTCAACATTGCACTACACAAGTTATATTTAGTTAGCTCAAACTCAAAACTCTGAAACTCTGTAATGGATTAACCTTCATACTGTCTCCCAGGGACAACAAGATACAAATTTTAGAAGTCTTTAGTTTTAAGCACGTGCAATATTTTATTCATCTATTAACATAATATTAACATTAAATAATAAATGTATATCTTATTTTAATTAATCTATTATTATTTCAATAATCGGCAAAGTCTATATCTTGGAATACTTTTTTAAAATAACATTCATACAAGTCCCTTTATTATGTTTATTTATTTATTTAGGGCTTATTCTTTCATACTGTATCCCTTCATTTATAGGGCTTATTCTTTCACTCACTCCTTCTTGGGTGTGACAAGAGCTGCGGCCGTTCTCCACTAAGACAAAGGCACGCTTCTCTCCTCCAACCCAATCTGAATTTATTTGTTTTCTTATTCACTTTCAGTCTTTCACACCCACATGCATTCGGACACGGACACAGTTTCAAACATTCTTCAAAACAAAACAAAACAAAGCTTTTTTCCTCGAGTATTCACCTGCTCCAGAATACTTGTTTTCTCACTGCATCCCTCTTTATTATCTCTTTCTCAGTAAAAAAACAAGATTCTGCCAGGAATTTTCATGCGCTCACTCCCTCACATAGGCCCAGATTTAATAAACACAGACCATTGCTAGCAATGTATGTCTGCCTGCACTTTCCAATTTCAATTTAGGCTACTTATCAAGGCCATAAACAATAAACCAGATAATGCATGCAGTTATTTCGTCTGGAATAAAACTCCCTTTTATATTTTCTTTTCTTTAAATTTTGAATTTTGGAAGAGCTAAATTTAAGTGTCTTACCACCCAGAGCAGACTGGCAAACATCACAAAATTATATAAGCAAAAATGCTTACCTGTGGCCACTTTTTTTTGTGCTGTTCGTCAAAATTCTGCTCCAAGCGGTCGTCCACTCTGCTGCTCTGTTCCAGCCCCACGTCGGGCGCCAATTGTAGTGTCTTCTGTCTCTATCTGAAGAATTACGCACAGTCTTGAAGTTTGATTCCAGAAGAAAAGACTTTATTATCTACATAGCGAGAATAAAGCCGAGATCTTTTCTGCAGAAAAGTCTCTCGATTGTCTCTGGGCTTTGGTATATATACACCAGTTTAAGGCGGGTTTCCTATACATTAGAAGCCCCTCTCATGTATACCCTTCTACATTTCGCTTGCGTTTGCAAACCTCTCTCTTCCTTGGGAGCTGAGACTTCCTAGACTTGTTATGGTAAAGGAAAAAGCTCCCCTATATTTTTCCAGATGTTTCCTGTTTATACATTTTAGCCACATAGGCACTTTTAACACAGAGGCCTTTAGAACATAATAGAGGATTAAAAAGGATATATAAATGGCAAGATTCACCTTGATTATACTTGATTAATACAGATCATTAACAATAAAAATCTTCTTCACTATCATGGCCTCCTAATAATCCCCATCCACTTGAATGGCTCTATGACTCTCTCTCCTCTCCACCTGCAGCTGGTGTGTGGTGAGCGCACTGGCGCCGTTGTCCTGTGGCTGCAGGTGGATGCTGCACACTGGTGGTGGTTGAGAAGAGACCCCCTATATGATTGTAAAACGCTTTGGGTGTATAGCAATACACAATAAAGCGCTATATAAATGCTTCATTCATTCATTCACTCACATTGAGTCGCAATTAAGACTGTCAATGAGTATTTTGAGAAGAAAAAAAAAAAAAACTATAAATGCCCCAAATAAACAATTAAAAGTTTAATTATCCTTTTAGACCAGGGGTGGGGAACGTTGATACTGGAGGGCCACTGTCCTGCAGAGTTTAGCTCCAACCCTGAAAAAAAAACCTACCTGTACCCTGAAGACATTGATTATCTTGTACAGGTGTGTTTGATTAGGGTTGGAGCTAAACTCTGCAGGGACACCGGCCCTCCAGGATCAATGTTCCCCATCCCCATGTCTTAGACAGTGATGTTGAATATACAACACTAAAAAGTGGCCTTTCCAAACATTAATGTTGTATGTTTTAATTCTATGACTCTCCTCATTAATGCAACACATTATTGTATTCTGTCTGTAATAGGTTTCTAGCCTCTACATCACATCTTTCAATTCATATTGAACATATTATGTGGAACATATTCACATATTCAAAGATAGTTCACCCAAAAATGAAAATTCTGTCGTCTCAGATGTTTATGACTTTCTTTCTTCAGACGAACTCAAGAAAATACTTTTAGTCTGTATAATGTAAGGGGACAGGATCGCTTTAGAAACCCCACAAAGTGAACATGACTGTCAAGTTTAAAATATTGGTATTTGTATTTTTTTTATTTTATTTATTGTTTCACTTAAGAAGACACTGATTCATTTTTGGACGTTCCATACACTTGCATTATACAAAAGAGAGTTTTTTTTTTTTTCTAAAACTCTTAGTTCGTGTTCATCTGATAAATGAAAATCATACAGGTGCATTTCAATAAATTAGAATGTCGTGGAAAAGTTCATTTATTCAGTAATTCAACTCAAATTGTGAAACTCGTGCATTAAATAAATTCAATGCACACAGACTGAAGTAGTTTAAGTCTTTGGTTCTTTTAATTGTGATGATTTTGGCTCACATTTAACAAAAACCCACCAATTCACTATCTCAACAAATTAGAATATGGTGACATGCCAATCAGCTGATCAACTCAAAACACCTGCGCCTGTTTCCTGAGCCTGTTTCCTGAGCCTTCAAAATGGTCTCTCAGTTTGGTTCACTAGGCTACACAATCATGGGGAAGACTGCTGATCTGACAGTTGTCCAGAAGACAATCATTGACACCCTTCACAAGGAGGGTAAGCCACAAACATTCATTGCCAAAGAAGCTGGCTGTTCACAGAGTGCTGTATCCAAGCATGTTAACAGAAAGTTGAGTGGAAGGAAAAAGTGTGGAAGAAAAAGATGCACAACCAACTGAGAGAACCGCAGCCTTATGAGGATTGTCAAGCAAAATCAATTCAAGAATTTGGGTGAACTTCACAAGGAATGGACTGAGGCTGGGGTCAAGGCATCAAGAGCCACCACACACAGACGTGTCGAGGAATTTGGCTACAGTTGTCGTTTTCCGCTTGTTAAGCCACTCCTGAACCACAGACAACTTACCTGGGCTAAGGAGAAGAACTGGACTGTTGCCCAGTGGTCCAAAGTCCTCTTTTCAGATGAGAGCAAGTTTTGTATTTCATTTGGAAACCAAGGTCCTAGAGTCTGGAGGAAGGGTGGAGAAGCTCATAGCCCAAGTTTCTTGAAGTCCAGTGTTAAGTTTCCACAGTCTGTGATGATTTGGGGTGCAATGTCATCTGCTGGTGTTGGTCCATTGTGTTTTTTGAAAACCAAAGTCACTGCACCCGTTTACCAAGAAATTTTGGAGCACTTCATGCTTCCTTCTGCTGACCAGCTTTTTGAAGATGCTGATTTCATTTTCCAGCAGGATTTGGCACCTGCCCACACTGCCAAAAGCACCAAAAGTTGGTTAAATGACCATGGTGTTGGTGTGCTTGACCGGCCAGCAAACTCACCAGACCTGAACCCCAGAGAGAATCTATGAGGTATTGTCAAGAGGAAAATGAGAAACAAGAGACCAAAAAATGCAGATGAGCTGAAGGCCACTGTCAACCTGGGCTTCCATACCACCTCAGCAGTGCCACAAACTGATCACCTCCATGCCGCGCCGAATTGAGGCAGTAATTAAAGCAAAAGGAGCCCCTACCAAGTATTGAGTACATATACAGTAAATGAACATACTTTCCAGAAGGATTTCCAGAAGGCCAACAATTCACTAAAAATGTTTTTTTTATTGGTCTTATGAAGTATTCTAATTTGTTGAGATAGTGAATTGGTGGGTTTTTGTTAAATGTGAGCCTAAATCATCACAATTAAAAGAACCAAAGACTTAAACTACTTCAGTCTGTGTGCATTGGATTTATTTAATACACAAGTTTCACAATTTGAGTTGAATTACTGAAATAAATGAACTTTTCCACGACATCCTAATTTATTGAGATGCACCTGTATGTATTAAAATGTACATTATATTGCTCACTGAATGTTATTACAGGACAGAAGAAAAAGCTGCTCTAGAACTTTACTTGCTAGCTGACAAGTGACGTTAGCTTGTTTGGCACAAGTTAGCTAGTTGTTTCTATATAGAATCTAAAATTTTTCAAGTATTAAATTAAAATAAATATTATTGCCAATGTCTGAACAGCATGTATTGAAAATTAAAAAAAATGAAAGCCTGTAGACTAATTATTATGTGAATGACTGTTACATGATTGTGTAACCTAGTGAACCAAACTGAGAGACCATTTTGAAGGCTCAGGAAACCTTTGCAGGTGTTTTGAGTTGATTAGCTGATTGGCATGTCACCATATTCTAATTTGTTGAGATAGTGAATTGGTGGGTTTTTGTTAAATGTGAGCCAAAATCATCACAATTAAAAGAACCAAAGACTTAAACTACTTCAGTCTGTGTGCATTCAGTGGCGGTTCTACATTGAATTACTCCCCGGGCGAGACCCCCTCTGAGTGCCCCCTCTGAAAATAGCAGTATTCTTTAGTGATATGTTATTTACACAGTGCAGATAGCTTTAGATTCTATTTATTCTATGTTAAAATAAAATAAAAACATGGCGAAAAACATTATTAGAGAAAAACATTACTTATTGCAAAAATAGTGGTAATTATCTGCACTTCTGCATTGTAATACATTATAAAATAGTATGCAATAACTTATTGAGTGTAATTTTTTAATTTTATTTCTAATTATTAAATGGATGCCACCTTATTGGGACAAAAGCCCTCTCTACACCTACCCTAACCCTACCCGATACTTTGTTCAACTTTTTGATTATTTCCTTCATTTTTATTAAAAAATAAATGCTTTTCTGATGTGATTTGAAATTTAAAAGCGAGAAAAAGTTCGCCAAAAGGCAGATTCGAACCCGGTCGATCGTGTCAAAAGAAGTGTATTGCAAACTTTACCATCTGCACCACTGAATCTGACAACTAGTAACCGTCTTTTGCATATTTGACTATCCCAATCATACATTTGTGGGTGGAGTTAATGTAAATAGCCTCTGCCAGCAACATAGCTATTTGCACTTAAATAGACACTCCGATTTTTTTTTTTTTTTTTATATATTCCCAACAATTAAACAGTTGCCCACATAAAAAAAAAAAAACAGGGGTGCTACAGCACCCTCCGCACCCCCACTTCCCGCGCCCCTGGGTGTGACTGACTTTAGCCCACTTGTCCCACTAATTTGGGAGAGGTGAACTGTCCGCCGCGCCGCACCCCCTCCCTTTCCACTTCTCACACAGCTTCTGTGCTCGGTACCTTCTCAACAAGCAGGGGCGCCAATTAGCCAATTCCCCGCACAGTTATATGATAGATAATATGATAGATAATAGAAAACCGCTTAGCGGCGCAGATGATTTTTTTTTTTCAAGTGCTTGTGCCGCCCCCCCACGTGTCATGAAAAAATGCCGCCCCGGGCGGCTGCCCCGTTCGCCCATGCCTAAAACCGCCACTGTGTGCATTGAATTTATTTAATACATGAGTTTCAAAATTTGAGTTGAATTACTGAAATAAATGAACTTTTCCACGACATTCTAATTTATTGAGATGCACTTGTACTTAGCCAGTCTGCACTGAGCACCAAAACAGTTTCTTTCATTTTATTCCAGTTGGAACCATGATCAAATTAAAGGTTTATTTCACCCGAAAATGGAAATTATGTCATTAATTACTCACCCTTATGTCATTTCACAACCGTAAGACCTTCTTTCATCTTTCTGATTAAATCCAAGAGCTTTCCCAACTCAGCAACTTACACATTCCAAGCCCAGAATGGTAGGAAAGACATCATTAAAGTACTCCATGTGACTTCAGTGGTTTAACCTCCATTTTATTAAGCAACGTGAGTGCTTTGTTTGCACAATAAAACATAATTTAAAACTTTATTGATGTTTATATGAAAATATTGATCTGCATTGTGTTCATGAGAGCATTAAAACACATTTGTTGTGTTCACGCTATAGAAGATTGCGTCAACACAACGCACATGAGTGAGTGTTCACTAGAGCACCACAACGTTTGAATAATATTTTTGGAAATAAAGTGGAAAATTATGTTTTTTTTTTTGTGCAAAAAAGCACTCATGTCACTTAGTAAAATGGATTACTTAATGAAATGGATTGATTGATGTGTTTCCTACTGTTCTGGACCTTGAATGTGTAAGTTTAATGACTGTCTGTAGAGGGACAGAAAGCTCTCGGGTTTCATCAAAAATATCTTAATTTATGTTCCAAAGATTAACGAAGGTCTGTTACATGAGTGGAATGACACAAGGGTGAGTATTAACAACGTTATTTTTATTTTTTTGGGGTGAACTAACCCGGATCCAAGAGGACATGATTCACTTGCATCTAGTCAAAAACTATGATAGGGTATAGTTGGCAGTACAATTAACACAGGTGAAGAGCTTTATCGCCAGGTATGTTTACTCACACAAGGAATTTGTTATGGAGACAGAGGCTTCCACAGCACAACAGAATGACAGTGACAAGACAAAAGTCAAGTCAAGTCAAGTCACCTTTATTTATATAGCGCTTTTACAATACAGATTGTGTCAAAGCACTTAACAGTATCAAATTGGAGGATAGAGTGTCAGTAATGTATAATGATAAGATTAAACACTCAATTTTCAGTTAAAGGCATTTCATTATTGAATTCAGAGATGTCATTATCTAGCTCAGTTTAGTTTAAATAGTATCTGTGCAATCAAATCGGCGATAATCACTAGAAATTAAGTGTCCCCAACTGAGCAAGCCAGAGGCGACAGCGGCAAGGAACCAAAACTCCCTCCGAGACAGAATGGAGAAAAAAACCTTGGGAGAAACCAGGCTCAGTCGGGGGGCCAGTTCTCCTCTGACCAGACGAAACCCGCAGTTCAAAAGTTTATATTTCTATTTTAATTTTGTTGCAATTTCTAACAATAGTAGTATTATGTAGTTAGGTATTTTATTATATTTTAGTTATTTTGTTATTTTTGGTTGATATATCTGGGGATATATCTCTGGGGGTCATCCGGGCGTCCTGGTCTCCGCCGACGATCAGGGCCGCAGACATCACCCTCCCGGCGCCGACCCACCATCTGATCGGACACGGACCGAGAAACAGACTAGGAAAGAAACAGACAAACATTAGCGTAGATGCCATTCAACTTACGATGTAACGAGTACATCGTGTGTTATGGGAGTGTTCCCGGTTCCGGTTCATCTAATTAATGCAGCCTAACAATCCTTTAACGGATTTGAATAATAGAAGCGTATTAATGTGTTATGTGTAAGCCAGGCTAAAGAGATGGATCTTTAATCTAGATTTAAACTGAGAGTGTGTCTGCCTCCCGAACAGTGTTAGGTAGACTGTTCCAGAGTTTGGGTGCTAAATAGGAAAAGGATCTGCCGCCCGCAGTCGATTTTGATATTCTAGGTATTATCAAAGCGGCCAGAGTTTTGAGAACGCAGCGGACGTGGAGGACTATAATGCGATAAGAGCTCGCTCAAGTACTGAGGAGCTAAACCATTCAGGGCTTTATAAGTAATTAACAAGATTTTAAAATCTATCCGATGCTTGATAGGGAGCCAGTGCAGTGTTGACAGAACCGGGCTAATATGGTCATATTTCCTGGTTCTAGTAAGGACTCTAGCTGCTGCATTTTGGACCAACTGTAGTTTGTTGATCAAGCGTGCAGAACAACCACCCAATAAAGCATTACAATAGTCTAACCTTGAGGTCATAAACGCATGAATTAACATTTCTGCATTTGACGTTGAGAGCATTGGTCGCAATTTAGATATGCTTTTGAGATGAAAAAATGCAGTTTTACAGATGCTAGAAACATGGCTTTCAAATGACAGATTGCTATCGAACAGCACACCTAGGTTCCTGACTGATGAAGAAGAATTGACAGAGCAGCCGTCAAGTGTTAGATAATGTTCTAGGTTACATGTGGGGTTTTTAGGTCCGATAATTAACACCTCTGTTTTTTCAGAATTTAGCAGTAAAAAATTACTCGTCATCCAGTTTTTTATATCGACTATGCATTCCGTTAGTTTCTCAATTTGACAAAACACAGATAATAAAACAGAATAAGTAAATAGGAAATAACAATATATAATTTTTTGAAAGACCACAATATACAAAATAAAAATCATATGTTATTTGTGTGTACAGGTATGTTATGTACAAATGCAAGGAAATGTCAATAAGAAGCTTGATGTGTTAAATAAATGCATGTATAAATAGTGTTTTGTGTGTGTGTGTGTGTGTGTGTGTGTGTGAAGAAAGATATTGTATTATCTGAGAAAAAAATAGAAAAGAACTAAGCCTACTTGATTATGTATTTTGAGTATTTCAAATACAAAATACTGTCTCACAAAGTATTTAATGGTAACACTTTATTTTGATAGTACACTTTAGACATTCTACTAACTATAAGTAACTTTGTAACTACATGTCTACTAACTCTCAGTAGGGTAGGTTTAGGGTTAGTAGAATAAGTTGACATATACTTGCAAAGTTTCTTATAGTCAGTATGTGTCGCAAACAGAGACGTGAACCAGAGGTGAGTGAAAGACAAGTATGTTTATAAACTGGAATTTAATATGGAACATGGTGAGAGTGGCTTGGGTGAGTATCTTGATGATAGAGCGAGTCCAAATGATTCTTAGCTGAGAGTTGTCTTAATCCTCTGAACACAGGAAGATGCAGATCGGGAACCAGGAGACTTGGATATCCTTCGCGGGGAATCGTAGGAGATACTGGGGAGAAAGTCTGCGAGACAACAGGTAAGTATTAGGAGAGTCAGGTTACTGTTCCGATGGTGAACCGTAGACCAGACGATGAATGTCAGAGAGCGTGGGTGTTTTATGTAAGTGCTGATGAGGGTGAGCAGGTGCAGGTGATTAGAACTCAGGTGACTGTGATCTGGTGATTGCTGTTGACGACAGTGACTGTGACTCTCTGACAGTATGTTGCATGTTGAGGAACCATCAAAATAAAGTATTAGAAGATATTAAGCAGACAGTCTACTAATACACTGTAAACAATTTCAAGCGGTTTCAACTAATTATTATTTAGTAACAAGTTCCACAGAAATTTTACGTTCAGTCAATTTCTGTCTTCAAAGTGTTTCCTGAATTGTTATTTTTTAATTGGCTCAACCTTTACTGAGATAATTTTATAGTCATTAAACATTTAGAAAACTACAGCAAATTGTGTCAATTTAAATTTAAACATTTACTCCATGTATTTCATGTTACCTCAACTAAAGCCCTATTCGGACGGGACTAGTTTTACAGGGGGTCGTTAGAGAAATGTGTGTTTCACAGACGTACTTGGTGAATTTAATCCCGTCCGAATCTGCCATGTCTGTGTTTTTCTCACACAACCTCTGTAATAATTCCAGATCAAATTACCTACTGTTTTTCAGCAAACTCAGTGATCCTCTGAGAAAACTAATCCCGTCCGAATGCGATGTCTGTGATGGCCGGTTAGATTTTTTTTCACAACGCATTTCCTTGTGTGTTTTGGCCAACGTGAATTACCGTAGACGCTCTTACCACGCGCATGTTTGATATATTTGCCTCCCGGCAAGGAAAAAAGAAGTAAATAAATTAAAAACAATAATAAAATCAAGATCAGATCACGTAAACCATTCAGACTGGCGATTGTAATATCTGCGTCAGGTAAAATTACTTGCGTTCATTTCTGCACTCAATTACATAATGTTTTAATTACATATGCACCTTTATGAAAATTAAACACGGGTTAACTACAAATAAATAACTAAAGTAAAACTAAAGCAACCACACATTAACATGGTTTTGTTATACTAGCCATATAGCTGTCACGATCCTCTCTGGATCCAGGGAAACGAGGAGACGAGGGATAACCAAAACGTAGATTTATTTTACAACTCAGGAGACACGGAACAACCAAACAGACAATTTGACATTTAACAGCTGACGTGGAGACAGGGAAACACAGGGCTTATAAACAGTAGGAAATCAAACGAGGAGAACAGTAACAGGTGGGGAACAAATCAAACACGGCTGGAGACTAAAGAACTCATAATGACAGGAACAAACCAAATATGGGCACGAGAGGAGGGGAAACAAGACAGGACTGACATTACTCCCCCCTCCCGGAGGGCGCGTCCCGCGCCTAGCAACATCCAATGGGGAGGGGGGGTGGGCGCTCTGGAGGCCTCTAGGGACCAGGAGACACAGACGGCCTCCAGGGCGGCGCCCGTTCCGGGAGCCATGGCGGATCAGGGGAGTCCGGCGGCCACGGCGGGTCAGGGGAGTCCGGCGGCCACGGCGGGTCAGGGGAGTCCGGCGGCCACGGCGGATCAGGGGACTCGGGATGCCATGGCGGATCTGCCTCTACTACCCCCCCCCAAAATTTTCCTGGGGAAATTAGAGGTGGTCTTGGGCTGGGGTTCAGGGGAAACGGACTCTAGGGAGCGCCTTAGTGGCGGAGGCACAGGGGGGCGCTCTGGCAGCGCGGAGCTGGATGGGACCAGCGGAGACTCTTGGGAGCGCCTTCGTGGCGCAGGCACTGGGAGGCGTTCTGGCAGCGCGGAGCTGGACGGGACCAGCGGGGACTCTTGGAAGCACCTTCGTGGTGCAGGCACTGGGGGCGCTCTTGCAGCACGGATTCTGGGCGGCGCTTGCAGCGCGGTGACAGGGGGCGCCGTGGCGCAGGCACTGGGAGGCGCTCTGGCAGCGGAGCTGGACGGGACCAGCGGGACTCTTGGAAGCACCTTCGTGGTGCAGGCACTGGGGGGGCGCTCTTGCAGCACGGATTCTGGGCGGCGCTCTTGCAGCGCGGTGACAGGGGGGCGCCTTCGTGGCGCAGGCACTGGGAGGCGCTCTGGCAGCGCGGAGCTGGACGGGACCAGTGGGGACTCTTGGAAGCGCCTTCGTGGCGCAGGCACTGGGGGGCGCTCTGGCAGCGCGGTGCTGGACGGGACCAGCGGGGACTCTTGGAAGCGCCCTCGTGGCGCAGGCACTGGGGGGGCGCTCTGGCAGCGCGGTGCTGGACGGGACCAGCGGACACTCTGGAAGGCTCTTGCGAGGGGCCGGCACTGGCGGGCACTTGCGAGGGGCCGGCACAGGCGGGCACTTGCGAGGGGCCGGCACTGACGGGCACTTGCGAGGGGCCGGCACTGGCGGGCACTTGCGAGGGGCTGGCACTGGCGGGCACTTGCGAGGGGCCGGCACTGGCGGGCACTTGCGAGGGGCAGGCACTGGCGGGCTTGCCATACTCTCTGCCGGCGGGTTTGCCTGGACCGCGATCAGCGGCGGGCTAGGGAGAGCCGCGGACGGCGGCTGGTGGGACGGAGCCGTGGACGGCGGCGGGCTTTCGTGGGCCGCGATCGGCGGCGGGCTTGCGTTGGCCGGCGAACAGCGGCGGGCTTGCGTTGGCCGCGAACGGCGACTGGTGAGGGGGAGCCGCGGACGGCGGCGGGCTTTCGTGGGCCACGATCGGCGGCGGGCTTTCGTTGGCCGCGAACGGCGGCGGGCTTGCGTTGCCCGCGAACGGTGGCTGGTCAGAGGAAGCCGCGGACGGCGGCTGGCTTACGTGAGCTGCGGCTGGCGGCTGGGGGGCCGCGGATGGCGGGCTAGTTCCGGCTCGGGCCCGGACGCTTCCCAGACACCGGTAAATAGCCTCTCTCCAACACAGTCCCGTGGTGTCTGGGAGCTCCATGGGATGGTGGAGATTGGCTCCGAGCCGGAAAAGTTGGAGGATGCCCGCGTCTTCCAGCGGCATTCCCCTCGCGAGCTTACAGAACTCGGCCGCATACTCATAGAAATGGAGATCCCGTTGGGCAAGGGTGAAGACCTGCGCGGCAACCTCCATCGCCGCGGGAAACAAAAAACAGGAACAAAAAACTGACAATAACGTGGAAAACAAAATGGGGGGAAAACGGAAGAGGTTACGGTCCAGGTCAGCTGTTCTGTCACGATCCTCTCTGGATCCAGGGAAACGAGGAGACGAGGGATAACCAAAACGTAGATTTATTTTACAACTCAGGAGACACGGAACAACCAAACAGACAATTTGACATTTAACAGCTGACGTGGAGACAGGGAAACACAGGGCTTATAAACAGTAGGAAATCAAACGAGGAGAACAGTAACAGGTGGGGAACAAATCAAACACGGCTGGAGACTAAAGAACTCATAATGACAGGAACAGGAACAAACCAAATATGGGCACGAGAGGAGGGGAAACAAGACAGGACTGAAAATAGCTTCACCATGGTATTTGTAGTAAAACTGTTATACTAATGGTAATCAATCCGAATGACACGCAATGCACGCATACAGAGCGCGTGACCTCTGAAACGCCCAGATGTACAAAACAGACCCTCCCACCTCTGTAATAAACACAGAGATGTTAGTCCCGTCCAAATTGGTACATGAAAATCGCAGACGTCAGGTGATAGGAATCAAAACTCAAACATAGTTTAGAAACTAGTCCCGTCCGAATAGGGCTTAAGATTTATTATTTGGGCATCATAAGAAATTACTGTGTAGCTAGTTATTATATTTTATACTAAGTTTAAGAAAATTATTAACTGGTATCTATCAATCACTAAGAACACACACATTACAACACATAATAACCTTTATTTAATAACAATCTACATTTATAACATTTGTCATACAGATTAAAAATACAGGCTTAAAGGGATAGTTCACCAAGAAATGAAAATTTGCTGTTAATTGACTAACCCTCAGGCCATCCAAGATGTAGTTAACTTTTTTTCTTCAATTGAATAGTAAATGAGATTTTTAGGTGAAAACATTTTCTTTGGCAATTCATAAATGGCATGTCTCTGGCTGCCAGCTTTTAAGAGTCAAATAAACATATACAGACAAGACCAAATTACCAAAGGCTCCTGGGGATACATTGAGGCCTTATGAAACTATGCAATCAGACACCGGCAGCCAGAGACATGCATTGTATGAATCGCCAAGGATCACCGTTTCAGATAAAAATCTTTACTGTTCTACTGAAAAAAAATGAAAAAATTCACTGACATCTGGGATGGCCTGATGGTCAGTAAAATAGCAGCAAATTTCCATGTTTGTATGAACTATCCCTTTAAAGTGCTCCAGTTGTCAAACATTACATTTGTAATACAACAATGCAAAATTTATTTTAAATTTATTTTAAGTTTAATTAACATAAAAAAGACTAAAGTTAAACAAAATGTGTGCAAACAAACATTTATAAATATTACTACTGTTCACAATTACATCTTTAAAATGAGACAGAAGTCAGAAAAAATAAATTAACCAAGTGTTACAGTTCAGCTGAACTGAGTAAAGTCCAGTCTCCAGTCTGCAGTAGGGCTTTTTATAATACACTACAGATTGTGTCAAAGCAGCTTCACAGTATTAAACAGAAAAATCATGTGTCGAAGGAATCAAAACTCCATCGTTCTCCTCTGGCCAGACGAAACCAGCAGTTCAATTGCAAGCTGCAGCAAAGTCAGACTGCTTAGAGGACCGGTCTGGTTCCCGAGGTCTTGTCCGAATGGCCATCTAGGTGACGAGGCCAATTTTTTCTGCAAGGTCATAGAGCCTCGTGGTAGAGGTGTGCATTCCCGCGGCTCTCCCGCGGGAACCGCAGGACCCGACCAGATTTTTTGTGACGCGGGATTAAATTCCCGAATAAAACGCGGCAGCGGTCGGTAACTCTGGTGTAATTTGAACCGGAGTGGGTGGTTTAACAATATCCTGTTCCCGACCTCCTTTCAGAACAGCATATCTGCACTTCATTCTCATTGACCACCGGTAGTGACAGAAGAGGCAGGTTGTCGATGAGTGACAGAGCAGAATAAGGATGGAGCAAAGTGAGGATGCGCTGTCCTTGAATAACGTTCAACTCGGTTTTGTTTATATTTTGCTTAGCCTATAATTTTAAGTGTCGTATTTATTTATTTTTCTCTGCGACACTTTTCCTACTGTGTTAACAGCAAAATGTTAAACTTTTATTTTGACTAGACCAATAAAATAACTAATAGGACACAAAATTCATTTAACATTTTGCTGTCAATAAATTCAAGACTCTTGGCAAGAGTCTTGGGCCGCATGTCACTTTAGGACCTGGGGCCCTCAGTATGTCACTCGGGGGACCCCCGGGGGCAACGGCGCAAAATTTGTCCACCAAACCGCTACACGATTAGCCCTTCCCAAAAGCTGAGGATTTCAGCCCAGTGATATGTTGTACGTGAGGGCCCCACAATCAAGCTCTAGCCCCCATATTAATGATATTATTAATCAAACTGTACATAAAATCCAATTAGCAACATATTTAATGGGGACTGGATAGGAGCTTTATGGACATTCATTTTTTAATGCATAATAAAAGTTATGACATGCAAATCAGATACATGGGTCCAATAGACTGTGTTGAGTACAGGAGAGGTGGTTTATTCAAGAAAAAAAACATCCTACACATGAATACAATATACAGGAAGTGTTCATAAAGCTCCTATACAGTCGGCATATAATAGGTTGCAAGTGGGACATGCTGCAATACTCCTACCGGAAGGTCCCACTTGCAACCTATTTAATGGGGACTGGACAGGCACTTTATGGACATTCATTGTTTATGCATAATAAACATTATAATGATATACAAATCAGATAAATGGGTCCGATTGACTGTTTTGAGTAAAGCAGAGGTGGTTTACTCAAGAAAAAATACATTATAAAGTGTCCAGACAGCTACTATTTGGGGCCCATACAATAGGTTGGGAGTGGGACGAATCCCATTTCCAACCTATATAATGGGACTCAAATAGGTGTTTTATGGACACAGTGGTTTAGGCTGTTTCCTCTTAAACTTTCTTGATAAAACCTGCATATCAGCACTCAACAGGTCCCCCTGAATCAGCAGAAGCAAGTTTGGTGCTAAGATTCCACTTTCCAGGAAGATCCTATTTTTAACAATGGCATAGGTTACACGCAAAGCTCTAGAGTCTTGAAACCTGCACTCTTGTGCACATCTATGCCTCCCCTCTCAGAATCCAGAGTTTCAGGAAAATTGAAAAAACTTTTTTTTCAGACTGAAAAAAATTAAAAGGGGTATGTACACCTTGGAGTTTTTTTGGGCTGACATTTCAGGTTTCTCCAAATGACTTAAAATCCACTCTGCTGATAGAGGACACTTAGACTAAGACAGGAGTGCAAGTCCTGGCTCTCTGGACCTTTCCAGAGCTGAGATCTGGACATCCCACCTGCAACCTATTCCATTATACAAAATAGCAGGTTTGTGGACAATGGAATTTTGGCACCAAACTTGGTGCTACACACTCAGGGGGCCTGCTGAGTGCTGATAAATAGGTTTTGTCAAAATATTTCATCACGAAAGGTCTTAAACCCTTGTGTGCACAAAACACCTATCTGAAGCCCATTATATAGGTTGCAGGACCAAGTTTCATGCCAAAATTCATCTATCCACAACCCTCCTATTTGAGGCCCAACGAATAGGTTGGAAATGGGATCTAGATTGGTAGACAATACTTCATTTACATTGTTATAGCCATCCCATTGAATTAATTGCAAATGGGATATGTGTCCACTTGCAAGTCATTGAATGGGATTTTTTAAGATATTCCAGGTGGCCGGCCCATCGGCGGGAGTCCAGGATGTCCCGTACACAGTAGATGGAGGGTTCTGCTTGGACTTCGGGAGGATGAGGTGCTGCCGGTTCCTTGGTGCCTGGCACAGAGGGAGAGAAGGGCTTGAGGAGTGAAACGTGGAATGCAGGGTGAATACGATACCGTGCTGGGAGCTGGAGAAGGAAGGTGACCTCATTTATCTGCCTCTCGATGGTGAAGGGACCTATGTAGTGGGGACTCAGCTTACGGCAGGGCACACGGAGACGCAGATCCTGGGTCGAGAGCCAGACTTATGCTCCCATCTATCGCCTAGGAGATCGAGACCAGCAGGCATCTGCGAAGGTCTTGTGTTTCTGCACTGCCTGCTGGAGGTGGATATGGGCTGAGTCCCAAACTCTCTCGCTCGCCCAGAACCAGTGGTCCATAGCTGGAATGTCAGAGGGCTCTTCCATTCAGGGGAACAGAGGGGGTTGGTAGCAGAGTATGCACTGGAACGGGGTGAGTCCCGTGGTGGTCTGCCGGAGGGAGTTCTGTGCATACTCGGCCCAGGGAAGGAAATGGTTCCAGCTGTGCTGGTTGTCATGGCAGTAGGCCCGAAGATACCTCCCAATTTCCTGTATCTTCCGCTCAGTCTGGCCATTGGTCTGGGGGTGGTATCCGGAGGACAGGCTTACAGAGATGTCTAGGAGCTTGAGGAAGGCCTTCCATACATGCAAAATGAATTGGGGCCCACAGTCAGAGACGATATCTTTGGGGATCCCATAACTGTGGAATACGTGGTGAAACAGGGCCTCGGATGTTTCCAGGGCTGTGGGGAGACCCTTGAGGGGGATTAACCTGCAGGCCTTGGAGAACCTTGGAGATACAGATAAAGCCCTCGGAGTTGGGGAGATCGGTGACGAAAATCGACTCAGACGTGGGACCATGGACGACGGGGAATTGGTAGGGGAACCAACCAAGCCTCCATCCTTCTTGCCCACGAAGAAGAAGCTCGAGGCTTGGAATTCAAGTAGTATGTTTATAATACATTTGTATTCCCAACATGCTTATTTGAAGTGTATTGCATTTTAATATATTTCTAAAAAGTATACTTGAAGTACTTTTGTATTAAATATATGCTTAGTTATACTTCCAAGAAATATGCTAAACACAAGCATACTTTTAATGTACTTCTAAAAAGTATAGAAATAATTTGGTAATAAATATATGCTTAGTTACACTTTTAAGGAATATGCTAAAAACAAGCATAATTTTAATATTTTAATATTTTATCCAAAGCGACTTACAATTGCGGAATACATAAAGCGATTAATCTTGAAGAGGCAATCAGACAGACGGAGTGCTCGTAACACCAAGTATCAGGCATTGTTCAAATAAGTACAAGCTAGAAAGGGAAGGAGAGAAAGATGAAGTTTTTTTTTTGTTTGTTTTTTTTTAATAAAGTTTAGGATGAAGTCAAGTAGTGTTGAAAGAGATGAGTTTTCAGTGTTGCTTGAAGATTGACAGGGATCCAGCACTCCGGATAGGGGTGGGAAGATCATTCCACCAGCCAGGAATGGTGAACGAGAATGTTCTGGAGAGTGATTTTGAAACTCTCTGTGATGGTACCACGAGGCATCGCTCACTAGCAGATCTCAGACTTCTGGAAGGGATGTAGATTCGTAATAGTGAGTGGAAGTAGGAGGGTGCTGAGCCTGTGGTCGTTCTATATGCAAGCATCAGTGTCTTGAACTTGATGCGAGCTGCAACCGGTAGCCAGTGCAAGAAGATAAAGAGAGGTGTAACATGGGCTCTTATGGGCTCGTTGAAGATCAGTCATGCCGCTGCATTCTGAATCATTTGTAGAGGTTTGATTGTGTTTGATGGAAGTCCAGCCAGAAGAGCGTTGCAGTAGTCCAGCCTAGAAATGTCAAGGGCCTGGATAAACAGTTGTGCAGCATGCTCTGTCAGAAAGCGCCTGATCTTTCTGATGTTGTATAGTGCAAACCTGAGAGCACTGGGAGAAATTCAATTGGTGTTGGGCGAAGGCATCCCGTAATAAGCCTCATGGTATCGTTCAGTGTTACATCCAGTTTCTTTACATGGGAGCTCCTGCACCATGCAGGGCATGCATATTCTGCAGCGCTGTAGACCGCACCCCATGATGATCCGGCCAGACAGCGTAGCAGGTTGTACCTCCCCTCCCCAGGCCACCGTGAAAGACCTACCAGTGAGACAGGATTAAAACCAGCAAAGTGGAATCCCAGTGATGCCCAGTGATGAGAGGGTGGACAGGAGGATCTGATGATTGACAGTATCAAAAGCGGCAGATAGATCCAGCAGAATGAGGACTGATGATTTGGAATGGGCTTTTGCAATTCGTAGGGCTTCAATGACTGAGAGTAGCGCAGTCTCAGTTGAATGGCCACTCCTGAAACCTGACTGTTTAGCATCCAGTTTGTTGTTCTGCGAAAGAAACAGTGAGACCTGGTTGAAGACAACTTGTTCGAGCGTTTTCGCTATGAATGGAAAGAGAAAGACAGGTCTGTAGTTTTCTGTAAGAGAAGTGTTTAGTGTAGGTTTTTTGAGCAGTGGGGTTACCCGAGCCTGCTTGAACGCAGTGGGGAAGAGGCCTGTGAGGAGAGATGTGTTGATAATGTGTGTGAGTGCTGGTAAGAGTGTGGGAGATATAGCTTGGAGAAGGTGTGAGGGGATTGGGTCAAGAGGACATGTTGTAGGATGGCTGGAGAGGAGAAGTTTGGATACTTCCGTCTCAGTGAGGGGACAGAAGGAGAAGATGGGAGTTTGAGCAGTGGATGTGGTTGGTTGGAGATCCTGTGTGTGTGGAGGTGAGAACTGACTACTGATTGTTCTAGTTTTGTCTGTGAAAAAAATGGCAAAGTCATCAGCTATTATAGAAGTGGTAGGAGGTGGTGGAGGGGGAGAGAGAAGAGAATTAAATGTAAATTAAATGTAAAAGAGATTACGCATGTCTGCAGCGCTGTTGATCTTGTTGTGGAAATGTGAGGATTTAGCAGTGTGGACTTCAGTAGAGAAAGATGAAAGCAAAGACTGATACCTACTCAGGTCCGATGGTTCATTTGATTTTCGGCATTTTCTCTCTGCCATTCGGAGTCTGGTCCGGTTCTCACGAAGAACATCGGATAACCAAGGGTTAGAGGGGGCAGCCTGTGCTAGCCTGGAGGAGAGAGGACAAATGTCGTCTAGACAAGAGGTTAAAGTAGAGCATAAAGTGTCAGTACCTGCGTTTACATCCAGAGATGAGAAATGGGTAGGTGAGGGAAGAGAGGAGGATACTACAGAGGAAAGAAGGGAGGGGGAAAGGGAGCGTAGGTTTCGTCTAAAAGTAACCGGTAAGGGGGTTGGTGGCACCCGAGTAGCAAAATGTAATGTAAATGTAATGAAGAAATGGTCAGAGATATGTAGTGGTTGTACCAGAATGTTATCTGCAGTACAATTGCATGTGTAAATTAAAACAAGTTGGTTGCCTGATTTGTGCGTGCTAGTAGTGGTAAGGAGTTTGAGGTCAAATGAAGCTAGGTGAATGTTGAAATTGCCAAAGACTAAGAGTGGAGTGCCATCCTCCATGAAAGAGGACAGCCGCCCATCCAGCTCCTCTAGGAAGGTGGCTAGAATTTGCCCAGGGGGGTGGTAAATTACCACAATCTGGAGTTTTATAGGAGCTGTTACAGTAATCGCATGAGATTCAAATGAGTTGTAATTGCATAGGGGAGAATCGGTTGAGTATTTCTGATTGTTTGAAATGAGCAGACCCTGGCCAACTTGACGTGGGGTGTGAGAGAAAGAGAAATTGTTAGAGAGAGCAGCTGGGGTTGCTGAGTCTTCTGGACGAATCCAGGTCCGAGTCAAGCCCAAGATGCTGAGTGTGGATTGTAAAGAAAAAGCAGGAATGAAGTCAGCTTTGTTGACAGCTGACTGACAATTCCAGAGACCCACAGAGAAAGAAAGAGGTGTAGTGGAAGAGGTAGAGATAGGGTGCAGGTTAGCAGGATTACGTTGCCGTCTGCGTGTGATGTTAGAGCATGGTTGAGAGAAGACCGGAATGGTTTGGAAGCACATGATAGAGGTGGAAGGATAGAGGATAGGAGAGGAGGGTGTGTGAGGGAAGATAGAAATGATACTTAACTCTCTGGGGTCGACGGTATCGCTGGCGATACCAACTCGTTTTTTTTTTAAGGTCACGAATTAGCACGAAGGCGCCTCCCTATCCAGAACCACCTTAAATTTCCCCAAGAGGGGGGGGGGGGGGGGTTGTAAGGTTCCTGCCAGAGAGGCCAAGGCGAGTGCCGAGGTCGAGGTCTCGGAGGCAGACCCACCATGGCCCCCCGAGTTCCCAGATCCGCCCTGGAGGCCGTCCGTCCCTGTACTCTGCCCCCTGAGGCCTCCAGAGCGCCCACCCCCCCGCCCCGTTGGATGTTGCACGCCGCGGGACGCACCTATTGGGACGGGGGGGGGTAATGTCAGACTGTGTCTCTACATCTTGTGTTTCCCCTCCTCTTGTAACCATATTTGGTGTTCCTGTCCTTGTTTAGTTAATTAGTCCCCAACCCTGTGTAGTTTATTATCTCATTTCCCAGAGTTCTTAAGTCCTGTGTTCCCCCTCCTCAGTGTTCCATCTTAGATTGTCATGATTGTCATTTTGTGTATCTCTATGGTTGTTATCGTTAATAAAGTCTGTTGTTCCACGTCTCCACGTTTCCCTGGCCTCGACGACCCCGTGGACAATATTAACATGCTCACAAATGTTTTTTTGTTTTTTTTGGTTGTTTGTATTTTATTGAATCAGATACCTGCACCACAGAAGAATCCTGATGTCTCTTCAAACTGTTTTTCTCTGAGAGCGCTGTACCAACATTAGATGTTCAACTACACTGATATTCTATGTTAAAACAAGCTCCTTGACTACTGATTCTGTTTTTTGGGGGGTTTTTTTCTTCTTGAATCCATGGAAAGAAGTAGAAACACTTAAATAACACACGTAAATATCAGGTATGATTTACTTGTTTCACTTGTTGAACAGAATCTGTTGCATCTCCTCACATTCTTTCTTACCTGCCTCAAAGTCACAGTCACACTGATGGGCCATTAGGGGAGGGCCCTTTGTCTCTTTGGTGAGACTCACTTAATATTCAAGGCCATTGCCACTCCCTCGCATATAGTCTTTCGATCACAAAACATGTCTTGAAAAATTTAAATCAATATATAGTTTTCTGTAAATGAGTAAGCAGAATGATTTTCACATAATTTTGAAGTAAATATTCTAGCCTACAAGACTGATTACTCAAAAGTCTTATTCAGAACTATTTAGTGTGGGTTTTAAGGCCTTATTTCAGCTACATTCTTTCCCCAAAACTTACTAACCACGCATAATTTATTTATTTTTTCAAAAAAATGCAAACATGTACATCCATCTTGGTCACATATTATTGTAGCACAGTTTGTGCTGAATACAAAAAAATTACATGTTGGTCAATAGTATGTTTTAAGCTGGGCATGTCAAAACATCTCAAGAGCCCCAAAATGACCTCAGACCCCAGAGGGTTAAAGTGATAATATATAACTTAATTTCCACCATATATCTGGTATTATCTATCAAACTCGTTCGCTTTTTAAAATCACGAGTGCAGTGCGTTAGCATTCGTTAGCCAGTTAGCTTGTCACTCGCGGTTCCATTCACATTTCTATTCGCATTTCTATTCGCGCCTATTATTGTTTTCTTTTTCTCGCTCCGTTTAATTTCTCTCTTGCTCCTTTTTTCACAAGTTCATCAAACAGTGGATCATTCATCAATCACAGTGAGTAATGGCTTCCCAGCCAACACATCCATGTGGGGCCCATAGGGGTTGCAACTGGGCCGATATCTGGGGCCCATCTGGGGCCCATCTGGGCTATCCAACTGGGACCCAGCTAATTTTGTCCTCAGTTTCCATGGTGGCCCAACATGGGTTAGCCCAGATGGGCTGATGATGGGCCCTTGATGGGCTCCACATAGGGCCCATACGGGTTAACCAGGTAGCTCCCATTTGGTGCCTATATGAGTCTGCCTACATGGGTTAGTGATGGGACCCAGCTAGGTCTTATGTAGGTCTCTTATGAGCCACAACAAGTATACACATGGGCTAACATTTGTCTGTTTGGGTTACCTTATTTTACAGTACACCCCTAAATACAAACATTACATTAAATCCACTAAAATGCTAAAGGTATTCAATAAACAGAAACCAGTAGTTCATGATTTTAAGCAAAGTTTATTTGGAATAATTTAAACATTACTATTATAACTTGTACATTTACAACTTTATAAAACAAGTATAAAAAAAGAGTTAACTTTAAGCTCCTGAAAAATTTTATTTCTTGTAAAAAATAAATAAATCATCATAACTTGTATTCTGCATGCTTTAAACAAGGTTTCGTTGGAATAATTTGAACATGAC
Organism: Onychostoma macrolepis; assembly: GCF_012432095.1. Lineage (NCBI taxonomy): Eukaryota > Metazoa > Chordata > Actinopteri > Cypriniformes > Cyprinidae > Onychostoma > Onychostoma macrolepis. Next base: position 37,211,360 of record NC_081176.1, read on the forward strand.
CATTATAACTTGTGTATTTACAACTTTATAAAACATAAGCATCTTAAAAAAAGTTAAAGTGAAGCTCCTGCCAAACATTATTTGGAATAACTTGTATCGTTTGTATACACATATCTGAAAACTCTAAAATACATTATTTCACAAACAAACAAACCAACCATGCAGCTCCTCTCACCTCTGTCCTCGCTCTCCCAACGGCCCTTTCAAAAGACAACAATTAATCAACCACTGTGCCACTTTTTCAGTTAAAACAGACGATTCTTGTCTTTTTAACGATTGTATTTCCATTTAATAATCACGAATATCTTAAGACTTACCTATCTTGCTCTCTACTACGAGACTTCGCAGAGCGGTTTCCTCCCGTCACCGATGAGCCACTTTGACGCTGACTTTTCTGCCACTTTTCTGGTAATTTGGTTAAGAGAATTTTTTTTCAAGCTTCCTGTAAAGCACATCAAAAGCATTAAAGATAGATTAAATTCCATATTTAAGCCCTTGCAATAAATAAGCAGTCATCTCCATTTTTAAATTTTTTCAGGATGTACAATAATGGTATCGGATTTAATATTCTAGCATGAATGGATTTGTGTAAACAAGGGCACAGGGCAACATTTAAAGGCATAGTTCACACAAAAAAATGTTTTGTCTCATTTAAAATCACAAATGTCAAAATCTGAAATTTTCTTTAAAAAATAATAATTTTTATCAGGCAAATATAGGTCATCATTCAATTCATTGCCATTACAGTGAAATAACTGAACATAAACATAAGAGCCTGAAAATTTCAGACGGTTTTTGCATCTGATGTCTTCGTTTGTTCTTATTTTATTACCACTTCACTTGTATTAGTGTACTTGTCTTTAATAAAGTTTGAATGTTATTTATTATAAACTCTTTTTGTGATCGCTTCACCACAAATGAACAGTTACTTATCACTAAAATAAGCAGTACACCTGATTCATATTCTCATAATTTTGGGGTATTGCTTGTCCAAATATGGACAATTATTTGCATTCAATCAAACCGATTTGATTCCACTGATTTATGAAGAACAAACTCAACTCTACCAAATAACCTCTGTTTGCACATGAACGTTAATAATCCAACAGCAAGTAAACATACCTTATACAACCTCAAGCAGTTTGAGCCCCCAAAACTCTCACTTTCCATGCCGGCTAACAAAATTGAACTCTCTTGATAAGGAGTGGTCCAAAAGGAAGGCCCTCATTCTGGTGGCTTCATCCACAGTACTGCCTCCAATTTCCACCACCACAGAAAGCTAATGGAAAACAAGATTATTATTATTGGGGAGACAACACAAAAAATTAACCCCGAATAATTGCAATTACATTTTCCCCCAAATCTACTGTGTGTATCAAGTCCATACAAGTCTATTACTCTCAATTCCTATGGAACACTTCCATAATTCCTATGCAGTTACCTCTGTAACATATGTGTTATACTTGTACTACAATTGTGTTGCCTGTGCTACAAAAATATTCTCTATAGCAAAACAGCTACAGTACTGTGAAAATGTGTTAGGCCACCATTACATTTGTTGTTTTGGAAATGGTATAATGATTATCTCAGAGTTTTTTTTATTAGAATACAACAAGAAAATACAGTTAATTTATAGGCAGTATTAAAAAAAAAATGAAAGAAACAAAATGGTGGCCTGACTTCTGCACAGTACTGTAACTTAGGTGCAAAAACGTTAACGTTCAGCCCCGTGAACCTGCTAAATGGTTATGTTAGAACATACCACTTGTTTCTGGAAGGTGGGGTCTGACAATTTCTGTTCCACTGCATCAACATCCAAGACCGTCCGATTACTTTCTGTAAGAAAAATGCTTATTACTTTAAAAAAATTTAAATTCTAATTTATGCAAAAACATTTGTATAGTCATAACAATTTGTATGATTTGTAATAACACCCGAATGCAAACTGTTGCAGATTTAGATTTAGATTTATCTAAGGCAGAAACTCCTGTTTGCATGATAAATATTAAATATTGTTGTACTATTATTGTATTTTATTTATTGTTAAAAGTACAACAGCCTTGTTTACTGTTCAAATGGAGATCTGTCCCAGGCTAACGTACCTTATTTACACTAATGTTAGCTTCTCTGCTATAAGCCATTTCACATCGTCGTCGTAATCTTCCCGTATCGTGAGCACACAGCCCGCTGCCAAACTTTGCAGTTTGAGCTTTTTTAGTGTTTTTTTTTTTGTTTGTTTGTTTTGGAGGGCGTAGGGAACATAAATACAGCATTATCGTTTAACGTTAGACATTGGCGCCAGAAATAAGAGGGAAAATATGGCGCGATCTGAGTATGAAGTCTAAATTCTAACGTGACAAAAGCCAAACTATGTTTCGGTTAACATCATGGTTTGTAAACAATGTAATTACATGCTCTACATTTTCAGTTTTAAATTTGTAATTCTTACCTTGGTTACACTGATGGCAAACGTCTTCTCTCGAAAATTACAGCAAAGCAGTCAGAGAGTAGTAATGGCGTCGGCGCGATGCAGCGCGTGCTGCGTGGGGGATGGGAATTGCTGAATGAAATCTCGCGGGATCCACACTGCATGCAGATCGAGGCAGGGCTGCATCTCGCGGTAGTTTGATGTCGTGGGGAATGGGATCTCGATGGAACTCGGGAGATCTCGAGTTGTCAGCACAATTAAAGTGGCAGCATTTTTTTTTTTTTTTGGCTAAATGTCAGTGGAAAATTGGGTAGAATGAGTGTTGGAATCATAGACTGTAATAAAAAAAAAGGAGGGGATTTTTTTATTTTTATTTTTTGATTAAAGTAATCCAAGTGTCAAAACAACAACAATAATAATTTTAAAGACACATATGTGCATATATATACATGTAATCACCCCATGGGATTAATTATTTTTGCACTTGTATATTTGATTAAAAAAATAGGGTCCCATGTGCAGCCCATTTTGAGCCCATGCACACATTTCCCATTAATTACCCAACTGGGAACCACATGGGGAGCCCACCTGGGTTCACCCAAGTGGGCCCCAGATAAGATGCCCACCTGTTCATCCATCTGGGTCCTACCTGGGCCACCCAAGTGGGCCCCAGATAAGATGCCCACCTGGGTTCACCCATGTGGGTCCTAGCTGGGCCACCCAAGTGGGCCCCAGATAAGATGCCCATTTTGAGCCCATGCCCACTCTGTACCCCTGTAGCCCATGTGAAACCCATGTGGGCCCCACATTAACGTGTTTGCTGGGTTCTTCTCCTGCTATTGTTGTTTGCACTGTTTGCCACATGTACAATTTATCTGTCTTTGTCAGCGACGAGGGATTCACATGTGATAAATGAACTCCCTGTGGCATCCATCTACTGGTCTCACTCCCTTCCAGTGTGTGCTCGGCTACCAGCCCCCTTTGTTCCCTTGGTCTGGGGATCACTGGTTCACTATCAGCTTCAGTGGGCAGTGTGCAGGCAGAAGATGGCAGCCGACCTTCACCTACCAACCAGGCCAGAAGGTATGGTTATCTACATGGAATATGAGACTGCACCTGCCAAGCAAGAAGCTCAGTCCCAGATTTCTTGGTCCCTTCACCATCCTGGAACAGGTTAACCCGGTCACATACAGGCTTCAACTTCCTCCTCAATACAAGATTCACCCCACATTTCACGTATCACTGTTGAAACCTCACCATGACCCTGTTCCTGTTTCCACAGGCCGGCCAGACAGAAGAACCCCCTCTTCCTTTGATCCTTGATGAGGGTACCGTCTACAAGGTGAAGGAGATCCTGGAGTCCCGACGTCGTGGTGGTCAACTGGAATACCTCGTGGATTGGGAAGGCTATGGACCACCACAGCGTCGAGGTATTCGACCCTCAGGAGCGGGCCGTGGAGGAGGGGGTACTGTCACAGAACGGCCAGGCTCCACCGCCACCCAATCACAACGATCACTATCACCTGAGTTCTGAGCACCTGCACCTGTCACACATTCAATCACCTCATTATCAGCCAGTACAAAAGCACACACCTCAGTCAGTACATTTGTCCAGTCTCGTACTCACGAAGTGGACTCTCTGTCTTAGAACAGCATTCTGTGATGCTTATCTGTGTCACCTCCTGTGTACTTCCGTAGTTCTCCTAGTTCTCCCCAGTCTCCAGCATACTGAGGTGTGTGCTCCTCCTACATGTCTCCTGTTCTCCTGGATTCCTGTAAGACAAGATTCTCAGTTATTCTCTGCTCCGATTCTCAAGGAAGATCTCTAAAGTCTGTTATACTCACCCGTTCATTCTCCTGCCTGTTTTTCCATTGATTCTTCAGTGCAATAAACAATCATATACTTTTACTTACCATCTGTGTCCAGCCACTACTGTTACACTACCCCCCAAGGTTACTGTTATAAAAATGAACCGTGTCCAAAAGGCATAGGGGGAGGTGTTGCTACAATTTATAGCAATATTCTCAGTATTTCTCAGAGGGCAGGTTTTAAGTATAACTCCTTTGAAGTAATGGTGCTTCATATAACATTATCTAGAGAAATAAGTGTTAATGATAAATCCCCTGTGATGTTTGTACTGGCTACTATATACAGGCCACCAGAGCACCATACAGACTTTATTAAATAATTTGCTGATTTTCTATCAGAGTTAGTGCTGGTTCCAGATAAAGTCTTAATCATTGGTGATTTTAATATCCACGTTGATAATGAAAAAGATGCATTAGGATCAGCATTCATAGACATTCTGAACTCTATTGTGGTTAGACAACATGTCTCAGGACCTACTCGTTGTCGCAGTCATAGTCTAAATTTAATATTGTCACATGGAATTGATGTTAATGGTATTGAAATTCTGCAGCAAAGTGATTATATCTCAGATCATTATCTAGTCTTGTGTAAACTCCATATAACTAAAACTGTAAATTCTACTCCTTGCTACAAGTATAGTAGAACCATCACGTCTACCACAAAAGACTGCTTTGTAAATAATCTTCCTGATTTATCTAAATTCCTCAGCATATCCAACAGCACATAAAAACTTGATGATGTAACAGAAACTATGGACTCTTTTCTAGCACTTTAGATGCGGTTGCTCCTTTACGCTTAAGGAAGATTAAGGAAAAGAGTCCAACACTGTGGTATAATGAGCACACTCGCGCCCTAAAGAGAGCAGCCCGGAAAATGGAGCGCAGCTGGAGGAAAACAAAACTAGAGGTATTTCGTATTGCTTGGCGGGAAAGTACCCTATCCTACAGAAAAGCATTATAAACTGCTAGATCTGATTACTTTTCGTCTCTTTTAGAAGAAAACAAACATAACCCCAGTTATTTATTCAATACAGTGGCTAAATTAACAAAAAATAAAGTATCAGCAGGTGTTGACATTTCCCAACAGCACAGCAGTAATGACTTTATGATCGATACTATTAGATATAAAATTGTAACCATGCAGCCGTCAGCTACAGTATCGCATCAGATAGATTCCCTGAGGAACAATTCCACTCAGAATTGTAGAAGAAGAATTGTATAAACTTGTTAAATCATCTAAACCAACATGTATGTTAGACCCTATTCCATCTAAACTACTAAGACAGGTGCTTCCAGAAGTCATAGAACCTCTTTTGGCTATTATTAATTCATCATTGTCATTAGGAAATGTCCCCAAAACCTTCAAATTGGCTGTTATTAAGCCTCTCATTAAAAAAACACAATTTGACCCCAAAGATCCAGTCAATTACAGACTGATCTTGAATCTCCCTTTTCGGCCAAAGATACTAGAAAAGGTAGTATCCTCACAATTATATTCCTTCCTAGGAAAAAATTGTATCTGTGAGGATTTCCAGTCAGGATTTGGACTGTTTCATAGTACTGAGACTGCTCTAATTAGAGTTACAAATGACCTGCTCTTATCATCTGATCGTGGTTGTATCTCTTTATTAGTACTACTTGATCTTAGCGCTGCGTTCGACACAATCGACCACAACATTCTTTTGAATAGACTAGAAAACTTTATTGGCATTAGTGGAAGTGCATTAGCATGGTTCCAATCGTACTTATCTGACCACCATCAATTTGTAGCAGTGAATGAAGAGGTATCATATCGATCATAAGTGCAGTATGGAGTACCTCAAGGCTCAGTACTACAGCCGTTACTTTTGACGCTTTACATGTTACCCTTGGGAGATATTATCAGGAGACATGGTGTTAGCTTTCACTGTTATGCTGATGATTGTCAGACTTTGTCTCTGTGTCTTGTTTCCCCCTCCTCTCGTGCCCTTATTTGGAGTTCCTGTCCTTGTTTAGTCCTCATTAGTTAATTAGTCCCCAGCCCTGTGTTGTTAATTATCTAGTCTCCCCAGCGTTCTTAAGCGCTGTGTTTCCTTGTCTCAGTGTTCAGTCTTAGATTGTCATATTATTGTGAATTGTCATTCTGTAATGTCAGTAGCGGTCAATAAAGTAATTTGTTCTGAAGCTCCAATGTTTCCTCGTTTCCCTGGCTCCAACGACACGTGACAATGATACTCAGCTCTATATTTCTTCGCGGCCCGGCGAAACACACCAAATTGAGAAACTAACGGAATGTATAGTCGATATAAAAAACTGGATGATGAGTAATTTCTTACTGCTAAATTCTGAAAAAAACAGAAGTGTTAATTATCGGACCTAAAACCACCACATTTAATAACTTAGAACACTGTTTAACACTAGATGGCTGCTCTGTAAATTCTTCATCATCAATTAGGAACCTAGGTGTGCTTTTTGATAGCAATCTTTCCTTTGACAGCCACGTTTCTAGCATTTGCAAAACTTTTTTTTTTCATCTTAAAAATATATCTAAATTGAGACATATGCTCTCAAAGTCAAATGCAGAAATGTTAATTCATACATTTATGACCTCAAGGTTAGATTATTGTAACGCTTTATTGGGTGGTTGTTCTGTACACTTAATAAACAAACTCCAGATGGTCCAAAATGCAGCAGTTAGAGTTCTTACTAGAACCAGGAAGTATGACCACATTAGCCCGGTTCTGTCAACACTGCACTGGCTCCCTGTTAAACATCGTACAGATTTTAAAATCTTGTTAATTACTTATAAAGCCCTGAATGGTTTAGCGCCTCAGTACTTCAACGAGCTCTTATGGCATTATAGTCCTCCACGTCAAGTCAAGTCAAGTCAAGTCATCTTTATTTATATAGCGCTTTTAACAGACAGCTTGTGACAGATTGTGTCAAAGCACTTAATAGTATCAAATTGGAGAATAGAGTGTCAGTAATGTATAATAAGATTAAACACTCAATTTTCTCAATTTTCAGTTAAAGGCATTTCATTATTGAATTCAGAGATGTCATTGTCTAGCTCAGTTTAGTTTAAATAGTATCTGTGCAACCAAATCGACGATAATCGCTAGAAATTAAGTGTCCCCAACCGAGCAAGCCAAAGGCAACAGTGGCAAGGAACCAAAACTCCCTCTGTGACAGAATGGAGAAAAAAAATCTTGGGAGAAACCAGACTCAGTCGGGGGGCCAGTTCTCCTCTGGCCAGACGAAACCCCGCAGTTCAATTCCAACCACAGCCATGTCAGATTGTGTAAAGGGCTTATCTGATTAAGATAAGGAAGGAGCCAGGGAGGGAACAGAAGGACCCAGGGCAGATCAGACGGAGGGAGCTGCCAGGATGGAGACTGGAGGGACTTGGAGCAGGAGGAGCCAGACGGGACCCAGGCCACAGCCATGATGGAATGGCCGCCAACTCCATGGGGCCGACCGACGGCGGCGGAGCAGGTGGTGGTAGAGCCCGAGGCGGCGACAGAGAGCCGAAGAGCCAGGGTGACGCCGAGGATCCGGAGGGCCGAGGTGGAGCCAGAGGCTTCGGCGACTGAGGTGTAGGCGGAGATCCGGAAGGCCGCGGCGGAGCCGGAGCGACAGAGGTCTGAGGTGAAGCTGGAGGGAAGGAGGAGCCTGAAAAGGCCGGAGGGATTGAGTGACGAGGCAAAGCCAGAGGAGTGGAGTCCCGAGGCGGTGGATGGTCGACGACTGACCAAGGTGGAGCCGGAGGGACGAGGGAGCCTGGCGGAGTTAGTGGACTGATGGGCTCCGGTGAAGACGAGGGAGCTGAAAGCCAAGGTGGAGCCGCTGGGTCGCAGGACCGAGGCGGAGTCTGGGCCTCGGAGGCTGAAGGCGGAGTCGAGGGATCCTCCAGACTCAACGCTAATGTGGAGGTGGGCAGACCAGCGGCGAACCCGTGCCACCGATGGTGAGCTGAGGGTGAGCTGAGGGGTTGACATGATCCAGCGGAAAGGGCGTTGAGGAAGGGAACAGATCAATGAGAGGCGGTGGGAGAGGGAGGTTGGGTGGGATATTTTCCCAGGCCCACGGTTCAGGTGATGGCTGAAGGACGAGTATCTCTGAGTGAAAGTCTAGTAAGTCTCCCAGGTCCAGTTTGTGCTCACCCCCAGCGGTGGCGCCGTTGGCGGGGCTTTCCATTGCCCCCGCAATCTCCACAGCTGTATCCACCGTTGCTCGTGCTGCCGGCTCTCGCACCTGGTCAGACCAGGCTCCGGGGCAATCATCAGCTCTGTCGCTCCTGATGCCGATGGCTCAACGACCGTGGCAGGTTCTGGCTCTCCATCTGCGGTGGGCTCGGGCAGCTCCGTGCTGCGGGGATGGTAGGTGACTGGGCTCTGGGTCCCGAGTGGGGCTGGTGTCGTCGTCCGCAATGTTAACGGTCAGATGTGACTTGCAGGACACCAGTACCCACTCGATGAAAGCGGCGAGGCTCTCCCGAGGACCGTCCCCGGACAACTGCGCTCGTGTGGAGGTGTTCAGTCCAGCTTGATAAAACGAGCAGAGGCAGCTGTCCGGGTAGTGTGTCAGGTTGGCGAGAAACACGAAGTCTTCTGTGTGGTCCTCGAGAGAGCGGCCCCCCTGCTCCAGCAGGAGGACGAGGACTGCAGGGTCGTCCATGACAACAAACAAACAAAAAACTAGTAAAAACAAACCGAGGGGAAGACGCCGCTATACTTCTTTTCTTATTCGGTCCGGTCTTCTGTCACGGTGTGGTGCGGGAGAGAAGCACTAATACGACGAAGATAACAATTTAATAATCCACATAGGGGTAATCCAAGGCAAGGAAGCAGCATACAGACACACCATGGTAATTCAGACGTAAGACCGGACGAAGAAACACTGAACTGAATACAACTTATATGTGGAGGTTAATTGACGAGACACACCTGAACATAATGACACAATCAGACATTGGCAGAAACTAGGTCAGACAGAGCACATGGGGAATGAAAACACAAACAAAAGTCCATGACTGTGACAATTAGTGTTTTATAAATATAATGTACTGTTTTTGCTGTACTTTGGATCAAATAAATGCAGGCTTGGTGAGCTGAAGACACTTCTTAAAAAAAAAAAAAAAAAAACATTACAAATCTTACTGTTTAAATAATTTGACTGGTAGTGTATGTATTGTCACCATGTTTGCTTTGTCTTTGTCCGTTCATTGTGTTGCTCACGTCTGTTTTGTGTTTTCTCATGCAGTTTCTGCTGTCTCCCGTTTTCTCTTCTTTTGTTTATTTGTTTGTTTGTTCCTAATAAACTGTTTAACCGCACTCGCAAGTGAATCTCAAGTTATTTTATGTGATAGTTATATGTATACACATTTCTTTTTTCCTCACATTCTTTCTTGTAGCAATTCCCTCTGTCACATACCTGACTCAATGGCTCATTATGGAAGTCATTATGCGGGCCTTTGTCTTCTCAGTTGTGAGTCACAGCATTATGCAGGATAGTTCACGCCCTCTCGCATAGACCCTTTCTACTCAAAAAGTGACTTAGAAAATTTAAATCAACATATTGTTTTCTTTGAATGAGTGAGTTAAGATTATTTTCAGATCATTTTGAAGCAAATATTCTAGGCTACAAGATCCAGTTCTCAAAAGTCTTGTGAACAAATGTTCTGTATGTGTTTTATGGCCTTATTTCAGTTACTTTAAAATTTTAGTTGTTTTCTCAAAAACACAATCACGTACATACAAGCTGCTCACATATTATTGTAGCCCAGTTTGTGCTGAATACAGTGTTTTTAGACTTTAGCCATTAAAATGTTTATAAGCAACTGAAAAAAGCACAAATGTCAGGGCATGTCAAAACTTCTCCGGGGCCCCAAAACACCCTCAGACCCCAGAGGGTTAACAAGATTTTAAAATCTATCCGATGTTTGAGAGGGAGCCAGTGCAGTGTTGACAGTACCGGGCTAATATGGTCATATTTCCTGGTTCTAGTAAGAACTCTAGCTGCTGCATTCTGGAGCAACTGTAGTTTGTTGACCAAGCGTGCAGAACAACCACCCAATAAAGCATTATATTAGTCAAACCTTGAGGTCATAAACGCATGAATTAGTATTTCTGCATTTGACGTTGAGAGCATAGGTCGCAATTTAGATATGTTTTTGAGATGGAAAAACGCAGTTTTACAAATGCTAGAAACATGGCTTTCAAATGAAAGATTGCTATAAAATAGCACACCTAGGTTTCTAACTGATGAAAAAGAAAGTGTTAGATAATGTTCTAGGTTATTACATGTGGTGTTTTTAGGTCCGATAATTAACAACTCTGTTTTTTCAGAATTTAGCAGTAAGAAATTACTCGTCATCCAGTTTTTTATATCGACTATGCATTCCGTTAGTTTCTCAATTTGGTGTGTTTCACCGGGCCGCGAAGAAATATAGAGCTGAGTATCATCAGCATAACAGTGAAAGCTAACACCATGTCTCCTGATAATATCTCCCAACGGTAACATGTAAAGCGTGAAAAGTAACGGCCTAGTACTGAGCCTTGAGGTACTCCATACTGCACTTGTGATCGATATGATACCTCTTCATTCACTGCTACGAACTGATGGCGGTCAGATAAGTACGATTTGAACCATGCTAAGGCACTTCCACTAATGCCAACAAAGTCTATTCAAAAGAATGTTGTGGTCGATAGTGTCGAACGCAGCGCTAAGATCCAGTAGAACTAATAAAGAGATACAACCACGATCAGATGATAGAAGCAGGTCATTTGTAACTCTAATGAGAGCAGTCTCAGTACTATGATACGATCTAAATCCTGACTGGAATTCCTCACAGATACCATTTTTCTCTAAGAAGGAATATAATTGTGAGGATACTACCTTTTCTAGTATCTTTGACAGAAAAGGGAGATTTGAGATTGGTCTGTAATTAACTAGATCTTTGGGGTCAAGTTGTGTTTTTTTAATGAGAGTCTTAATAACAGCCAATTTGAAAGGTTTGGGAACATATCCTAATGACAATGATGAATTAATAATAGCCAAAAGAGGATCTATGACTTCTGGAAGCAGCTATTTTAGTAGTTTAGATGGAATAGGGTCTAACATACATGTTGGTTTAGATGATTTAACAAGTTTATACAATTCTTCCTCTCCCACAGTAGAGAATGAATGGAATTGTTCCTCATGGGATCTATAGTGCTGATGCGATCTGATGCGATACTGTAGCTGACGGCTGCAAGGATACAATTTTATCTCTGATAGTATCGATCTTGGAAGTAGTTCATAAAGTCATTACTGCTGTGCTATACATGAATATTTGTAATGTACACGACAATATATAGTACATTAAAGTTTTCTAGATATCAAAGTGTGTACGTGTGTATAATTGAAACAAAGCAGCTTTATAATATACTAGTAGTGTAATGCTTACGCATTTCTAATGAGCTGAAATACAATTGAAATGTACTTGAAGTACATTAAAATGATGCTTCAAATTGTCGTCTGCCGTCATTGTTCGACCCTGCCTGTTATGACCACGTTAGGGGTTGCACCAACTAATCGACTAGTCGACTTTAATGCTCTGCCATGACACTTTAAACTTGACGTCGACTAGTCACTGGCCCAATAGAGGGCACAACAATATAAGATATCTCTGAAGGACTTCCACATTTAAGCTCTGTTTCCAAACAGTTAAAATCACGCACGCACAGAATCGTTCAGCGATTGTCAACTCTGTTCTGCGATTTATCAATAAAATAGCTTAGAAACTGAAACGTTCAAGCATATATTTCTTATTAACTAAATCCCACAGCTTCATTACTAGTAGAGAGTAGCTGCCAGGTAGAATTAATTCACACACGCAATCGCTCTCACTAATGCATTCATATGAATGTAATCTTTACTGTGCAACTTTATCTGTATGTGATTTAGAACGAGCAGAAATCTGTGAGAAATATAACGAATATAAAGACAAAAGAACTGATAAAAATGAGCTGTTATAGGAGCAATAGCCATGTGGGCAGCACTGTGTCATATGCCATAGCTGTGCACATGGTGTTTGTCACAGCTCCAGACTTATTTGTTCATTAATGACGTCATCAGCGACTAGTCGACTTCGAATCGACTTTCTTCACATAAAAGTCGACTTTAAAAAATCAGAAGTCGTTCAACCCCTAGACCACGTCTCTTGTTAATAAAAGCTTGCATATGGATCCACACATCTCACGTCTCGTCAGCCCCGTTACAAGAACACTTAATATAAAGTTGTTTCAAAATAATACATTTAATAAGCACTTAGTATAGTATAGTTTACATATATTAAGTGTGTCTGAAAAAAGCACAATTTATATATATTTATTTTTCACCTGGGTGGACAGGGGGTACACCCTTGGGCAGTGTCGCCCCAGGCAGCAGGTCCATCGCGCAGTCCTGAAAACATCCTGGAATGCCGCGTAGTCAGATGGGATGGTGTGTTGCTTGAGGGGTTTGTGTCCAAAGAATTATCTTCTGCTCACCAAGCCTGCATTTATTTGATCCACAATACAGCAAAAGCAGTAATATTGTGATTTTTTTATTTTTATTTATTTTTTACTATCTGCTTTCTATTTGAATATATGTTAAAATGTAATTTATTCTTGTGATTTCAAAGCTGAGTTTTTAGCATCATTACTCCCGTCTTCAGTGTCACGTGATCCTTCAGAAATCATTCTAATATGCTGATTTGCTGCTCAAAAAACATTTAATATTACATTGATTATTATTACGATTATTATGTTGAAAACAACAGAGTAGAATTTTTAGGTTCAAGTTTCTTTGATGAATAAAAAAGTTCAAGAACAGCATTTATCTGAAACAGAAATCTTTTGTAACATTACAAATGTCTTTATCATCACTTTTGATCAATTTAAAGCATCCTTGCTGAATTAAAGTATTAATTTCTATAATCCCCCGCCTCCCAAAAACAAAAACATATATATATATATATATATATATATATATATATATATATATATATATACACTGACTCAAGCTTTTAAATAGTGCATATTGTTACAAAAGCTTTTTATTTCAGATAAATACTTATCTTTGGATCTTTCTATTCATCAAAGAATCCTGAGAAAAAATGTACTCAACTGTATTAATTATTGATAATAATATTAATTAAAAAAAAATTTCTTGAGCAGCAAATCAGCAAATTTGAAGAAATCTTACTGTTCAAAAACTTTTGACTGTTATGTTCACTGATGAAATATGGTTAATATGCTGGTAATTCTGTGTGATTGAAGTTCAGATATGAAATATAAAAGATGAATAAAGCTGTTGGTGTCAAGCAATAATTTGTGTTATTGAATATATAACAAAATAAAAATAAAATAAATAACAGTATATCTCTACTTCATTTTATAGTGCACTTAAAACTTAGTTTTATAGCAGTTTTACAGTGGTATGAAATACAGCAACTATTGGATAATTGTTGCCATCAAGTTACTTTTAATTTGACAAACATTTTACGGTTATACACTCTTTTGAAATCAAACTGTGTTGCATTATCATGTAGGCTATTTTACAACAAAAATAGCTCCTAGCACATTATTACATTTCTTAACTGAATAGTGTCACCTTTAACTTGTTCAAATTACCTTTAATTTAAGTACTGGCACGGCTTAATTATAACCACGCATACCTTTTAATGCTCTTGTAAATGTTTAGTAGTATTTTAATATAAATGCCTTTTCTCTGTTTTTTTGTTTTTTTCTTTACTGTTTTATGCAGAGAGCCACTCGTATTTCCCTGCGCCACACTGCCTCGCACGCCACTGAAAACACACCCCAGTCTGTCGCGCCCGCCATGGGTTCCCCAGTACCAGGACCGATGCAAGTGGATAACACTCAACTCACCCCCTCAGAATGGGCTCGCTGTCTGGCGGCTGGACTGTGCCTCTACTGTGCTGATCCCGACCATTACATCAGGACCTGCCCTGTCCAGCCACCACGCCCTGCGGTGAGTACCCTTCAATTGGATCCTGTTGTCTCAACCCTGTCTTTGCTCCCAGTTCAACTATTCACCGACAATCATTCTGTTGCAGTATCCGCCCTTGTCGACTCGGGCAATTTAATTTCCCAAGACCTACTGAAACGCCTTCAACTCCCCCGGAAGTGCCATGCCTGGGAGTTCCGAGTCGAGATCATCCAGGGAAAACCGCTAGGGCGTGGATGGGTTAAATACCAAGCACCCACATTAAAGCTCAAGGTCGGACAACTGCATGAGGAGGAGATCACCTTTCTGGTACTGGAGGGACCTACAGTGGATATCATCCTGGGACTCCCCTGGCTCGTGCTCCATTCTCCAGTGATCAGATGGGAACTGTGTGAAGTTACTCGCTGGAGCGAATACTGTCAGCTTCACTGCCTCTCGTCAGTACCCACTCCTTCCCAGAGTTCCAGAATCGTTCACGTTGCCTCCACACTCATCAAAAGTCCTGAGCCCCAGGAAGAAGTCAAGGTCCCATCTGATTATGTGGTGTTCCAGGATGTCTTCAGTAAGCAGGCAGCCACCAAATTGCCACCACACTGGCCATGGGACTGTGCCATCGACTTGCAGCCTGGAACAAAACTCCCCAAGGGTAGAGTTTACCCTCTGTCCATCCCGGAGCGCAAGGCAATTGAGGACTACATCAAGGAGGCTCTCAACCAAGCTTTCATCCGGTTGATTACCGAGCTCTTAACTCTCAAACAGTGAAGCTGCCTTACCCTCTTCCCCTGGTCCCGGCCGCCCTAGAGGAACTCCGTGGGGCCCGCATCTTCTCCAAGCTGGACCTGTGAAGCGCGTACAACCTCGTTCGTATCCGAAAAGGGGACAAATGGAAGACGGCATTCATCACTCCGTCGGGGCACTACGAATATCTTGTTATGCCGTATGGGCTGGCCAATGCCCCATCAGTCTTCCAGGGGTTTATGAACGAGGTTTTCCAGCAGTTCCTCCATCGCTCCGTTATTGTGTACATTGACGATATCCTAATCTACTCCCGGAACCAGGCTGAACATCGCCAACACGTCAAGCAGGTCCTCCAGAAGCTCAGAAAAACAACCATCTCTTCCTGAAGCTGGAGAAATGCAAATTCCATCGCCCCACCGTGCAATTCTTAGGTTACATCGTAGGCCAAGAGGGGATTCAAATGGACCAGGGGAAGGTAGATGCTGTGAGGAATTGGCCTCTTCCCCAGACCATTAAAGAGCTCCAGCAGTTCCTGGGCTTTGCCAACTTTTACCGGCGCTTTATCAAGAATTTCAGCACTCACACAGTGCTTTAACGTCCCTACTCCGAGGAAAACCCAAGTCCCTGTCCTGGAACTTCATCGCCCACGAAGCCTTCAAGAAACTGCAGACAGCCTTCAGCACGGCCCCCATCCTACACCACCCGGATCCTTCAGCTCCCTTTGTTGTTGAAGTCAACGCCTCCACCACCGGTGTCGGGGCCGTGCTGTCCCAATACCACGGTGAGCCTCCTAGCCTCCATCCTTGCGCATACTATTCAAAGAAACTGACCTCAGCGGAGCAGAATTATGACATCGGGAACCGGGAGTTATTGGCCATCAGACTTGCCCTGGAAGAGTGGCGGCACTGGCTGGAGGGAGCAAAACACATGTTTACAGTCATCACCATAAGAACATAAGAACCTCCAGTATCAACCCACGTCAAGCCCGCTGGGCTCTGTTCTTCACCAGGTTCCAGTTCTCCATAACCTACCGCCCCGGAAGTCGCAACAACAAGGCTGATGCCCTCTCCAAAATTCACTCTCCCGACACTCCCACCGATCCTGAACCCATTCTCCATCCAGCCATGATTGTAAGTCCCATTCGATGGAACATAGATGAGATCAGAGCAACCACTCTCACTGAACCTGCTGGGAGGCCCAGAAGGGAAGATGTACGTACCGACCACCCAGCGATGGGTTCAGTCCACAATGTACCGGGCTCTGGACATCCAGGCAGCCACAGGATCCTCTCGCTCCTTCAAGCTCGGTACTGGTGGCCTAGTATGACCCGGGATGTCATCAGGTATGTCCGCAGTTGCTCAGTCTGCGCCATGTCTAGGACCCCCCGCCATCTCCCAGTAGGCAAGCTAAAGCCGTTACCAATCCCTCATCGACCCTGGTCACACTTGGGAATTGACTTTGT
Organism: Onychostoma macrolepis; assembly: GCF_012432095.1. Lineage (NCBI taxonomy): Eukaryota > Metazoa > Chordata > Actinopteri > Cypriniformes > Cyprinidae > Onychostoma > Onychostoma macrolepis. The sequence continues at coordinate 37,227,829 of NC_081176.1, forward strand.
GATGGACCTACCTAATTCCGAAGGTAACACTTGTGTGCTGGTTGCAGTCGATCGCTTTTCCAAAGCCTGCAAATTCATCCCCCTCAAGGGACTCCCCACTGCCATGGAGACGGCAGAACACTTGTTCCATCACGTGTTCCGAAATCTCGGAATACCAGAAGACATAGTTTCGGACAGAGGTCCTCAGTTTATTTCCCACGTATGGAAAGCCTTCTTCAAGTTGATTGGCGTCACGGTCAGCTTGTCCTCAGGATATCACCCCCAGACAAATGGCCAGACTGAGCGCAAAATCCAGGAACTCGGATGTTACCTCCGGGCATACTGCCATGATGATCAGCACAGCTGGAGCCGCTTCCTCCCATGGGCCGAGTATGCACAGAACTCCCTGCAACAAAACACCACAGGTCTTACACCATTTCAGTGCATACTCGGGTACCAACCACCACTCTTCCCGTGGACAGGAGAGCCGTTGGAGGTTCCAGCTGTAGACCACTGGTTCCGAGCGAGCGAGAGAGTGTGGGACTCAGCTCACGTCCACCTCCAATGTGCAGTGCGGAGGCATAAAATCTCCGCCGATACCTGGCGAACCACTACTCCCACCTACTATCCCGGAGACAAGGTCTGGCTGTCCACCTGGGATCTGCGCCTCCGCCTGCCGTGCAAGAAGCTGAGTCCCCGCTACATTAGTCCCTTCCCGATACAGAGGCAGATCAACGAGGTTACCTATGAACTCCAACTCCCACCCAGGTACAAAATTCACCCCTCATTCCACGTGTCTCTCCTTAAACCCAGTTCTCCCTCTGCACCAGGACTCACAGAAGTGGATGAACCTCCTCCCCCAGAAATCCTCGAACAACCCTCTATCTGGTCAAGGAAATCCTGGACTCACGGCGACGGGGCGGAAGACTGGAATATCTGGTCAACTGGGAAGGATACGGACCAGAGGAACGCTCCTGGGTGGCCAGGGACGACATCCTAGACCCCTTACTGCTTGAAGAGTTCCACCGCACTCATCCCGAGCGTCCCAGAGGCCGAGGCCGTGGCCGCCCCCATCGCCGTTCGAGGGTGTCAGGAGCCGCCCCTAGGGGAGGGGGTAATGTCAGGGATCAGTCACCATCACAACAGTCACCACCCAGCACAATCACACGATCACAATCACCTGACTTCTGATTGCACGCACCTGCTGACACTAATCAACACCACTATAAACACACACACTTCCATACCCCACATTGTCCGGTCTACCGTTCACTGGATGGACAGCTCTGGACTCTCTCTATGATCTCTACTTACCCCTAAGCTTACCCATTGGATTCCTTGCCGATTCTCTCTCGAAGCCTTTGACCACCGATCCGAAACTGCAAACAAAGACACTACATCAGCTACAGCTAAGCAATCTGAACTCCACATTAACTTGCTCACTCACCTGCTTTTGGTCACTCCTGATCCTGATTCCCCTGATTCCCTTCAATAAACCTGTTTGTTGTTACTCACCCGTTGTGTGTACCGTGCTTTGTGACATCTGCACAGTCCTAGGTATATAATTTTATCCTGATCTATTCAAGTATTTTTAACTAGTTTTGTTTTATATTTTGTTCGGCGAAATAGAGCAAAAACAGACAGCATGGTGTCAAAAACGCAAGTCTCTTAATTCAATTTTTGTTTATTGAGCTGTTGTAAGAAAAAAAAAAAAAAATCTATATGTAATCATGCTGATTTTTGGAGAACAAACGGCACTCTTCGTGTGATATTGATTTACTATATGAAATTATATAAATATATACATTTTCTGCCCCTATATCTTAAATTTTGTGATCATTCTAACTGCATTTAATAGACTGAATCACACGTGCACTAGTCTAATTTACTAGACTTCACTGCACTCTGTAGGAGTGTTTTGTTTGGTTTTTGAAAAATACTGATAATGTCAAATCGCACATCGTTAAAACAACAATTACGATATTATTGCACACCCTGCACCACTGTCTAATTTGTGCAAAACCTTTTGCTAAACTGTCAAAGCTTCATTTTAACCATCAATGCAACAATGCAAGTATTTTTACATTACCTCTGCATGCTTGCTAAGGGTAAATGTCAAGATTTTATAAGCTGCTAGTTTGGTCTCCCTAGTCAAACACAACTTACATTGCATAACAGAGCATAAACATGGCCAGGGGTTCACTTCATTTCCTTCGAGTTCAACTTCAGCAGAATACGACGGGGTTTCATTTTCAGCTGGGTCTGCACCATAACGTCTATCTTTTCCATCTGCACCTTTCTTGTGATTTTAGCGCCAGTTTGTTCTCCTGCCCATTATTTACTGCAGTAGTTTCCAGGGAGCAATTTCTTTTTTTTGCTCAGTAATTAATGTGTTTTAAAATGTAGCAAAGTACAATACTTCACACTAAATATACTTGAGTAAAAGTAAAATTACAGATTTAAAAAATGTGTTACTTTGCACCTCTGCACGCCACTACATGATAACTGTGAAACTATCAACAGTAAGCTATAATGTACTGCAAATGTGTTTGTCAAACACATTCTATCAGCAGCCAAAGAAACAAATTATTAATAATAAGACTTAAGAGTCCAAACACCACTGATCACCATTATGGTGACTTCAAATAAAACAAACATTACATTTAATTCCCTTTTAATTCTCAAAAAAAAAAAAAAAAAAATCGCTTCTGTAGACCTCTAACAGAAATAAAGTCAATCTGATTAGTAATTAGTGAAGCTGGTGATGCTGTTTGTGGAGTTGTTTAATCCTCCTCTGCTGAGATCTTCAGAGATTAAATGTCTTTCATCTAAGACTGTGGCTGCAGTCAGTTGTAGTTCTTGAGTTTCTGTTTGTCTCTTTTTTCTGTTCTCTTCTTTCCTTTAGTGATTCTGCTGGTTAATGGGCTTATGTGGACTCCAACGGACTCCGCCAATATGTTGCTATCTGGGGATGCATATATTGTACATGTTCATGCTGTTCGTGTTTAGTTAATGAGGAATTGTCATGTTGTGTTTTTCAAAAAAAAAAAAAAAGACAGGAAAAAAAAATCTAATTGGAAAACTAACTGAATATACTGTTTTGTATCTTTGTTAATATTCAGTGTAGCTGTAATGCAGATGTAATCAATTAAGTCTGGGGGATATGTTTAATGTGTTTGTGTGGATGCAGTGTGTTCAGTGAAGAGTTGGGGCAGTCATGGGGCAATCAGCCTTGAGGAAGTTGTGGCCTAATGGTTAGAGAGTTGGACTTGTAATCAAACGATTGCGGGTTTGAGTCTCAGGTCCTGCAAGGATTGTAGGTGGAGGGAGTGAATATCCAGCGCTCTCTCCACCCTCAATACCACGACTGAGGTGAGACACTTGAGCAAGGCACCAAACATGAATGTACTAAAAGGAAAGTTAGATCTATCTCAATAAGGATATTTTGTCCATCTAGACCCTCCCTCTTCCTCTAAGTATGAAATGACTGGTAAAATAAAAGGAAGTATCTGGTTTTGAACACACAGCATTGTGGCAGTATGGGGTCCAGTGTACTCTCCCACATCTTCTGTGAGTAGTTTATTTGATTTTATATTTACATTTACATTTATTAATTCAGCAGATGCTTTAAGGCAACTTACAATTGAGGAACAGGCCTAAACAATCTTGTGGCAATTTCTAGAAGTGCCCCAGCTAACAGGGAACGTTCCCAGAACATTCACTAACGTTCTTTAAAAGTTGTGTTTATGTTAGTACAAAAAGTTATTAAAATAATGTTTTTGGAACGTTCTTATAACGTTGTTAGAAAACGTTCTTAGAACAACGTTCTTGGAACGTCTTTAGGACGTCATTTGTACTTGATGAATGTTCTTATGACGCTGATAGATAACGTTCTTAAATCAACGTTCTTGGAATGTCTTTAGGACGTCATTTTTACTTGATGAATGTTCTTATAATGTTGATAGAAAACGTTCTTAAATCAACGTTCTTGGAACGTCTTTAGGACGTTATTTGTACTTAATGAATGTTCTTATAATGTTGAGAGAAAACATTCTTAAATAAACGTTCTTGGAACGTCTTTAGGACGTTATTTGTACTTAATGAACGTTCTCATAATGTTGAGAGAAAACATTTTTAGAACAACATTCTTAGAACGTTATTGTAATGTAAAATAATTTCTAAATTAATAATTAATTGCTAAATGTTATTATGTTGTTATCAAAACATTCTGAGAACAGTATTCATGTCCTTATGATTGCAGGCTACTTTATGAACATTACCATAATGTTGGGAGAAACATCTTTAGAAAAAAAAAAAAAAAACTTATAGGCTATATAAAACATGAATAGAATAGAACAGAATATGATAGAAAAATAAAATGTATTTAATTATGAAACTACAACCTCGATTAGGATGTGGCAAATCACCTGAATGAGTCACTGAATCTTTTATAATTATATACTTTATCATTATTAATTATATATCTTTTATAACTTATTGAAGTCATAGGCCTATAGTGAAATGTCATACACTGTAAATCAGTGGGATTTGCTAAATTAAATTAGTTAATTTAACAAAAAAAGTTATTTCAACTCAATATATATGTGATGTGAACTCAAAATCTAATTAGGTTAAGGGGAACTCAATCTAAATAAGTATAAATTAATTTAATCTACCATATGGTTATTATGTCTAAATGGCTGACCACAAAATATTTTAAAGAAAAATGATTTCTAACATTGTTTTTCGAGAAGTCACGTTTGCTTTATCTCTTTCAATATTAATTAAATAGCCTTCTTTACTAAAGATAATATAATAAATACATAAATATGTTTCATATTAAGCATAGATCAATCCTTTTAAAGAAATTAATTTTACTCGAGACAAAATATTCAGTAATGCAACACTATGGATGCCAACTGCCGTAAAACTCCAACGAAGAAGAGACAAAATATTATCCAGGTGTTTTTCAAAAACCGCGCGCATTTTTCAGTCAGTCGCATCCGCCCATCCCCCACAGCTCACAGTCACGGACAGGATTACAGCCGGACGGCTCGCAACGCGGTCACGGAAAATAACAGGTAAGCATTCACTTCTTTATTCCTATTTAAAGCACTTTTGAACGTTATTTTGCGTTTTGTCAACTTTATCTGAAGATTACCCTGATAGCACATATACATCTCGGAGACGTCTATTTGACATCTGCATTTACATCTGCAAGATGTATTTTTTAGGGTGTTTGCTCATCTGCAATACGTCTATAGGATGTTTCCTTTTAGATGTCAAATAGACGTCTATTAGATGTCTTTAAGATGTTTATGATTTAGAATGTATATGTGGCGAGTGGGGCGGGGCCGAGAGCCGTGGGAACGGAGCGAGGCCGGTGGAGTTAATGATAATGAGCGACACCTGCGCCACTCGCCGGACTCGAATCCCACGGAGGAGCTCCGGAAGGATAAAAGGAGGAGTGACGACAGTGGAAGATGAGAGAGGACTTTGCTCCTTCGTGCTGCCCGACCTCGTCAGCACCGCGATCTCCCTCAGCGGCGAGGGCTCTTCTGACAGCATGTCCCTCCTTCCTCCCGGGTTTCGGCACCAATGTAACACAGTTCGTAGCTCGGGAAGAAGGAGGCGGGAACCGGCGAACATTTAATACAATTAAATGTTCAAAGTACAAAATAAAAGTCCAGGCCTGGTCCTCTCTCGTCTTCCACTGTCGTCACTCCTCCTTTTATCCTTCCGGAGCTCCTCCGTGGGACTCGAGACCGGCGAGTGGCGCAGGTGTCGCTCATTATCATTAATAATATTAATGATAATATTATCATTAATATTATTAATAGCCCCACTCACCACAGTATATAAAACTGACATCTGAAAGACGTCTGTCAGACGTTTATAGACAGCAGATGCTTTCCAGATTAAGAGATCTTTAACAGACATCTTGCAGACATACGTGTGCTATCTGGGTAAACAGCTCATTTATCATTGTAATGTTAGCTAGGAAAGAAGGAGCTAACAACAACCACATCAAAGTTATCAACGGCAAGTGTTAAATATGCAGTGTTATACACAACAGTTTGTCAGTGATAAATTAAGGTGTGTGTGTGTGTGTGTGTGTGTGTATATATATATATATATATATATATATGTGTGTGTGTGTGTGTGTGTGGTTTCTCACAGCTGGACACAGACAAACGAGTGCCGCGAATTGTATTTTTAAACTGGAGAGACGGCTGACAGGAAGATGTCGTCATCTCTAACCGTCACTCGCCACAGTTCTCAAGCAAGGTAAAGCAAAGACATATTCCCTGTATGACAATAAGTTTAAACATTATTATCCGCTTTGTCAGTTTGATCTAGAATATCCATGTGATGCTTATCAAGTTTACTAAATCCGCCGAACGCAGTGAACAAAGAGGCTGAGGAGCATTTATAATGGCTGTTTTGTTAACCTTAGTTAACATTTTACAGTTATTTGCTTCTCACATTGTCTTTCTTAAAATTCATACTAACAAATTGTTGTCATGCTTTTGAAATCAATCTTTTCAGAAAGGCAGCGAGGGGTGGTGTGATGTCATTTGCAACAAGACGGCTGATACTAATATGAGCCTAAAATGAAGTAAGTAGAATTCACATTAAACAAATTGATGGGCTTTAGTGTTGTACAAGATGTAATTTGTCACCTTATAAACAGTTATTTAAATTCATCGTTCTTCAGTTTTTATATTTTGATGAATTGCTATTAATGCAGATGTAATGATGACCAGAAATGACCAGCAGCACAAATGTTAAGTCTTCTGAAGCAAACTATACTTTTTTGTGAATATTAGATTGAAATTTAAACCTAAAGATTGATCAAATCGTGAATAACGTTACACAATACAGATGAAAAATAACAAACTAACATCCCACAAGAATGACATCTAAAGACCGGTCATGTTTGATGTAATGTAGTGTGCCACCAATTTGATTCAGACTGAATTGGCAGAGTGGATAACATCTTAAATTTCAGTTTGTCTGTCATTCCGTCAAAGTCTTTTGGTATTTTGTGTTGCTTCAGAAAAATACCAGTGAATCTTAAGTTCTGATTATAGTTATACATTTATATACTTAACTAATATAGATGGGGGGAAAAAAAACTTCTACTTTCCCTTATCCTAAAGTTGCTTTGTTTTCTTATAAAGATGTCAGGTAATTTCTAATGCTAAGCTTGTAGTGGTTAAAAATTGTCTTGTTATGATTCATAAAAATAAGCTGTCCATAAATGTTGCTTAATTGTGAGTTAAATTTCTCTAATTTTGTGTTTTGTCTTCAGGGACAATAATGGCATCAGCCATTCAAGTTATGATCCTGGCAGATCTACTACTATCTGAAAAGTAGTCTGCAGATTTTTTCAAGATACACAAGGTAGGACACATGTCAGGACAACTTTATATTTACTTGCAACATTTTAACATTTTAGCTGAGATCAGCATAGTGAAAAAAATAATAATTCTGTCATGGTTTACTCACCCTCATTTTGTTCCAAATTCATTTTGAATGAATTTCATTCATCTTCAAACAAATGTTTTTATTTTTGATATTCATTCATCATTTTGTCTTTCCATTGGAAGTCTAGACAGTCTTTATTTTCAAGCTTCAAAAAGTTTATAGTTTGGGCTTTGACACATAATAAAAAAGCTACTTGTACCTTCTGTTATTAGGGCCCGAGCACCGAGGTGCGAGGACCCTCTTGGAATTGCTCCGTTTATTCTTCTTCTTCTTCTTCTTCTTCTCCAAAGTGAATCGCATTTTTGAGGGCCTAAACATGCTCCAAAACTCATGAAACTTTGCACACGGGTCAGAACTGGCGAAAATTTATATCTGATATGGGTTTCAGAAGTGGGTGTGGCAAAATGGCTCGATAGCGCCACCTATAATATTTCAAAAGAGTGCGCCTCGAGCTACGTTTTATGTACATGCACGAAAATCGGTACACACGTGTAACACACCATTACCTACACAAAAGCCTCTTGGTACAAAATCCAAAACCCAACAGGAAGTACGTTATTTTGAATTTCCTGTTCGATTTTTGTGCAGTTTTTGCAATTTCCAGGCTTCGTACTTTGACGAACTCCTCCTACAGTTTTAATCGGATCGTCTTCAAATTTGCTGAGTGTAATCATAAGGCCTTTGCGATGTTAAATTGCGTAGATCTTGAGTTTTCGTCAAGGGGCGTCTCCCTGGGGGCCTGACAAAGTTTGATGTTTCGCCATGAAACAGGAAGTTGCTGTAACTCAGGCAAGCAATGTCCGATCCGCCCCAAACTTCACACGTTTCATAGGAGTTCAGTCCTGAACACATCTACATGCTCATATTCAGATATAGTCATAGCGCCACCTGCTGGCAACAGGAAGTGACATGTTTAACACTGTAATGGACTCCTAGGTGCATATTAAAAAGTGTCAACAAGTGATAAATATGCTGGCAGCATGCTACAAGCATACTAAAACATGCTAGCAACACTTAGCTAAGTGCTAAAGCATGCTAGTAATGCAGTGAAACAGGAAGTTGCTGTAACTCAGGCATGCAGTGTCCAATCTGCCCCAAATTTTACAAGTTTGATAAGAGGCCTGTCCTGAACACATATACATTCCCGTATTTGGTTATAGTCATAGCGCCACCTGCTGGCAACAGGAAGTGACATGTTTTCGACTGTGATGCACTATTAGCAACACATTAAAATATGCCATTGTGTGCTAAACATGTTAGCAACATGCTCAAACATGTTAGCAACACTTAGCTAAGTGCTAAAGTATGCTACTAACTCCATCAAAAAGGAAGTTGTTGTAATTCAGGCATACAATGTCCAATCTGCCTCCAACTTCACATGTTTGATTACAGTCCTGGCCTGAAGACATCTACATGCTCACATTCGGTTAAAGTGATAGCGCCACCTACTGACAACAGGAAGTGACATGTTTTACACAGTGATGCACTTTTAGCAACACTGTAAATTATGCCATTGTGTGCTAAACATGCTAGAATAATGGTCAAACATGACAGCAACGCTTACTAAGTACTAAAGCATGTTATTAATACCATGACACAGGAAGTTGTTGTAACTCATGCTTACAATGTCTTATCTGCCCCAAACTTCACACCTTTTATAATAGTCCTGGCCTAAACACATCAAAAGGCCAATATTCAGTTAAAATTATAACGCCACCTGCTGGTGACAGGAAATGACTTGTTTCACACTAACTTAAACACGCAATGTCTGATCTGCCCCAAACTTGACATATTTGATAAGAGTCCTGGCCTTAACACATCTGAAGGCCAAGCTTTCCTGTAGCTCAAATAGTAGAGCATGGCGCTAGCAACGCTAAGATCATGGGTTCGATTCCCAGGGAAAACAAGAGCTGATAAAATGTAAAAACTGTAACTTGAATGTAATGTAAGTCGCTTTGGACAAAAGCGTCTGCTAAATGTAAATGTAACAGTTATAATCATACTGCCACCTTCTGGCAACAGTAAATTACTTGTTTTACACTAACTTAAACATGCAATGTTCAATCTGCACCAAACTTCATATGTTTGATAAATGTGCTGGCCTGAAGACATCTACATGCCAATTTCCAGTTATAGACATAGCGCCACCAGCTGGCAGCATGAATCTACTTGTTTCAACACTTACTAAGTACTAAAACATGTTATTAATACCATGACACAGGAAGTTGTTGTTACTCATGCTTACAATGTCTTATCTGCCCCAAACTTCACACCTTTTATAATAGTCCCGGCCTAAACACATCAAAAGGCCAATATTCAGTTAAAATTATAGCGCCACCTGCTGGTGACAGGAAATTACTTGTTTCACACTAACTTAAACACACAATGTCTGATCTGCCCCAAACTTGACATATTTGACAAGAGTCCTGGCCTTAACACATCTGAAGGCCAATATTCAGTTATAATCATACTGCCACCTTCTGGCAACAGTAAATTACTTGTTTTACACTAACTTAAACATGCAATGTCCGGTCTGCCCCAAACTTCACATGTTTGGTAAGAGTCCTGGCCTGAACACATCTTAAGGCCAATATTCATTTATAGTGATAGTGCCACCTGTTGGCAACAGGAAATGACTTGTTTTAAACTAACTTAAACATGCAATGTTCAATCTGTACCAAACTTCACATGTTTGATAAATGTGCTGGCCTGAAGACATCTACATGCCAATTTCCAGTTATATACATAGCGCCACCAGCTGGCAGCATGAAATTACTTGTTTCACACTAACTTAAATATGCAATGTCCGATCTGTCCCAAACTTCACACGTTTTATAAGAGTAATGGTCTTAACACATCTTAAGGCCAATATTCAGTTATAAACATACAGCCACCTGTTGGCAATAGGAAATGACTTGTTTTACACTAACTTAAACATGCAATGTCCAATCTGCACCAAACTTCACATGTTTGGTAAGAGTCATGGCCTGAAGACACCTAAAGGCCAATATTCAGTTATAATCATAGTGCCACCTTTTGGCAATAGGAAATGTCATGCTTTATAGTAACTCAAACATACTACTTTCAATCTGCATCAAACTTCATATGTTTGATAAAAGTGCTGCCCTGAAGACATCTACATGCCAATATTCAGTTATAGACATAGTGCCACCAGCTGGCAGCAGGTTTGGCACATATAAATAACTTTGACATATTCCTCTATGTTTGCCTTTTTAAATGCATATTGTTCACCGTTCCCTCTCTCCCTGAAGCAACCGGTCGGCGGTGAGCCCGGGTGCGAGGGCCCATTCATCGCTGCTTGCAGCTTTAATTATTATTCTTCTTCTTCTCCAAAGTAAATCGCATTTTTGAGGGCCTAAACATGCTCCAAAACTCATGAAACTTTTCACACGGGTCAGAACTGGCGACAATTTACATCTGATATGGGTTTCAGAAGTGGGTGTGGCAAAATGGCTTGATAGCGCCACCTATAATATTTCAAAAGAGTGCGCCTCGAGCTACGTTTCATGTACATGCACGAAAATCGGTACACACGTGTAACACACCATTACCTACACAAAAGCCTCTTGGTACAAAATCCAAAACCCAACAGGAAGTGCACAAAAATCGAACAGGAAATTCAAAATAACGTAGTTTTTGCAATTTCCAGGCTTCTTACTTTGACGAACTCCTCCCATAGTTTTAATCGGATTGTCTTCAAATTTGCTGAGTGTCATCATAAGGCCTTTGCGATGTTAAATTGAGAAGATCTAGAGTTTTCGTCAAGGGGCGTGTCCCTGGCGGTCTGACAAAGTTTGATGTTTCGCCATGAAACAGGAAGTTGCTGTAACTCAGGCAAGCAATGTCCGATCTGCCCCAAACTTCACACCTTTTATAATAGTCCTGGCCTAAACACATCAAAAGGCCAATATTCAGTTAAAATTATAACACCACTTGCTGGTGACAGGAAATGACTTGTTTCACACTAACTTAAACACGCAATGTCTGATCTGCCCCAAACTTGACATATTTGATAAGAGTCCTGGCCTTAACACATCTGAAGGCCAAGCTTTCCTGTAGCTCAAATAGTAGAGCATGGCGCTAGCAACGCTAAGATCATGGGTTCGATTCCCAGGGAAAGCAAGAGCTGATAAAATGTAAAAACTGTAACTTGAATGTAATGTAAGTCGCTTTGGACAAAAGCGTCTGCTAAATGTAAATGTAACAGTTATAATCATACTGCCACCTTCTGGCAACAGTAAATTACTTGTTTTACACTAACTTAAACATGCAATGTTCAATCTGCACCAAACTTCATATGTTTGATAAATGTGCTGGCCTGAAGACATCTACATGCCAATTTCCAGTTATAGACATAGCGCCACCAGCTGGCAGCATGAATCTACTTGTTTCACACTAACTTAAACATGCAATGACCAATCTGCACAAAATGTCATATGTTTGGTAAGAGTCCTGGTCTGAAGACATCAAAAGGCCAATATTCAGTTATAATTATAGTGCCACCTGTTGGCAACAGGATACGTCATGCTTTGCACTAACTCAAACATACCATGTTCAATCTGCACCAAACTTCATATGTTTGATAAAAGGACTGGGCTGAAGACATCTACAGGCCAATGTTAAGTTATAGACATAGCGCCACCAGCTGGCAGCAGGTTTGGCACATATAAATTACTTTAACATTTTCCTCTATATTTGGCTTTTTAAATGCATATTGCTCACCGTTCCCTGTCTCCCTGAAGCCACCGTTGGCGGTGAGCCCGGGTGCGAGTGCCCGATCATTGCTGCTTGCAGCTTTAATTTATCTTGTTTCTGAATACCTGTACAATTTAAAGGGTTAACTAACAACTTGCGTGTAACTTGTGTTTTCGCTCTCAATGCCATTTTGACAATGCAGTTTTTTTAATCCATGCAGCATTTTTTTTTTAAAGGAAAACATTACAAATTATTCCTTAACAATTGAACTGATGTGTTAATAGCGAAAATTCTTACTGTCAGTTAATGGGTCAATGCTAGCATCCCTACCCAGAAACACCTACTAGAATTTACCTATTAATCTTACCTGTTTATCTGAGTTTCCTTCCCTAACTGAGTTCATGTAACAGTTTATCCGCTAATAACATGTAACAAGGCAACTTTTGCCATTTAATAACTTTATTGATGACTTCTAAATGTTAACTATATTTGAAGGGATTTTTCCTATTTCAAATTGGTATAAAATGGAAATTGCAGTTGACTTAACTACCCTATTATGACGTATTTCCAGTAGTGTGCATGTGTATACCTATCAAGATGAATAAATTAGGTCAATTTATGTTGACCTAAAAATTGTTTTTTGGAAGTGACACGATGAAAATGTATTATTTGAATGTTTATATTTTTCTTAATCTAGTGATGCTTCAGAAGACGTTTTTCTTAATGCTGCTATGAAAGTAGCTTGTCAATGAAAGTAGCATATGCCAAGTCAAATGAAACTACCTTTGACTTTTGAGTAATGTAATATCTCACAGCACAGATCCTAATAATTTTTTTGGCATAGCCACACTAATTATTTTATAGACATTTTGTAATATCACTTTGTAACATCAGCCAATCTGTTTACTTTATAGATGGAGCGTGGAGAGACGGGACATGGACCACAGTTTTTCAGCACCCACACCCCACACTCAAATTCATATAGAAGTTCTCAATTATTAAATGTTAATATGATAGTTTATATTTAGCTGTGAAGTTATAGTTCATTGTCATAAATATTATTATTATTATTATTATTATTTTACATGATATGCAAATTTCACCAATTTGTTCAATGTGTTAATGAACTTTTTGAAAGTGATTATCTTTAATAATTCAGATACCTGTTGAAATGCACATGTAATTACCGTATTGTCCCGAATATAAGACGACCCTGATTATAAGACGACCCCCCTTTTTCCAGATCTACCTTTTGGAAAAAGGCTTTTTGAAAAGCAAATCTTGTTTTTTTTTTTTCTCTCTCTGTAAAATATTTTTTCTTAAATTATTTTCAAATTGCATATTTTTCCTATTTTAATTTTTGTTTTGAAAGTATGGTAAATACTGGTAAAATGTACCAGCAATGACACTGAAAAATATACACTTTTTGATATATAGCATAAAACTAACAGGTAGCCCATCTGAATTATATAACATTTAGGCTATCCATCTCATAGTAGCCTACCAACATTTTATTAACAGTAGAAGTGAAATCTTATCGTAGTCTTCAAATCTGGGTATAGTCTTGTGTTTTAAAATCACTTACAGAGGAAGTTTGTTCCCATCAGGTTAACATGACAGTCACGACTCATGCCGCTGTAAGCTTTTCTTTTTCTTTTTTCTCTCGCGATCTTTATAACACACATACATTACATATTTCATGGCACACTCGTTTTATGCGTGTTTGGCGCCACCTATTGTTGTGGGTGTATTACTGACATGTCAAAGTCTAGACCCCAAATATAAGACGACTGCGTTTTTTCAGATGTATTTCCAAGAAAAAAACACCGTCTTATATTCGGGTCAATACAGTATATACTTGCTCGTATCTGGAAGGCTGTGTTAATAAAAATGATGTTGAAAGCGAATGTTGCAATACTGCTAATCTTAAAATAACATTTTATTAAACTAAACTTTGTAATGTTCCAAATAAATAGATGTTGTATTTTTAAGAAAATGAAGGTGGAAATAAAGTTGTAGGAACATTATGCTAACCATAAAATAATGTTACAGCAACGTTAAGCAAACTGGACATTTTAACGTTCTTGGAATGTTCCAAATAAACGTTCATAGAACGTTATATTTTTAGTGAAATTTAGGTTGCAAGAATGTTGTAGGAACGTTATGCTAACCATCAAATAACGTTCTAGAAACGTTAAACAAACTGGACATTTCCACATTTTTGGAACATTCCAAATAACGTTCCCACAACCAAAACAGAATGTTACAAAAACGTTCTCAGAACATAAATTTGTTAGCTGGGGCTAAACATTGTCTAGAAGAGTACAGGCCAGAACAGGGAAGGAAAGCATATAATGCCTTGTGTGTGCGTGTGTGTGTGTGTATAATGCATCAATACTGATTTTATAATGTATTATAACGATTGTAATGAATATTTATTACTTGATACAACATGTTATAATGTTGTTTATAATACATTATGCATGCATTATAGTACAGTAAGTTTTACCCAATATTTTAATATTTTTCTGAATATAAGGGATTTAGATGTAGGGGTCAGGTAGGGTTGGGAAGATCATTCCACTAGAGAGGAACAGTGTTCAGGAAAGTGACTGATGCCGTTCTGTGATGATCTGCCACTCACTCACTGACCCCAGGCTTCTAGATTACATGCAAATTTGTAAGAGGATGCAGAACCCATAGCTGTTCAGTAGAAAAGCATCAACTTGACACAAGCAGCACCCATTAGCCATGAATAGAAATAAAGAGAGATAATATGGGCACATTAAATACCAGTGATGCTGCTGTGCTCTGTATCATTTGTACACAGTAAAACCTCTAGTGTTAAATCAACACTCCCAGTATATAATCCACACTCAGAGTGTTAAAAAAGTAACACTGAAGCAGTGTTAAAGTTAATGAGATAATTAGTTTAGTAATTGAGTGATGATTGAGCATTAATGAAGAACACCTGCTGTTAACAAACTGAACCATTGAAAGAAAGAGAAAGAAGAACAGAAAAAAAGAGACGAGATGAGCAGAAATACAAGAACTACAACTGACTTCAGCCACAGCCTTAGATGAAATCAACACAAGATAAAAGAAGACATTAAATCTCTCAAGATCTCAGCAGAGGATTATTAAACAACTCCATAAACAGCATCACCAGCTTCACACGTTACTAACCAGATTGACTTTAGATGTTGATGCTTTAGTTTTGTTTAAATTACCATTATCGAGGTCAGTGTTTGCTTTAGTTGGGCTCTTGACCCTTGACTTAAAACATTATAATTACTTTGGCTGTTATAACTGCGTGTTTGTTTAGACATGTTAGTTATGGCATTCGGGTGTTGACGGTTAGACTTCTATAAAGAAATCACCAGCATTTAGTGATTTCTGTAACTGATTTCATTCAGAGCATGTCATTGATTGATTACTTTTTTTTTATTTTGATCGCATAAAATATAAAGCTTCATCCATCAGGTTTAAGATTAATTTGAAAGACTTTTAAAAGTAAATCAGCACTAAAAGGTCCAAACTGCATTATCATACAGGCATCAAGACTCAGCGTATGAATCTCAACAATGGTGATAATCAACATATTCAGATAAAAAGATCATCTGTGAACATCACAAAACACGCTACTAAAAGTCACAACAAAATAGCAAAACAAAAGGAAATAGTAAGAATAAAAGAAAATACTAAGACAGCTGCATAATTTATTCATGTCGCATTGCATGCTGGGAGCCATGGATGAGTTTTGATTGGTGCTCCCAGAATGCACTGCAACATGGAGCTTTATGTTGATTGTCACCATTGTTGAGATTCATATGCTGATTCTTGAAGTCTGTTTGATGAAGAAAAGTAAACTTTCAGTGCAGAATAAGTTTCAAGTCTTTTAGATTAATATTAAAACTGTCAGGTCTTAAACTACACAATCTCAAAATTAATTAATAAATCTACCAGTGACTACACTCGGAGTAAAACCAGTTATTCAAGCCACTATACACTGATTATGTCTTTAGTAACATAGCCAACTCCTGATCACATTTTCGCTTGGCTTTTTTTCTTTGCGCCATAACTAACATGTCTAAACAAACACGCAGTTACAGCAGCCAAAGTAATTGTAAAGTTTTAAGTCAAGGGTCAAGAGCCCAACTAAAGCAAACACTGACCTCGATAATGGTAATTCAAACAAAACTAAAACATCAAAATCTAAAGTCAATCTAGTTAGTAACGTGTGACGCTGGTGATGCTGTTTATGGAGTTGTTTAATCATCCTCTGCTGAGATCTTGAGAGATTTAATTGCTTTTATCTAGTGTTGATTTCATCTGAGGCTGTGGCTGAAGTCAGCTGTAGTTCTTGTATTTCTGCTCATCTCGTCTCTTTTTTTCTGTTCTTCTTTCTCTTTCTTTCAGTGATTCAGTGATTCAGTTTGTTAACAGCAGGTGTTCTTCATTAATGCTCAATCATCACTCAATTACTACACTAATTATCTCATTAACTTTAACACTGACTCAGTGTTTCTTTTTTAACACTCTGAGTGTGGATTATATATACACTGGGAGTGTTGATTTAACACTGGAGGTTTTACTGTGTAGAGATTTGGTTGCACGTGCTGGAAGTCGAGCCAGAAGAGCTTTACAATATTTTAGAAATTGAGCTTGTGCGGCTCAGTTAGGAAGGGACAACATATTGGCTGACGTGGTTATTTTAAATAATGCACTCAAATGATATTGAAGAATAACTTGCTGTATCCAGAGTTTGTAGTTATAGTGACAACATTTGCACAAATATCACTTTTGCCTATTTCACTTTACTGAACAGTGGTGCTGTATTGCAGGAGTGCAGCGGACCTTTAGGTCAAGTTTGTGCTAAATCTCTATTATACACCCAATAATCAGTAATCTTTTAGACTATCTGTATGGCCATGTAAAATGCAATCATTAGCTAAAATCAAATATTCACATTTTTGCATTCAACGGTTCATATAATGTATTTTTTTGATATAATAAATGCGGTAACACTTTATTTTAGGGTCTCTTAACTAGTTGCTTATTAGCATGCATATTACTAGAATATTAGCCATTTATTAGTAATAATTAAGTACATGTTAATGCCTTATTCTACATCCCTAATCCTACCCAATACCTAAACCTAACAACTACCTTACACTCTCAGAAATAAAGGTACAGAAGCTGTCACTGGGGCTGTACCCTTTCAAAAAGGTACATGTTTGTACCTAAAGGGTCCATTTTGGTACTTTAAAAGTACATATTAGCAGAGGCGGACAATCCAGGGGTCAGAAAGTAAAAGTCCTGCCATATTTTTGTTCCACCCATGAACTCTGCAGCTGATTTCACCAGAGGAGGAACCAAGTCATTCCTTTCAAGTCACAAGCAAGTCTCAAGTCAAATCCCAAGTCCTCAAAGAGTTAAAGTTAATGAGATAATTAAGAGACTAATTAAATTATGATTGTGCATTAATGATGAACACCTGCTATTATTGAGAATCACAGAGGATCAGATGTTGATGTTTTATTGGTTAAAATGATGCCACCATCATGGAGAGCAGGGTTTGCTTTAGTTGGGCTCTTGGCCTTTGACTCCTGTGTTAGATCTCTCTTTGCAGCATTACATGCCCCAGTGACAGCTTCTGTACCTTTATTTCTGAGAGTGTACTAACTATTAATTAGCAGCAAATTAGGAATTTATTGAGGGAAAAGTCGTAGTTAATAGTGAATAAGTGTTCCCTATTCTAAAGTGTTACCATAAATGCTTCATTGCAGTATCTCTCTCTCTTTAAAGTTTTTAAATGGCTCATGAAAGCAAGAATAAGGCATGACTTTACTTTTTATCTATCTATGAAGAAGGTGGAAAATATTGAGGACATTTGGAGTGTTATGTTGATGATGTATTGTCGTTTTCTGAGATATGGGATATTGTAATGAGGTGTTTTGTAATTTTTTTCTAGAGTTTTGTATTTAATAAAGGTGTTATAAATTATCTTTCCCTCTCTTTCTCTTATTAGTGCTGATGCTGTTATTCAGTCACTCTGGAAACACTCAAGGTAAACAATGTCATAATTTTTCCATATATTATTAAATCTCTCAGTTTTAAGCAGGGGAGGGATGAATGCTGCATAAGAAATATCATCAAATAAACTCATGACAGCAGTGGTGCTGTATCACTAACAACAATTAATCAGAATGCACAGATGAAATGGAGCAGGATTGCTGCCTGGTGTAAGACTAATTACCTAAAGGCTAATTCACAGATCCTTTTTGTGATCAATAGCACCTTCTTCTTACCTTCTATTTTAGAATAAGTGTGTGGGAGCTAGTGCGGTCATATTTTCACAGTGTAGTACAGTTCTTGTCAAGTAAATTTGTCTGCAACATTCAGATCCTGTCCCAGCAATACAAGATATAATACATTCTCAATTCATCGTTTTCCACTGGCTCAGGGAACAGTGGATATGGGTATATGATAGAGAAAGATACATGTGCACAAACATGATCTTTGTTAGGTGAATATTTCTTAGCAGTGTATTCAGCATATTTTCAGAACCAATTTAACTTGTAATGATGCTGGTCAATGTTAGACAAGTGTCCACGATGAACAGGCAAGACAAACACTTTCCTTTTTACCTTCTTCCTTTTTTCTACTTCCTTTTTCTTTCTTGTGAGAAAATCCAACAAAAACAGCAACATGATCAAAATCATCACATATATGAACATCAAATCAAAAATGCTGCATCAGTTTTTAAAACTAACTTTTGCCATGAGAACAGCCTTAGCTGCTGACATGCCATTAAATCTTTAAAGGGGACATTAACTGCATTTCCTGAGGTGCAATTATAATCCTGCAGAAGCTAACTTATTTGTAAAATCACTTCAGAAACAAGTTGCTTTCTCAGCTTGGATTCAATAAAAGCTGTTTTTTGCCTAACAAAGAAGTTTTGAATTCTGGAAATGTTTTTATAGTCCAATGACCTCTTATATAAGGGAAAACTTGATTTCTCAATCCTTGACATGACCGCTTTAAATATCTCTCTATCATCCTATTACCAGATTATCAAATCTGTCACTGCAAATTAGAAAGCTGTTCAGAGTGTTGTTGTGTGAGCAATTGCTCTATGTTCTTTTATGTCAATTTGCAGGTTGTGATATCTGAAACCTTAAGTTTCTTGAATAATAGTCCCTAGATTATTTCAGAATCAGAATCAGAATCAGAATCAGAATTAGCTTTATTCGCCAGGTGTGCGCAAACACACAAGGAATTTGTTGTGGTTTTAAGGTGCTCCTGGTACATACATACATACAAACACATCTGACATGAGAACAGAAAAAACATTTAAATAGTAAGACTTAACAATGGATAATAATCATAATAATAATAATAATAATAATAATAATAATAATAATAATAAGTATGAATCTGGAACAGTAGATTTATGTACAGATTTGTGCATTATTTACTCTATATACAGCTGTATAAATAAACAGATATGTATGTGTATTTACATAATACTTGAGAAAGAGGCAATAATTAAAGATGGAGAATGAATTACAGAATGAATTACAGAACACAGGTAATGATTCATGTGTTAGCTGTTTAGGCTGGAGATGGCATGGGGGAAAAAACTGTTTTTATGCTTAGATGTTCTAGTGCACAGAGATCTGTAGCGTCTGGCTGAAGGGAGAAGTGCAAACAAGTTGTGTCCGGGGTGAGAGGGGTCTTTGATGATGTTACCTGCCCGTTTCTTCACTCTGGAGTTGTACAAGTCCTGAAGGCTGGGAAGGTGCACACCAATGATCTTTTCTGCTGTACTAACAGTCCGTTGAAGTCTTCTTAGATCTGATTTGCTGGCTGACCCAAACCAGACAGTTATGGAGGAGCACAGAACCGACTCAATAACAGCTGAATAAAACTGTTTCAGCAGCTCCTGTGGCAGGTTGAACTTTTTCAGCTGACGAAGGAAGTACAACCTCTGCTGGGCCTTTTTCACGATGGAGTCAATGTGATTGTCCCACTTCAGGTCCTGAGAGATGGTGGTGCCCAGGAACCTGAATGACTCCACTGCAGCCACAGTGCTGTTCATGATGGTGAGTGGGGGGAGAGGAGGGGGGTTTCTCCTGAAGTCCACTATCATCTCCACAGTTTTGAGCGTGTTCAGCTCCAGGTTGTTGTGACTGCACCAGACAGCCAGCTGCTCAACCTCTTGTCTGTAAGCAGACTCGTCGCCGTCCTGGATGAGGCCGATGACTGTGGTGTCATCTGCAAACTTCAGGAGTTTGACAGAGGGGTCTTTAGAGGTGCAGTCATTTGTGTAGAGGGAGAAGAGCAGTGGGGAGAGAACGCAGCCCTGAGGAGCTCCAGTGCTGATGGTGCGGGTGCTGGATGTGTTTTCCCAGCCTCACTAGCTGCTGCCTGTCTGTCAGGAAGCTGGTAATCCACTGACAGATGAATGAATGAAGCATTTATATAGCGCTGTATTATGTATTGCTATACACCCAAAGCGCTTTACAATCATATAGGGGGTCTCTTCTCAACCACCACCAGTGTGCAGCATCCACTTGGATGATGCGACAGCAGCCACAGGACAACGGCGCCAGTGCGCTCACCACACACCAGCTACAGGTGGAGAGGAGAGAGAGATAGAGCCAATCAAGTGGATGGGGATTATTAGGAGGCCATGATTGATAAGGGCCAGTGGAGGGAATTTGGCCAGGACACCGGGGTTACACCCCTACTCTATACGATGAGTGTCATGGGATTTTTAGTGACCACAGAGAGTCAGGACCTCGGTTAATGTCTCATCCGAAAGACGGTGCTTTTTTACAGTATAGGGTCACTATACTGGGGCGTTAGGACCCACACAGACCACAGGGTGAGCACCCCCTGCTGGCCTCACTAACACCTCTTCCAACAGCAACGTAGTTTTCCCAGGAGGTCTCCCATCCAGCTTCAGTGGGCAACCGGTCTTGGGCTGCAGGGTGATATGGCTGTGGCTGGAGGCAGATGGAGGTGGGTACAGAGAGCTGTGTCAGTTTGTTCTGAAGGGTGTTCTGAATGATGGTGTTGAAAGCGGAGCTGAAGTCCACAAACAAGATGCTTGCATAAGTCCCTGGTTTGTCCAGATGTTGCAGGATGTAGTGCAGTCCCATATTAACTGCATCATCCACAGATCTGTTTGCTCGGTAAGCAAACTGTAGGGGGTCCAGCAAGGGTCCTGTAATGTCCTTCAGGTGGGCCAACACCAGTCTCTCAAATGACTTCATGACCACAGACGTTAAAGCAACAGGTCTGTAGTCATTAAGTCCTGTGATTTTTGATTTCTTGGGTACAGGGATGATGGTGGAACATTTGAAGCAGGAGGGGACTTCACACAGCTCTAGTGATCTGTTGAAGATCAATGTGAAGATGGATGATAGCTGGACAGCACAGGCTTTGAGGCAGGCTGGAGAGACACCGTCTGGGCCTTTGGCTTTCCTTATCTTCTGCTTTCTGAAGACTTTGCATACATCATCTTCACAGATCTTGAGTACAGGTTGAGAAACAGTAGGGGGGAGGGAGGGGAAGGGTGTGGATGGCTGTGCTGTGAGACGGTCGCAGTGGGTGTGGGGTGTCAGACCAGTCTTTTCAAACCTGTAGTAGAACTCGTTCAGGTCTTCAGCCAGTTGTTGATTGGCCTCAGTGCTGGGGGATGGGGTCTTGTAGCTGGTGATGGCTTTCAGGCCTTTCCACACTGATGTAGAGTCATTGCTTGAAAGCTGTTTTTTTAGCTTTCCAGAGTAGTTTAATTTTGCTACTCTTATTTCCCTATTCAGTGTGTATTTGGCCTGTTTGTACAAGGCTTTGTCCCCACTCCTGTAGGCGTCCTCTTTGGCCTGGCGAAGCTGTTTGAGTTTTGCACTGAACCAAGGTTTGTCATTGTTAAATGTTAAATAAGTCTTGGTGGGTACACACATGTCCTCACAGAAACTGATGTAGGACGTCACGGTGTCAGTAAGCTCGTCCAGATCAGTAGCTGCAGCCTCAAAAACACTCCAATCAGTAAGTTCGAAGCAGGCCTGTAAAACTTGCTCTGCTTCAGAAGTCCATCTCTTTACAGTTTTTACTACAGGCTTAGCAGATTTGAGTTTCTGCCTGTAGGCTGGTAGGAGATGAACCAAACAGTGATCAGAGAGTCCCAGCGCTGCACGGGGAACAGAGTGATATGCATCCTTTAAGACAGTGTAGCAGTGGTCCAGTACATTTCTGTCTCTGGTAGGGCATGTGATGTGCTGTCTATATTTAGGCAGTTCACGGGTGAGATTAGCTTTATTAAAATCACCGAGAATGATGATGAAAGAGTCCGGATAACGCTGCTCTGTGTGTGTGATTTGATCGGCCAGCAGTTCTAACGCCGCGCTCACGCGCGCGTCAGAAGCAATGTACACACTCACCAGAATAAACGAGGAAAACTCCCGCAGTGAATAAAAAGGCTTGCAGTTAATAAAGAGAGCTTCCAAATTTGGGCAGCACATCTTCTTTAAAACTGTCACGTCTGTACACCAGCCTTCATTGATATAAAAACATAATCCACCGCCTCTCGTTTTTCCCGAGGACTCGGTGACGTGGTCTGCTCTGAACAGCTGGAAGCCCGTTAGATGAAGCGCGCTGTCCGGAATGGCTCCGTTCAGCCAGGTTTCCGTGAAGCAAAGCGCTACGGAGTTTAAAAAGTCCTTGTTTGTGCGGGTGAGGAGTCGTAGTTCGTCTGATTTATTTGCCAGGGAGCGGAGATTCGCCAGATGAATGCTCGGCAGCGGAGTCCTAAACCCGCGCTGTCGGAATTTCACGAGCGCGCCGGCGCGCTTCCCTCGTTTGCGTCGCCTGGAACGCTTGTATAGGAACGCAGCTCCTCCGATTAAAATGTCCAGTAAAAGGTCTGAATGCTCATATGTAGGCAGAAAGTTATTTGGTGTGCCGTTTCTGATGTCCAGGAGTTCGTTTCTAGTAAAGCTGATCGGGAAAAAGTTGCTTAAGACAGGACAAACAAACAAAAAAAGAACAAGTACCAAGCAGCGACAAACCATGGCTGCCATCTGCGGCGCCATCTTCAAGAATTTCTTATATTTATTCTAATTTATCCTATTAGTTTCTATTTTTACTATTTTACAATAATGTACTTAGTGAGAGACCTTATTGTCTACAGCATTAAGAGCTTTTCCTCTTTTCCATTTACCTGGTATACTCTCAGATTAACTGGCAGTTTTGAGATCTATATCAACACTCAACTCTAGTTTGATTGAATCTAATAAAATCACACAAACTGATTCTTCTCCTAACTGAACTATTAGTTAGTTCACTTCTTCTGATCTGTTGATCATCATAAGATACTTTACTGAGATCACAACTACACCCCAACTGGTCCTCTTTGGTGGAGTGAACCTCAGTGATAGAGCTGCATATCTATATCTATCTATCTATCTATCTATCTCTTTATCTATATCTATATCTATCTCTATCTCTATCTCTATCTCTATATCTAATCTATCTATATATATATGTGTGTGTGTGTGTGTGTGCGTGCGTGCGTGCGTGTGCATTTTTGTGACAAATCAACACATAGATTTGTATAATGGCAAGGGTATGACATAGGTATTACAAGGAGGAGGTGACTTTTCAAAACGCTTATAAATCACACAGAATGGAGTGTATTGAAAATCTGAAATAGCACAAAGTTTCCTGTAAGGGGTAGGTTTAGGTGTAGGATTGGCGTAGGGCATATACAGCTTGTACAGTATAAAAACCATTATGCTGTAACATCTATACCTTTGTCTTTTGTGTAAGTGTCACACGAAATGAGGGACCAAACCGACCAGTTGTACTTATGAGTCAAGTGTATTAAATATAATTACCCAGAACATGCAAATTCAATATGACACAACAATTGAGAGTTCAACAGTTAGGACCAGAGCATAAAAACCAGTCCAGTATTCTAAAACATAGTCCTTGGCTTGTAATCACTTCCACCCATGTACCTTGCTCAGTCTTTGTTGGAACATGAAGAGCAAAAATAACTGTATTTGAATACCAAGATGATTCCGTAGCAAAGTTCCACCATAAAAGAGATGTTTGACGTCCAGCGTTGATTTTAAGCAGTAGAAGTCAGTTCTCCTAGTTGCAGCCTTTTCGGATGTTTAAGAGACCAAATAATCCATACATGCTCAGAACATAAACCCTCTGTAGACAAACAAACCATAACTAAGTGCTACAAACCCATTGTTACCAAAACAAAATATCATGAACAGTTATTACAATGAGCTTAGAACTATGAAGTTCCTCAAACAGGGTACAAAGGCCCAAACCACCATGAGGTAAGCTTTTCCAAAGAAGATAGAGAATGAACTTCCTGCCATTTCTTCTTCTTTGAGCTTATTAGCGGGTCGCTATCTTAATAGAGCATTACCGCCATCTACTGTGGAAATTGGACCAGAGACTCAGATCTCCAGGTCAATCAAGATTTGTGCCTTTGATGTTGCTGCATGTTCAGCTCCTCCATCTACAGCACAATCCCGTCTCAACCCGGAGAATAGGAATACTGATATTACTTCTAATACTATATTAATATTAATAATAAATCTATCTATATTCTCTGTATTAACCTGGTTCTTCTCAGAAACTGTATTAGTATACTGCTCCCTCCTATTAAATTCTAAATATTCTTTAATGTAAACCGTTTATACCCTTCCTTCAAAAAGTCTTCAATTAATCTGCTTCTCTCTTCAGAATATTTATCACAATGTATAAGTACATGCTCCACTGTCTCTCTACTTCCACACTCACACAACCCTGAAGGATGTTTCTCTATTACTTGCGGTGTTGAATTTAGCCCTGTATGACCCAACCTTAACCTAGAAATAACACAATCGTCTTTCCTTCTACCGCTTGAATTCCTTCCTCTTCCAACCAATGGTTGAATTGTATGCAAATGTGACAGTCGTGACAGATGTGACAGTCACCAAGACCATCACCACACGCGCCAACCAGAAGCCATGGATGACAGCAGAGGTTCGTGGGCTGCTAAAGACCAGAGATGAAGCATTCAGATCAGGAGATAAAGCAGCCTTCAAAACAGCAAGAGCCAATCTGTCCCGCAGCATCAAAAATGCAAAACGGTCATATGCTCAAAAAATCAACAATCACTTCACAGACAGCAGTGACACACGGAGCCTGTGGCAAGCTATTCAGACCATCACAGACTACAAGCCCCCACCACAGGCCTGTGATGACGACACATCCCTCCCAGATACACTCAACCACTTTTACTCACGGTTTGAAATGCAGAATGACACACCTGCACAAAAACTGCCCACACCTCCCAACGACCAGGCACTCTGTCTGTCTCCAGCCGACGTAAGGAAGTCCCTATCTAGGATCAACCCACGCAAGGCTGCGGGTCCCGACAACATACCTGGCCGTGTACTGAAAGACTGTGCTGCACAGCTGACAGATGTCCTAACAGATATCTTCAACACCTCGCTGAGCCAGGCAGTCGTCCCCACATGTCTCAAATCCACAACAATCATACCGGTACCAAAGAAATCACCTGTGTCCTGTCTAAATTACTACCGTCCCATAGCATTGACTCCAATCATAATGAAGTGCTTTGAGAGGTTAGTCATGCACAACATCAAAACCAGCCTCCCCAACACACTCGACCCGCTCCAGTTTGCATACCGTCCGAACCGCTCTACGGACGATGCAATTTCCTCCACTCTCCACCTTACCCACCTAGAAAATAAAGACTCCTACGTTAGAATGCTGTTCATTGACTTCAGCTCAGCATTCAACACAATAATCCCACAACAGCTCATAAATAAACTCAACCTGCTGGGCCTTAACAATTCCCTCTGCAATTGGATCCTGGACTTTCTAACCGGAAGACCTCAGTCAGTCCGTGTCGGCCACAACATCTCGAGCACTACCACACTGAACACAGGTGCCCCACAAGGCTGTGTGCTCAGCCCGCTGCTCTTCACGCTGCTGACCCACGACTGCACTGCCAAGTCCAGCTCCAACCACATCATCAAGTTCGCTGATGACACAACAGTGGTAGGCCTCATCAGCAACAACGATGAAACGCACTACAGAGAGGAAGTGGCACAGCTGGCTGAATGGTGTGGCACTAACAACCTGTCCCTCAATGTGAGTAAGACAAAGGAGGTTGTGATGGACTTCAGGAGAAACTCCGGTGATCACCCCCCACTGACCATCGACAGCTCGCCTGTGGAGAGAGTCAGCAGCACTAAATTCCTGGAGGTGCACATCACAGAGGATCTCACCTGGTCCACCAACACCATGTCACTCTCCAAGAAGGCACAACAGCGCCTACACTTCCTCCGCCGGCTGAAAAGAGCAAGTCTCCCTCCACCCATCCTCACCACTTTCTACAGGGGCACCATTGAGAGTGTGCTGACCAGCTGCATCACTGTCTGGTACGGAACTGTACTGCAGCAGACCGCAAGACCCTACAACGGACAGTGAACACCGCTGCAAGGATCATCGGTGCCCCTCTCCCCTCCATCCTGGATATTTTCCTCACACGATGCTCCAGCAAAGCCAATAGTATCGTGAAGGACTCCACACACCCCTCCCACAGTCTCTTCCAGCTCCTACCATCAGGAAGACGGTACCGGAGAATCAGAGCCCGCTCTGCCAGACTGCTCAACAGCTTTTTCCCCCAGGCTGTGAGAGCCCTGAACTCAAATCACCCCGCCCCTCTCTGAACCCCCATACAAACCCCCTACCTCCTGTAACATGTAACGTGCAATTCGAAGTGTGCTACACACAGGTGAGTGGGCCTGTACAAACCACCTGTAGTAGCACACTCTCCTCCTCTATGCGCACTAGTCACTTTTCACACACACTGCTGTGTGTACACAAATCCCACAAAAGAACTCCGTAATATATGTATGTTTACATGCTCATGCACTACAAATCATCCTGCACCGTTCCCCAGCCAGCTGCTTGAACTCAATGTTTCTCCTTGCACATGTACAGTACTTATCTGAAGCATTCGTATAGTTTGTATAGTTTGTATTTTTTAGTTTGTATAGGTACTTTTTTATAGATAGTATATTTATATTTATAGTCAAAATCTATCAGTAGGATAGTTGTGTATAGGTTTATATTGTCTTACTCCATTGTTGTATGCCTGTATTTATGTAGCACCGTGGTCCTGTGAGGCACGACATTTCGTTCCACTGTATGCCCCCGCATGTAGCGGAATGACAATAAAGCTCAACTTGACTTGACTTGACTTGAAATGTCTTCCCTTTTGCTCATTGTCCCAATCAGATTGCCAGTTTTTCTTTATTTCCCTTTTTATAATTGATTTAAATTCTGATTTACTGTATCTTCTATTCATATCAATACTTTCTTTTGCCATAACTTGTTTTGCCAATTTATCTGCTTCTTCATTTCCTGACACCGTGCCGGAACCCATATGAACTGTACTTTCTTGTTTGTTTGTTCCATAGCATATAGAATCTGTAATATTTCCAAAACTATATCTTGTCTGGTTTCTGATTTTTGCTCTTCCAAACAATTCAAAGACGAACTTGAATCTGAACATATTATGCATATATTGAATTACTTATTCCCATTGCTATCATGATTGCTATTAATTCTCCTGTAAACACTGAAACATGATTTGTTATTCTTTCACCCCCTTCCACTTTCAGTCTTGGTATCACATAAGCTACCCCCACCTGACCACTCTGTGGATCTTTAGATGCATCTGTAAAAACCTGTGTGAAGTGTTCATACTTGGAACTAATGTATTCTACTATCACCTCTGCTTCAGACATATACTGACCCTTTCCTTGCCTGGATTTCAATAAGCATAAATCTATACTAGGTTGTGGTAAAATCCATACTGGTACTATTGGTATTGTTACTACTGGGATAATTCTGAACTCATTTAATTTCATTTCCTGTTCCAAATCTTTAATGATCCATGCAAAACTATTAACTTTCCTTTTACCATGTTCCCACCTCTCCTCAAGTAAACATTTTGTAGGATGATTATCCATCTGTCCTTTTAGATTTGCCCAATATGTTAAAATCAATTGTTTCCTTCTTAAGTGAACTGGAATCTCACCCATCTCCACCTGTAATGCTGAAACTGGAGAAGAAGAAAATGCTCCATAACATATTCTCAAAGCCTGGCTTTGGATTCTTTGCAATTTCCCTAACTGTGACTTACTTGCCGATCCATATGTCAAACATCCATAATCTAGAATTGCTCTTAACATTGTTGTATAAATAGTTTTTAATGCCATTCTATCTGCACCCCATTCACGTCCTGAAATACATCTCATTACATTTAAAATCGTCTTACACTTCTCCTCCATCTTACTTAAGTGACAACTCCATGTAACTTTACTATCAAACCACATACCTAAAAATCTTATGATTTTAACTTGTTCTAGTTAAATATTATATAGTTTCATTTTTAACTCTATCCTTGATTTTTTTATTAGTAAAAAATATATATTTAGTTTTCTCCACCGAAAATTTAAAACCCCACTTATAAGACCATTTTTCAACATTTTCCAAAGCAGATTGCATTTTATTTACAATAAAATCCACATTCCTACCTCTTATCCACAGAGCTCCATCATCTGCAAACAGTGATTTATTTATATTCCCATCTATTGTAGCAAATACATCATTAATCATGATAATAAATAACAATGGACTAATGACGCTTCCTTGTGGAGTTCCATTTTCAATATGACCATTCCTTGATATACTATCTCCAATTTTCACTTTTATGTTCCTTGCCATTAAAAATTATTTTATCCAATTATATAATCTTCCACCTATTCCAATCTGATCCAATTTAATCAACAAACCCTCCTTCCATAACATATCGTAAGCCTTCTCAATGTCAAAGAAGACTGCTACTACCGTTTCTCTATTTATAAAAGCTTTCCTAATATCTGTCTCCAAATTAATAACTGAATCCATTGTACCTCTACCGTATCTAAATCCACTTTGATAAGGCGAAAAGAAATACTTTTTTTCCATATGATACATTAATCTTTTTGTAATCATTTTTTCCATCAATTTACAAAAATGTGAAGTTAATGCTATTGGTCTATAATTTAAGGGAATACTTGAATCTTTACCTGGTTTCTTGATAGGTATTACCACCGCTTCTTTCCAGCTCTGGGGTAATATCCCTTCCTCCCATATTCTATTAAAAATTTTTAAAACTATCTTAATTGATTCATCGCTTAACTTTTTAATCATAATATAACTAATTCCATCCTGACCAGGAGTAGATGATTTTGTATTTTTTAACGCGCTTTTTAATTCTGTAAATGTAAACGGGACATCTAACAGACCTTGTGATGTTTCTCTTTTCTCCTTTATATTTGGATATTCTCTTAACAATTTCTCCCTCATTTCCTTACATTCTTTAGATAATTTATCTGAACTATTTATTTTTGTAAATTCCTTCCTGAACATTTCTGCTTTATCTTCGTCACTTATTGCAATTTCTTCCTCTATATTTAAAACTGGATAATCATACTCTCTACGAATGCCACTCATCTTTTTAATCATATTTCATACTTCCTCAACTTGAGTACTTTTCCCTATTTCTTCACAGTATAATCTCCAATACTCTTTCTTCACTTCCCTTATTATCTTCCTTGTTTCTGCTTGTGTTTTCTTATATATGACCATATTTTCCCAATTATGCGTTTTCCTCAAAACCTTAAAAGCTTTCCTTTTTTTCCTAACTGCATTCCTGCACTTTTCATTCCACCAAGGGACAATTTTCCCCTTCCTCTTTCCCTTTTGAAAGAGGGAAATTGCAATGCAGCACTCCGCATCTTTAATATCAACTCATTATAAATACTCTCAATATCTTCTCCTTCATTCATTTGGATCATATTCAATCTTTCCTCACACATCTGAATAAAATTTTCCCAGTCCGCTTTCTCATACTTCCATTTTCCAGTTTTTCCTTGACTTTCTTTCTTTCTCCAGTTATCTCCTATTGAAGTAATTATAGGAAAATTATCACTACCAACTGTACAATATTGTAGTACCTCCCAATTTACTATACCTCCTAATGCATTTGACACAATAGTAAGATCAATTGCTGATTCTTTTCCTGAGCATACACTCTCAGAAATAAAGGTACAGAAGCTGTCACTGGGGCTGTACCCTTTCAAAAAGGTACATGTTTGTACCTAAAGGGTCCATTTTGGTACTTTAAAAGTACATATTAGCAGAGGCGGACAATCCAGGGGTCAGAAAGTAAAAGTCCTGCCATATTTTTGTTCCACCCATGAACTCTGCAGCTGATTTCACCAGAGGAGGAACCAAGTCATTCCTTTCAAGTCACAAACGAGTCTCAAGTCAAATCCCAAGTCCTCAAAGAGTTAAAGTTAATGAGATAATTAAGAGACTAATTAAATTATGATTGTGCATTAATGATGAACACCTGCTATTATTGAGAATCACAGAGGATCAGATGTTGATGTTTTATTGGTTAAAATGATGCCACCATCATGGAGAGCAGTGTTTGCTTTAGTTGGGCTCTTGACCCTTTTAGTAAATCAAAGTAATTTGCTTTTAAGCAAGTGCAATATTGTTTCACAACAAACATTTGTGTATTGCTGAATCAAGAACTTGATGTAGCAGTTTAGTTTACACTTTCTGCTTTTAAATCATTTAAATGAGCATCATGAAGGTGTCTCGCTTTGGTTTATTGAGTGATATTCAGCTATTACTGAATTTCAGGAAAAAAAAGTCCTACCAAACAAATGCTACTGTAGTGATTACATATGAGGAAGAACAGCATCAGCTCAGGCTTTTAGACATGAACACTTATCATATGATCCTCAACGGTGGTGACAATAATAATTCATACTGCAGTGCATGATGGGAGTTTTTACTATGGTCTTACCCAGCATACATTGCAGCATGAAGAATTTTGTTGGTTGTCACCATTGTTGAGATATATATACTGGTTCATTATGTCTGCGTGCGTCTAAATACCAGAAGAGTTTAAGTGTTTACATGCATTAAATACAGTCGATTTCAAATGAATTCATCATAACTATTAGAACAACAAGTTCCTTGCACGCTATTTCACAAGATTGATTTTTCAAAACCTAAACATACAACACAAAGAATAAGAAAACAAACAATCAGTACAGCTGTAAAAGCATGGTTTCTCATTGTGCAGCCCTGATCTCTTTACTTTACAGCAACACATGTAATGCTGCAAAGAGAGATCTAACACAGGAGTCAAAGGCCAAGAGCCCAACTAAAGCAAACACTGATCTCCATGATCATCATTTTAACCATTAAAACATCAACATCTGATCCTCTGTAATTCTCAATAACAGCAGGTGTTCATCACTAATGCACAATCATAATTTAATTAGACACTTAATTATCTCATTAACTTTAACTCTTTGAGGACTTGGGATTTGACAGGAATGACTTGGTTCCTCCTCTGGTGAAATCAGCTGCAGAGTTCATGGGTGGAACAAAAATATGGCAGGACTTTTACTTTCTGACCACTGGATTGTCCGCCTCTGCTAATATGTACTTTTAAAGTACCAAAATGGACCCTTTAGGTACAAACATGTACCTTTTTGAAAGGGTACAGCCCCAGTGACAGCTTCTGTACCTTTATTTCTGAGAGTGTACTTCAACTCGTGTATATCTTCCATCATTCACACATACCAAGTTTTTCTTTTCTAAAATTTCCTCTATGACCTGGCCATTCACATCCGTTAATTGTCCTCCCCATAAAGAACTATGTGCGTTAAAGTGCCCACACCATATTACTTTTCCTCCATTTAATCCTTTTATTTCTTCCAAATGGTTCAACATCAGTCTCTTACATGGATTATAAAAGTTTATTATTACATAATTTTTTTTTCTATCCATATTTCTAATACTATATACTCTAACTCAACCCCTTTTTTCAAGACTCTATAAGGAATACCCTCTTTCACAAATATTATACATCCTCCTCCTCTCCCCTCTTCCCTATCTCTTCTAACACTAATATATCCTTTTAACAAAAACTCTAGGTTCGGTTTCAACCATGACTCTTGAATGCATATTGCTTCTGGTTTTACTTTCATTTGATTGATGTAACTTTTAAATACTAATCCATTGGCATATAGACTTCTTGCATTCCATTGTAAGACAGATACCATTAACCTATTAACCAACACATGATTCCTGACTAGACTGAGATTCTGAGCTCAATCCATCCCTTATTTCTTCCCATGTCAATCCTTTAATTTCTAAAAATTTCGAGGCTGCCTTAACAATTATCTGTATCTTTTCTGATCTCCTTTCTGTTTGAGCAGTACAGTTAATTACCTCTACCACGAAAATAACAGTTTCTCTTATTTATTAACATAGTTTTTTCAAGTATACTTCCCTCATCATTTCCTCCTCTGCCGATTTCCTTCCCTTCTATCTTATTATCCTTGTTCCTATTACTTACTTCTTTCACAGCTTCAGCATATGATATGTTTTGTTTGACTTTTTCCTGTTGTATTTCCACTGCTTTCCTCCTTACTTCACACCCTCCATATGCTGCATTATGTTTACCTCCACAATTGCAACATTTCTCTCCTACTCCTTCCTCACACTTCCCAAATTCATGCTCCCCTCCACATCGCGCACATCTCGTTTTAGCTTTACACACTGCAGCTATATGACCATACCTCTGGCATTTGTAACACCTCAGAGGAGGTGCTATATACTTCCTAACCGGGTAGCTAATAAAACCCAACTTAACTCGATCTGGTATCTCCTTCCCCTCTATTTTTAAACGTACCAACAAACTATCAACTCTTTCCCCTTCTCTTTTCATTTGCAACCTAATTGCATCAATTACTTTTCCTCCCTCTAAGTTCTTTTTTATTTCATCCATTTTTAATCCTAGTGAAACTCCATTTATCACCCCATACACCCATGAGTTCTGTCCTAAAATCCTACAACTTAGCACAATCTGTTTACCCACCATTGTAAGTTTTACAGCTTTGTTTTTTTGTTCTTCATTCCTGCATGCAATCAACAAATTACCGTCCTGTAATACTTTAGCAAATGCAATCTCTCCAACCTGTTTCCTTAACTCTTGTGTCAACATCATTGGATTAGTTCCTAAAACACCTTTCTCTCCCTTAAACTTCAGAATTATCCTTACCTCTTCCTTGACCATTTCCATCGTGTCCCTATCTTCCTCACTATCTATCGAAACTGCTTTCCGACCTCAACTCATTTATTTTCTTCATCTTCTTTCCTGCCCTTCCATCTCCCTGTTACCCTCCTACCTCCATTCCATCATCCTCTTCACCTGTGTCCTACCTCCTTTGAGTCTCTGCTCCATTCCCATTTCTATTTCCTCGTGTTCTAGTCATCGCCTCCCACCAACTTCTTCGTCCGAAAAAACCCCTCTCAAATGTGCTGTTGTGAGCAGATCAACGCCACCAAACTTCCTGCCATTTCTCCTTCTTTGCTATCTTAAATAGGTAAATTCCATGCATTACTTTAACAGAGCGCCCTCTAATGCTCAATTGAGTAATGACAGTGCGGCTTTAAGAGGACTTCCGGTACATAAGTAACAGAGAAACGCCTATGGGATATCCCCACTTTTCACAAAAACGAACATGTGTGTGTGTGTGTGTTTTGACCCTCATGAGCAGGGCTTAAACCCAAGGCGTACTACAAGGCTCAGTACTAGGACTGTTGCTTTTCACCCTGTACATGCTACCATTGGGAGATATGAGGAATGGAGTTAGTTGTGCACTGTTCACTGTTATGCAGCTGATACATAGCTATATATTTTGTTTCGTCCTGATGAAATCTACAAATTCACAAAATTAACGGAATGCATACCTGATATAAAAAAAAAAAAAAACATGGATGGCTAGTAATTTCCTTTTACTTAATTCTGAGAAGAAAAAACAAACAAACAAACAAAAAACAAAACAGAGGTCTTAATTATTCAACCAAAAACCTCTTCATGTAATAACCTAGTTATTGCTAATTACCTGTAGCCCCTCAGTACGTGAGCGAGCTCTTAATACATTATAGACCTTTATGACTATTGCAATCTCAAAATTCTGGCACAATGCAGACAGGCTAGTACCGTTCTCCTGGCAACTACCAAACCTAGACTTGTCCATGGGATTGAAAGACAAAGAAGTGATTTTACGTGGCCTACCACTTTGTGGCTGAGTTGCTGTTGTTCCCAATTGCTTACACTTTGTCATAATACCACTAACAGCTGATTGTGGAATATTTAGTAGTGAGTAAATTTCACGAAATAACTCATTACACAGGTGGCAACCAATCAAAGAACCATGCTTGAATTCACTGAGCTCATGAGAGTGACCCATTCTTTCACAAATGTTTATAGAAGCAGTCTGCATGCCTACTGTAGGTGCTTGATATTATACACCTGTGGCTGTCGAAGTGATTGGAATACCTGAATTCAGTGATTTGGAGGGGTGTCCCAATACTTTTGGCAATATAGTGTAGAAAGTATGATTTTAGGGTGTCCATGACATTTAAGTTGCAGCTCTTAAATCTCCTCTCAGACCTTCGTAACACTCTTTACATTTCAGGATCTTCAAGTCCGGAGTCCAAAATTAAGATTGGAGACAAAGTCTATGTGAAGCCATCTGTTGCTACTCCAAGATACCAATGGGGATCAGTCACTCACAAAAGCATTGGCGTTGTTAAAGGTAGGAGCACTGGCTGCCTTAATTCAATCACTAATTTTAGGCATACATATTCAAGACATTGTGATTTTCACTAAAATAAAATAAATGAAACATTTTGTGTAGACTCACTGTGTATCACAGTATAAGAATAAGGTACATATTTTTGAGGAATTTATAATGATTTTGATCATTTCTTTTTAAATTCCACAGATATTCAGGGAGATACTTTGATTGTAGATTTCCCCGAGCAAAAGAACTGGAAGGCTGTAATTTCAGAAATGGAACTTGTGACCGGCACTAGTACGGGTAATCTTTCTTATGAAAATTTTTGCAACTGATTGTATCTAATATTGGCATCTGCAATTGTAAGGATTGCCAGACAGAGAAGCGTGATCAGTCACTCCAGAGAACACGTTTTCACTGCTCTAGAGTCCAGTGGTGGCGCATGTTTTACACCACTGCATCCCACTCTTTGCCTTGCACTTGGTGATGTAAGGCTTGGATACAGCTGCTCGGCCATGGATACCCATTCCATGAAGCTCTCTATGCACTGTTCTTGAGCTCATCTTAAGGCCACATGAAGTTTGGAGGTCTGTAGCTATTGACTGCAGAAAGTTGACAAATTCTGCTCCTCAGTATGCACTGACCCCTCTCAGTGATTTTACGTTGGCCTACCACTTCGTGGCTGAGTTGTATGGTGTTATTTTAATGACAAATGGCGAGAACGCATTATTGTAGAGTGAAAGCGCATTAATCTCTGAGCGTGAATCTCTCCGCTTGCGCGCAGATTTCCTTTGCTCTCGCACAAGCTCAGATACACGCTGCTCTTGCCCAGAGAGAGTGCGCACACTTAAAACATGTCTCTCCCCTCACAAAACTGTGTCCTGTCTGGGCACTCACGAATCTCTCTGTGCTCATGCACTAGACATTCATTCTTTTTGCACCTGAATTAAACGTTGTCAAAAGTTATCAACCAATCAGATTTCAAAGATGGATCTGTAATTTCTTTACAATTTAATACTACTTAGTCATAATGATCAAATATTAGAAATTAATTGGGTGCTTGGATGATTTGTAAATAACCTAGTTTAACAGTTTGGTCAAATGTGAACGATTTATCTAAACACAAAGAAAAAAGCATATGATTCTTAAAGTTCATGTAGTCATATATTTATTGTGTACTTAGATTGAAATATGAAGAGTTTATTTGCAAAAACATAACTTTTAATAACCCAACTGCAATTTGATTGAGATTAATTGGAATGCACAATGAAAAAAAAAAAACATGTTTTTGCAAATTAACTCTTCATATCTATGCATTTGCAGACAATTGTAATTACATGTAACTGTCATATAACTGTATATTCACTGTTTTAGAGGACAGCGCCATTGAATGTGTAGTTAATATGAAGTGGATTTTCATGAAAAAAAATAAATATATATGTAACGGAGCCGACGAGACGTGAGGCTTACGGATCCATGTGCAAGCTTTTATTTAGAAACATAGTCAAACACAGGCAGGGTCAAACATCAGCAAACAGGTATGGCTCAGGCAAGACAAAAGAGCAATCCTAAACGGGCTAGAGTCAGATGACAGCAAACGTAATCCAGAGGGCTTGACAAAAGGGGTAATCCGTAAACGTGAGGAGCAAACTCAGTCCGAAACAGCAAGCAAAGGGTTAATCCAAGATATGTGGCAAGAATCAGGACTATGACTATAACTATAACTAGACTATAAAAACTAGTCAGAAACTGGTCAGACAGAGAAGAGAGCCAGGAGAACACGCCAGCCGAACCCAGGGACAACAACAGTGGAACTGACGAAGACAAGACAGGTTAGCGTGCCATAAATAGCCAGAGAGATTACGAGCCGCACCTGACTCCAATCAGCTCGCATCTCAGACACACCCACTATTTAAACACACACACACATACACACACCTCAAGCATGAATGAGGTAATGAATCCATGAAACGTGACAGTACCCCTCCTCCTAGGAGCGCCTCTTGGCGCTCTCAGCCAACCTTGCCTGTTGATTGTATTCATCAATAAGGGAGTGATCCAATATGTCCCTGGCTGGTACCCAACTTCTCTCCTCTGGGCCGTAACCTTCCCAGTCCACCAAGTACTGGAATCCACGTCCCCTCCGTCTCGAGTCCAGGATACAATTTACTGAATAAGTAGGTTCCCCGTCTACGAGACATGGCGGTGGAGGAACCAGGGTAGGCGGATTAAGGCGAGAATGAAAAACGGGTTTGATTTTGGACACATGGAACACGGGATGAATTCTCCTGTACGCAGGAGAGAGTTGGAGGCGGACTGTCACTGGGCTAATTCTTTTAGTGACAGGAAACGGGCCAATGAATTTGGGAGCTAACTTATTACAAACGGATCGGAGAGGAATGTTCTTAGTAGAAAGCCACACCTTTTGACCAACAACGTATACGGGAGGCTTCGACCGGTGGCGATCAGCCTTAGCCTTGGTGCGCGCCCCCACCCGGAGGAGAGTCTCTCGGGCTCTCATCCAGGTACGGTGACACCTCTGGACGAAGGCGTGGGCAGAGGGGACCGTGACTTCAGATTCCATACTGGGAAAAAGAGGTGGCTGGTAACCTAAACTACATTCAAACGGCGAGAGGCCCGTAGACGAGTTATGTGCATACTCAACCCATGAGAGCTGCTAACACCAGGAAGTGGTATTCTGGGCGACCAAACATCGCAATACCCTCTTGAGATCCTGGTTGGCCCAGTCAGTTTGACCATTGGTCTGAGGGTGAAACCCCGAAGACAAACTCACAGTTGCCCCCAGTAAATGACAAAATTCTCTCCAAAATTTGGATACAAACTGGGGACCCCTGTCGGAAACCACGTCCATCGGGAGGCCATGAATGCGAATGACATGATTCACGACAGTAGCCGCTGTCTCCTTGGCTGAGGGCAATTTGGGCAAGGGAATGAAATGGGCCGCCTTCGAGAACCGGTCCACTACGGTTAAAACAACCGTATTGCCCAGGGAGGGCAGTAACGAAATCTAGCGCTATGTGGGACCAGGGTCTCCCAAACGGCATAACCAGGTACTCAAAGTGCCCCCTGGGGGTATTAAACGCGGTCTTCCACTCAGGAGCAGAAAGCGAATATAACCTTCCCTTAGGCTGAGAAGTACCTGGGACTAAATCTATGGCACAGTCGTAGGGACGGTGTGGAGGAAGAGAAGCAGCCCTGGACTTACTAAACACCTCCTTCAGGTCGTGGTACTCCCTGGGCACGTTAGACAGGTTCGCCACCTCATCCTGCAACGAAACACAAGAGACAGGGGAACAAGCAGACACAAGACACGAGGCATAACATCTCTCACTCCACGCCGTCACACAGTTCTGTCTCCAATTCACCGTAGGGCCATGTTGGGTGAGCCAAGGATGGCCCAATACTATGGGGGCCAGAGGAGAGTCAGTGATATAAAACTTGATACGTTCAGAGTGATTGCCTGAGGTGACGAGAGTAAGTTTGGGCGTGGAGTGAGTAATGCTGGGCAGCGATAATCCACTAAGTGCCCTGACAGAAATCTGCCGAACCAGAGGAATCATGGGAATGTGAAGGTGTCCGGCTAGAGCAGTGTCCATAAAATTACCTTCAGACCCGGAGTCGACGAGGGCGCTGCACTCATAGTCCTTGGCTGCCCATTGCAATCTCACCGGGAGGAGAGTACTTGCTGAGGGTTTGTCCAACGAAGCTCCACCCGACAGTAACCTCAGTTCTGCTGTCGGGCTCGATCTTTTACTGGACACTCCATCAAAACATGTCCCGCAGCTCCGCAGTAAAGGCATAACCCTTGTCTTTTGCGGCGATCTCTCTGCTCCCAGGAAAGCCGAGCTCTACCAATCTGCATGGGCTCGACGTCCGTAGAATGGCTGATCGCATTCTTGGTCTCAAAAGAAACCTCGGGAAGGCTCGCAAACGGCTGATTGTGGGCCCGTCGATTTAGCTGTTGAAAATGTGAATCCACACGTAGCGTTAAAACCACGAGATCCTCAAAACTGTCCAGTAAGTCCAGCAGACAAATCTCCTTCTGAATGCGATCAGCCAGCCCATGCAAGAAAATGTCCCGCTGCGCCTCCTCGTTCCACCCACACTCCGCCGCCAGGGTTCGGAACTCGATGGAGTAATCAGAAACCGACCGCTCACCCTGGCGGAGATCGGCGAGTTTTCTGGCTGCCTCGCGCCCAGTCACGGCGGATCGAATACTGACCTCATCTCTGTAGACAGGCGGTGGAACGAGGAGCAGCACGGATGTCGGTTCTCCCACACGCCGTACCCCATAGCGCCACCTTTCCCGTCAGGAGTGTCAAAACGAATGCCACCCTTGATGTCTCCTTGCGAACGTAAGTGGCTGAAGGGAAAAGAACATAGAACACTTGGTCAAGAATGCCCTACACATGTTGGGTTCCCCATCATACCTCTCCGGAGTGGGTAAACATGGTTCAGACTGAGTTAACTCAGGCGCTGGTCTCAGGGGCATCAGCGGCGTGGGTGGCGCAGCGGGTAGTTTCAGCTGTTGTAATTGTGTGGAGAGCTCGGACACCTGCGCTACCAGCTCTTGGAACGCCCGTCCAGTCATCCTAATCTGATCATCCTGAATGTCCATATGAGGATTCGTGACAATATCTGTATATATACATATATGATATGATATGATATGATATGATATGATATAACTAAAATTAGAGCAGAAAAAAAATAAATAAATGAAAAAAAATGCTATTCAGAATTCAGAACATTTATCGTGAATATATAGGTTATCTTAATTACATCTATTTTTGCATTTGATGTTGATTTGATAGGAATTGTTACTTATTATTCCCATCATACCAACTGAGAATTTCATTTTAAGAATCATGAGAATCATTTTAAATTCAGTTGAGGTATCTGACATAGGACTATTATGATTACATTGATCTTGAAGTCTTTAGAGCCATAGGCTATAATATGTTGATGTAATATGTATGTTTAAATAAATTGTTTAGAAATGACTATGAGACCAACCAGTTGGGCAGAGGTTATACAGTATGTACAAATCATCCAAGCACTCAATTCCTATTCATTTCTAATATAGGCTACATTTAATTAACATTGCTAAATATTATTAAACTGGAAAGAAAGTAAAGATCCATCTTTGATTGTCAAAAGAATTCCATGTTCAGTTTCCTCCCAGCCAATTAGATTTTACATAGTATTTTCATCAGTCAGTGTTGGAGGTCTAATTGTTTAAAGCTTTATTTGGTAACACTGTATTTTAGGGTCTCTTAAGTAGTTGCTTATTAGCATGCATATTACTACAATATTAGCCATTTATTACCACTAGTAATTAAGCACATATTAATGCCTTATTCTACATGATCTTATTCTACATCCCTAATCCTACCCAATACCTAAACTTAACAACTACCTTACTAACTATTAATAAGCAGCAAATTAGGAATTTATTGAGGGAAAAGTCATAGTTAATAGTGAATAAGTGTTCCCTATTCTAAAGTGTTACCCCTTATTTATATAGAACCTTTTAAAACAGTGTTTACAAAGTACTTTACAGAGAGATGCATATGTGCATTCACAGAAAATAACAAAATACAAACATAAAAGAGATGAAGTAGTAAAACAAAGCACAATAATTAGTTATTATATTAAAACAGAAATACAACAATAAAAAAATCAAGGAAAGGCCCTGAACAAATCTGTTTTGAGACTAGGCCTACTTTTGCAAAAATGCATAATGATAGCTTTTGACAACGTTTAATTCAGGTGCGGAATGTATTAATGTAAAGTGCATGAGCACAGAGAGATTTCTGAGTGCACAGACAGGACACAGTTTTGTGAGAGGAAAGACATGTTTTAAGTGTGCACACTCTCTCTGGCTGAGAGCAGTGTGTATCTGAGCGTGTGCGTCTGGTTTTGTGCTAGAGCAAAGGAAATCCACGTGCGAGCGGAGATATTCGCACTAGTGCATTCTATTAATATGCTTTTGGTGCAGAGCCGGCCCAAGGCATAAGTGAACTAAACGGCTGCTTAGGGCCCCATGGCCACCAGAGGCCCCCCAAGAGTAGCCTACAGATCTGGGTGCACAGAGGAAAGGGGTCACACTTGACGCCGGTGTGTTACGCAGGACCACAGGGAATGCTCTAACACAAGAAAGACAAGATCAGTAGGGGGCAGTCATGTAACGTACTGAATTGAAGCAGCAACTAACATTCATCACGGCGTGCTAATCTATTGAAATTTATTGCGTACTTCGCAAAGGCCAATAAAATATTCATGATTCTGTTATCAATACTGCCGTGCAAAGGCAAAAGACCGTAGCTTCAATTTATGTAGAAAATTAGTTATTGATATTTTTGGGACATTCAATAAATCCTTTATCATGTGCATAAGTATCTTGAGTCAATTTTGTTGTTTTTTCTGAGAAAATCATGGGTCGTCTCAACCGTGACTTCAAAAAGCCCCGGAGAAACCAAGGCAGAACACCAATTACCGCTCTTTCACTTTGTTTGTAACGCTCAAATTGAGTTATGGCGTTCTGCCTTTGTTTAACTGCATGTCAAAATTAAGTTATGGTGTTCTGCCTTTTTTTTACTGTCCATTAAAGTCTGCTGCATTTAAATTACGGTGTAGACAAACAAATTAGATAAATCGCGATCTACCAAACAGCTCCATATAACAAATCACTGTAAAGACTAGACCTTGGCAGCAATACGTAATCGTGAATATAACATTTTAAGATTTTTTTTTCTAATGTAGGCTGTCACTTCTAGTTGGACGCGTGTGGACTCGAATGCCGTTGCTAGCATGATCAATCATAAAATCAGTAGCCTAACAGTTCGCAATTAAATTCATATCCTACCTTTTCTTGTAACCCGATAAAATCTATCCATGGTGTTGAACGTCGTCGGAGATGTTTAATTCACAAGCATTCTGAGCATTCCTGCTTACTGGCGTTCACATTAATCCACAAGTCGTTCTTTTAGGTTAGGCTATTTCATACAAGTCAATATAAAAGCAATTATGCTATATCTAGCATTCTTTTACGTTACTGAGCATAGCAAATAAATTGGTATCCACGGTATCCACTCACATGTTTAACATTCAGTCTGCTTGTTACGGTCAAAAAAAAAACAAAAAAAAAACAGTTAATACAGTCACATTACTATTTGCAATAGCCTATATGAGATATATTTTATACAGGTGTTACTATAAAGATTTTGTAAATGGTGATCAGCAACAAAATATCGATAATGTGGAAGTTACTGTCTTTTGGTGTGACTTCTCACGTTTTGGAGACAATGCAAAAGCAGAGTACATTAACTGTGGGGTAAAAATTGTTTGAGCTCACAATTTTTTCATGTAGATAATTTTCATTACTAAAACATCTAATTGCCAAATTTCCAGTGTCCTTCCTATAATTAATTTGGCTGGACAAGTAAATTAAAAATTAAATGCTTTTTTTCAACCGTGAGAGAGTGACATAGTGAGTAAGCAGCCCACAGTTTTTGTTAATGCTTCCTTTAACGCGAGTGACATGAGTTTGCTGAGTTTATTCCACTAAAAACAGGTGGGTTGTTATTATTATTATAGTATTAGTTTGTTGTTGTTGTTATACTAAACCTCTAAACTGAGCCTGTTGTGTCATTTTTGCGGGGATATTTTTTGTGATTCGTAGTTTTGTTGGTGTTTATTTGTTCCTATTTGAAAACATTCATTTTAAAAGCTGGAAACCTGTTAAAACACATTCATTTAGTTTAGATAAATTTGTGTGAACTCAAAATTCACTATAAACTTGACAAATCTTTGTCATGCTACTTGTCACGCTTAGCAGGAGTTTAGTTTCCCTGTTGTTCAGCTCAGACTGATTATTAATGCATTGCTACAACCTGTAGCCTAACCATCAAACATTGTTTTACTTTATTGCTGCAGATGAAGAAAAAACAAACAAACAAACAAGCAAACAAAAAAACATAAACAAACATAAAGCAACTGTAGGCCTGTATGGATTCTTTTATTTCCTATAGCCTATTTTAAGGACAATTTAAGCATTATTTTACTGTTATGTAATAAAATGGTACACAGTAAAACCTCCAGTGTTAAATCAACACTCCCAGTGTATATATAATTCACACACAGAGTGTTAAAAAAGTAACACTGAAGCAGTGTTAAAGTTAATGAGATAATTAGTTTAGTAATTGAGTGATGATTGAGCATTAATGAAGAACACCTGCTGTTAACAAACTGAATCAGTGAAAGAAAGAGAAAGAACAGTAAAAGACGAGACGAGCAGAAATACAAGAACTACAACTGACTTCAGCCACAGCCTCAGATGAAATCAACACAAGATAAAAGATGTTAGTTATAGCAAAAAAGAAAAACAAAAGGCCAAAAGAAAATGTGATCATTGGCTGGTTACATTTCAATAAAGATGTAATCAGTGTATAGTAGCTTGAATAACTGACTTAATTTAGAATAGTCACTGGTAGATTTATTAGCTAACTTTGTTATTGAATTTATGATATACATAGTTTTAAGATTACTCTGAAAGACTTTTGAAATTTATTCTGTACTGAAAGTTTTGCTTTTCTTCATCAAACAGACTTCAAGAATCAGTGAATGAATCTCAACAATGGTGAGAATCAACATAAAGCTCCATGTTACAGTGCATTCTGGGAGCACCAATCAAAACTCATCCATGGATCCCAACATGCAATGCGACATGAATAAATTATGCAGCTGTCTTAATATTTTCTTTTATTCTTACTATTTCTTTTTGTTTTGCTATTTTGATTTTATTGAAGTCTAACCATCAACACCCGATTGCCTTAAAAAGCATGTCTAAACAAACACACAGTTACGGCAGCCAAAGTAATTGTAATGTTTTAAGTCAAGGGTCGAGAACCCAACTAAAGCAAACACTGACCTCGATAATGGTAATTCAAACAAAACTAAAACATCAACATCTAAAGTCAATCTGGTTAGTAACGTGTGAAGCTGGTGATGCTGTTTATGGAGTTGTTTAATCATCCTCTGCTGAGATCTTGAGAGATTTAATGTCTTCTTTTATCTTGTGTTGATTTCATCTGAGGCTGTGGCTGAAGTCAGTTGTAGTTCTTGTATTTTTGCTCATCTCGTCTCTTTTTTTTCTGTTCTTCTTTCTCTTTCTTTCAGTGATTCAGTTTGTTAACAGCAGGTGTTCTTCATTAATGTTCAATCA
The DNA here is from genome assembly GCF_012432095.1 of Onychostoma macrolepis. Taxonomy (NCBI): domain Eukaryota; kingdom Metazoa; phylum Chordata; class Actinopteri; order Cypriniformes; family Cyprinidae; genus Onychostoma; species Onychostoma macrolepis. Next base: position 37,272,037 of record NC_081176.1, read on the forward strand.
TCACTCAATTACTAAACTAATTATCCCATTAACTTTAACACTGCTTCAGTGTTACTTTTTTAACACTCTGAGTGTGGATTATATATAGACTGGGAGTGTTGATTTAACACTGGAGGTTTTACTGTGTACCTTTTCAATAATCTTACCTATGAAAGGAAGATTTGATATTGGTCTATAATTGCTCAATATGGTGTTATCAAGATTGTGCTTTTTCAGAAGGGGCTTAACAGCTGCAGTTTTCAGGGAGTTTGGAAAAGTCTGTGAAAATAATGAGGCGTTCACCACTTCTAAGAGATCTGCTTCTAAACAGTTAAGCACACTTTTGAAAAAAAGATGTGGGAAGTGTGTCAAGATAGCAGGTTGACGATTTAAGGTGCTGTACTATTTCTTCCAAAATTTTGTTATCAATTGCTTCAAAAACAGACATAGTCATTTCTCTTTGAAATTGTGGTCGAATCTGTGTGACCTCTGCATAACTAGAAGATGTGCCAATCTCCTTTCTGATATTATTGATCTTCTCAGAAAAGAAGGAAGCAAACTCATTGCATTTACTGTCGGAGAGCATTTCACTGGGAATCTGACTTGGGGGGTTTGTCAGTCTCTCCACAGTAGCAAAAAGAGTGCGAGAGTTGTTTAAGTTACTGTTTATAAGGTTTGAGAAGAAGGTCTGTCTAGCTGTCGCTAGTTCCACATTGAAAGCATGAAGGCTGTCTTCATAGATGCTATAGTGAATTTCAAGTTTCATCTTCTGCCACACCCGCACATTCTGCATTGTCTTTTCATACTCTGAACTGCTGTTGATTATCTCCAAGATGATCTTTGTCTGCCAGACTTCTTAATTACTTTTTCAGGAGCAATATCATCAATAACATTCTCAACTTTTGAGTTAAATGAATCCAGGGGAAGATCAACAGAGTCTGCAGAAATGCTTGGTGTTAAAGATATAGCCTTCATAAATAGCGCAACTAGTGTTCTCGTTAATGCATCTCTTTCTGACAGAGACATATCTAGATTCAGTGGCAACAGAGATCGATTTATCAAAGACAATACAGAAGTGATCAGATGGTGCTACATCCTTAATAACAATGGATGAAATGTCTAGACCTCTACTGATGAGTAAATCTAGAGTGTGTCCACGATTGTGTGTGGGTCCATGCACATGCTGAATCAGGTCAAAAGTGTTTAAAACAGTTATAATTTTTAAGCAGTTTTGATTTCTGCATTATCTATGTGAATATTAAAATCCCCTGCAATAGCAAAACAGTCAAACTCTGAGGAAATCATTGATAACAGTTCTGTGAACTCTTCAACAAAGGCTGGAGAGTATTTTGGAGGCCTGTAAATAATGATAAACAGAATGTGTGGAGCACCTTTCAGCACAATACCTAGGTATTCAAAAGACAAATACTGACCAAATGACAAACATCTTTAAATAGAGCAGCTACACCTCCACCTCTCCTAACAGCCCTGCAGACACTTGTAAAATTAAAGTTAGGAGGGGCTGTTTCATTGAAGACTGTTGCACTGCAGCTTCTAGCCATGTTTCATTTAGAAACATAAAATCCAGGTTGTTTGTGGTTATTAAATCATTGATCAGAAATTATTTATTTTTTAGGGAGTGAATATTTAAAAATGCTAACTGGATGGAATTGCATTTTGTCTCTACAGCAATCTTAGATTGATGCATTACAGGGCGCAGATTAGATGGATCAGCCGTACGGCTTGAGAAGGCCTTAGACTTTCTATCACGTGATAAAACAGAAATATAGAAAGCTACAGGCACACTGGGTTCCCGCTTGTTCTGTGAACATTTGTGAGTGTTGCTGCTAATATAGTGGGGACCCGACACATATCACTGAGAGCTGTTATCAGTTGTTTTTGGTTCACCTACAGCCGATGGAGGAGGGTTTGGGCCTGGCGTTGTGGCAGCAGTCGGAGAGCTCTCACAGGAGGAGGGAGAGCTGGGTCTGCAGTCTTTGGTGGTTGTGCCATTTTTAGTTGATAAGTTGAAGACTCCTTTTATACTGGAGGTTCTTTGTAGCCATGTATTCAGCCCAAGCATCCGTGAAAACATGTTAGTTCCCCTTGCTGGGAGTGGTCCACTGATGAACGACTGAACTTCAAGTCTTTGAAGTGTTTCAGAGAGTTCACTGAAATCTTCTTAAGTTGATTCTTGAGTTCTGACTGCTCTTTCCGAATATCATTCTTCCCCACATGGATGATGACTCGATTTGCAGTCTTGTGCTTCATCAGAATGTTTTGAAGTTCCTTGTTCACATCAGAGATGGTTGCTTGAGGAAAGCAGCATGTAGTTGTAGTCCTGCTACTGATGTTCCTGGTAATAGAGCCACTATCAGAGGATGCTACGGCAGCAATACGAGATACTCGTGACAATCTGATGTCTCGAGTGCCTTTGGGTCTCGCTCCCTGTTTGTGCCATCGATTAGTCTGTCGATCAGTTTCAGCTTGTTTCTCTATATTTGGTATAAACTGTTGAGATTCACAGGACTCACCGGCTGAATGCTGAGGGGGTCCATGATGACCGTCTGCTGTGTGTTCCGCCTGTTTTGGAAGTCCAGCAAATAACTTTGTTTCAAGAACCACAGTCCTTTTTAGAAGTCTGTGGCAGTTCACGCAGCAAGTAGATTCCACGAGAGGCATTTTCTCTCGTCTATTTGAATGTAGACAGCTATGTTTTCCCGTCTCCGGAATGTAAGCTGCTGGCAGTGGGAGGCAAAGAGTCTTCTTTTTCCAAAAAATGTGTTGTTTGAGCACTGTGCTGATCTGCTGAAGTTAAAATCTTAGAGAGATCTGGGGAAAGTATATAAATAGGGAGCAAAGCACAGAGCAATAAGCAACAGCTTCTGAACAGTAGCGAAGCCAGAAGCGAAGAAAAAGGCATATTTCTCTCAAATATTGTTCACAAATCTGTCTAAATCTGTGTTAGTGAGCACTTCTCCTTTGCTGAGATAATCCATCCACCTCACAGGTGTGGCATATCAAGATGCTGATTAGACAGCATGATTATTGCACAGGTGTGCCTTAGGCTGGCCACAATAAAAGGCCGCTCTAAAATGTGCAGTTTTATCACACAGCACAATACCACAGATGTCGCATGTTTTGAGGGAGCATGCAATTGGCATGCTGACTGCAGGAATGTCCACCAGAGCTGTTGCCCGTGAATTGAACGTTCATTTCTCTACCATAAGCCGTCTCCAAAGGCGTTTCAGAGAATTTGGCAGTACATCCAACCGGCCTCACAACCACAGACCACGTGTAACCACACCAGCCCAGGACCTCCACATCCAGCATCTTCACCTCCAAGATCGTCTGAGACCAGCCACCTGGACAGCTGCTGCAACAATCGGTTTGCATAACCAAAGAATTTCTGCACAAACTGTCAGAAACCGTCTCAAGGAAGCTCATCTGCATGCTCGTCGTCTTCATCGGGGTCTCGTCCTGACTGCAGTTCGTCGTCATAACCGACTTGAGTTGGCAAATGCTCACAATCGATGGTGTCTGGCACTTTGGAGAGGTGTTCTCTTCAAGGATGAATCCCGGTTTTCACTGTACAGGGCAGATGGCAGACAGCATGTATGGTGTCGTGTGGGTGAGCGGTTTGCTGATGTCAATGTTGTGGATCGAGTGGCCCATGGTGGCAGTGGGGTTATGGTATGGGCAGGCATATGTTATGGACAACGAACACAGGTGCATTTTATTGATGGCATTTTGAATGCACAGAGATACCGTGACGAGATCCTGAGGCCCATTGTTGTGCCATTCATCCACGACCATCACCTCATGTTGCAGCATGATAATGCATGGCCCCATGTTGCAAGGATCTGTACACAATTCCTGGAAGCTGAAAACATCCCAGTTCTTGCATGGCCAGCATACTCACCGGACATGTCACCCATTGAACATGTTTGGAATGCTCTGGATCGGCGTATACGACAGCGTGTTCCAGTTCCTGCCAATATCCAGCAACTTCTCACAGCCATTGAAGAGGCGTGGACCAACATTCCACAGGCCACAATCAACAACCTGATCAACTCTATGCGAAGGAGATGTGTTGCACTGCGTAAGGCAAATGGTGGTCACACCAGACACTGACTGGTTTTCAGACCCCCCCAATACAGTAAAACTGCACATTTTAGAGTGGCCTTTTACTGTGGCCAGCCTAAGGCACACCTGTGCAACAATTATGCTGTCTAATCAGCATCTTGATATGCCACACCTGTGAAGTGGATGGATTATCTCGGCAAAGGAGAAGTGCTCACTAACATATATTTAGACAAATTTGTGAACAATATTTGAGAGAAATAGGCCTTTTGTGTACATAGAAAAAGTCTCAGATCTTTGAGTTCAGCTCAAAATGGGGGCAAAAACAAAAGTGTTGTGTTCATAATTTTGTTCAGTGTATATTATAAAAACATATAATTTGAAATAAAAGTATAACTTCAATTAATATTTATGTTCTTAAAATAACATTCAGTTCTGTAAATGCATTGTCTTATTTAGCTACTTTTCAGCACACCACATTAAGTATGGCACTTAATTCTTTAAGACTTTGAATGGTAAAGTGCAAATTAACACCTCTCTTGTAAGCTTGCAACTGTAACAATTAAAAATCACAGAAGGGTAAAAACATGCTAGGCAGACAATGGTTTGATGTACGCAAAACTGATAATGAGCGTGTTAGATTTATAGTGTGTGAATAATAAAGCTTTGAAAATAACCAGTCATCCCAGTCAACAATTTGATCTCACAGTGATCTCACCATGAGCTCCCAGGATACTCGTGATGAGGTCACAAAGTGAGGTAGCAGTGAGCTAAAAGTGTAACCTCACAGCGCCCTCAATGTGAGCTCATACTATGGTCACAATGTAAGGTCAAAGTGTACTCACTGCACAGAGACTAGATACCCGGCATGCATTGCAGCATGAAGCTTTTGATTGTCACCATTGTTGAGATTCATACACCGATTCTTGATGTCTCTCTTTGTTTTTAAATGACACTGTAGAAGGATTTATAACAGAAATATGTTAGCTGGGCATGTACTCATCATGTGAGAGCACTGTGATATCTCTAGGTGCGTTTGATTTTAAGTGGCGCTGTGCAGAATGGTCAGTGTATGACATCAAAGTACTGCGAGAGTCATTCGAAAGCATAAAGATCCATCTGATCTCTTATCGCTCTCGCGGTACTTTGATGTCATACACTGACCATTCTGTGCAGCGCTGCTTAAAGTCAAACGCACCTACTGTGATAGAGTTGAGAAACAGGAAGTAGAATGCCCCCAAGTGATCAATATTTGAACTGCCTCCTTTCAACCTGCTCAACATTTTGAATTCACAATGAGCTCACATATTACTCACACTGTGAGTATCACCGTATGAGAATGCTGTGATGTCACTGTGATCATCACGTGATGTCACGTGTTGACTGGAATATTGGCGGCACCGAGAGGCCCCCAAATTAAATTCTGCTTAGGGCCTCATAAAGGCTTGGGATGGCTCTGCATTCGCGCTACAATAATGCGCTCTCAACATTTGTCATTAAAATAACGCCATATAATTGCTGTTGTTCCCAATTGCTTACACTTTGTTATAATAGCAGTCACAGTACCATGCATGAATTCACTGGGCTCCTGAGAGTGACCCATTCTTTTACAAATGTTTGTAGAAGCAGTCTGCATGTCTACTGTAGGTGCTTGATATTATAGACCTGTGGCCATCACAGTGACTGGATTACCCGAATTCAGTGATTTGGAGGGGTGTCCCAATACTTTTGGCAATATAATGTAGAAAGTATCATTATAGGGTGTCCATGACATTTAAATTGCAGCTCTTAAATCTCCTCTCAGACCTTCGTAACACTCTTTACATTTCAGGATCTTCAAGTCTGGAGTCCAAAATTAAGATTGGAGATAAAGTCTATGTGAAGCCTTCTGTTGTTACTCCAAGATACCAATGGGGATCAGTCACTCACAAAAGCATTGGCGTTGTTAAAGGTAGGAGCACTGGCTGCCTTAATTCAATCACTAATTTTAGGCATGCAAATTCAAGACGCTGTGATTGTCACTAAAATAAAATAAATGAACAATTTTGTGTAAAAACAGTGTAAAAATAAAGTGCATATTTTTGAGGAATTTATAATGATTTTGATAATTTATTTTTAAATTCCACAGATATTCAGGGAGAGACTTTGATTGTAGATTTCCCCGAGCAAAAGAACTGGAAGGCTGCAATTTCAGAAATGGAACTTGTGACCGGCACTAGTACGGGTAATCTTTACTATGCAAATTTTTGCAACTGATTGTATCTAATATCAGCATCTGCAATTGTAAGGATTGCCAGACAGAGAAGCCTGATCAGTCACTCCAGAGAACACGTCTTCACTGCTCTAGAGTCGAGTAGTGGCGTGTTTTACATCACTGCATTCCACTCTTTGCCTTGCACATGGTGATGTAAGGCTTGGATGCAGCTGTTCGGCCATAGATACCCATTCTATGAAGCTCTCTATGCACTGTTCTTGAGCTCATCTGAAGGCCACATGAAGTTTGGAGGTCTGTAGCTATTGACAGCAGAAAGTTGATGACTTCTGTGCCTCAGTACGCGCTGACCCCACTCTGTGATTTTACGTAGCCTACCACTTCATGGCTGAGTTGCTGTTGTTTCCAATTGCTTACACTTTGTTATAATACCACTAACAGTTGACTGTGCAATATTTAGTAGTGAATAAATTTCACGAATGGATTTATTACACATGTGGCAACCTATCACGGAACTATGCTTGAATTCACTGAGCTCATGAGAGTGACCTAGTCTTTTACAAATGTTTGTAGAAGCAGTCTGCATGTCTACTGTAGGTGCTTGATTTTATACACCTGTGACCATCAAAGTGACTGGAATACCTGAATTCAGTGATTTGGAGAGGTGTCCCAATACTTTTGGCAATATAATGTAGAAAGTATCATTATAGGGTGTCCATGACATTTAAGTTGCAGCTTTTAAATCTCCTCTCAGACCTTCGTAACACTCTTTACATTTCAGGATCTTCAAGTCCGGAGTCCAAAATTAAGATTGGAGACAAAGTCTATGTGAAGCCGTCTGTTGTTACTCCAAGATACCAATGGGGATCAGTCACTCACAAAAGCATTGGCGTTGTTAAAGGTAGGAGCACTGGCTGCCTTAATTGAATCACTAATATTAGGCATGCGTATTCAAGACATTTCGATTTTCACTAAAATAAATTAAATGAAAGATTTTGTGTAGATATAGTAAGTACATATTTTTGAGGAATTTATAATGATTTTGATAATTTATTTTTAAATTCCACAGATATTCAGGGAGAGACTTTGATTGTAGATTTCCCCGAGCAAAAGAACTGGAAGGCTGTAATTTCAGAAATGGAACTTGTGACCGGCACTAGTACGGGTAATCTTTCCTATGCAACTTTTTACAACTGATTGTATCTAATGTTGGCATCTGCAATTGTTAGAAGTAGTAATTAGGTCCGGACTATATATCCAAATATTTGATGGATGGTCCCTCAGGGGTTAACCTTTGACCTTAGGGATTAACCTCTAACCTTTTAATGATCACCAGATGCATTATGACATCTGTTTGTAACATATATCTGGAGTACTGTAATTAACCCGTGACCTGAATGGGTGGAACATGGGATTTGTTTAAACTGGCCTTGTCAAAATTGAAGATTTCAAAGTGTGTTTTGAACTTAATGTCCGGGATAGCTGTGGACCACATGTGCTCAGTATCAGGCAGCGCTGCATCACAGGGGTTTTGGTCAGTCTACATGGATGTGAGAAAAAATATATTGGTTTAAGGATAATATCAATAAATAAGTAAAATAATAAACAATTTTAAGAGATCAAAGCAAATTGTCTATATATCTCTCGCAAGTTTTTAAAAGATTTTTTATTGGTATGGACATTTGTTATAGTACTGCCGCTGTTATATTTGTTATAGTACTGCAGTCAATAAATGAGTAATAAATGAGAGAAAAAAATACAATAAAAATAACTCACACACACACACACACACGCACGTTTATTTTGCTATACTATGACTTTCATTGACTTCTATTGTTTTATACTGACCTAACAATATTTGCTATCCACTAAACCTAAACCTACCCATCACAGAAACATGTCAGCATTTTTACATTTTTAAATAAACTTCATTTAGTATTTTAATAATTGATTTCCCTTGTGAGGACCAGCCAACGGTCCTCACAATATCAAAATGTCAGGTTTTACTATCCTTGTGGGGACATCTGTTCCTCACATCTATAGCTAAATAATCCCACACACATTCTGATGGTTGTTTACTCAGTATTATAAAGAAAATAAATAATTCAAATCTTAGCTTAATGGCAAGGCAAGGCAAGTTTATTTATATAGCACATTTCATACACAATGGTAATTCAAAGTGCTTTACATAAAAGGAAGTGAAATAGTCATTAAAAATAATAAGAAATTAAAAATAATAAAAATCACAACAATAAAAACAAAGTGATTTAAAAATTTATTTTAAAGAAATTTAAAACATTTAAGAATAGAAAGTGATTATACATAGTGCAATCAGTTCGGACGTAGCACAGTGCTCATTCAACAAATGCACAGCTAAACAGATGAGTTTTGAGTCTGGATTTAAAAGTGGCTAATGTTTTAGCACATCTGATCTCTTCTGGAAGCTGGTTCCAACTGCGGGCGACATAATAGCTAAAAGCGGACTCCCCTTGTTTTGTGTGAACCCTTGGTATTTCTAACTGACTCAAACCTAATGATCTGAGTGGTCTGTTAGGTTTATATTCAGTGAGCATATCTCCAATGTATTTAGGTCCTAGGCCATTTAGAGATTTATAAACGAGTAAAAGTACTTTAAAATCAATCCTAAATGTAACTGGAAGCCAGTGTAAGGACCTGAGGACTGGTGTAATATGCTCAAATTTTCTGGTTCTAGTCAGAATCCTGGCAGCAGCGTTCTGGATGAGCTGCAGCTGTCTAATGGTCTTCTTTGGAAGGCCGGTGAGGAGACCATTACAATAATCCACCCTGCTGGTGATAAAGGCATGAACCAGTTTCTCCAAGTCTTGACTGGAAAAAAAAAACTTCTAATTCTTGCAATGTTTTTGAGATGATAGTATGCTGATTTAGTTACTGCTTTGACATGACTACTAAAACTAAGGTCTGTCTCCAGAAACACCCCAAGATTTTTGACTTGGTTTTAGTTGATTGACCCCTAGAGTCAAGTTATGCATTCACCTTGATAACTTCATCTTTGTTTCCAAATGCAATGACTTCAGTTTTCTCCTTATTTAACTGAAGAAAGTTCTGGGACATCCAACAGTTTATTTCATCAATGCATTGGCAGAGGGAGTCAATGGGGCTGTAGTCATTTGGAGATAAGGCTAAGTAAATCTGGGTATCATCAGCATAGCTGTGATAGGCAATTTGGTTCTTTCTCATTATTTGACTTAGTGGGAGCATATACAGGCTAAACAAGAGCGGTGCAAGAATTGAGCCTTGTGGGACTCCGCATGTCATGGACGTCCACTTAGACTGATGCTCTCCTATACTCACATAATAACCTCTCCCTTCTAAGTATGACCTGAACCATTTGAGTACCATCCCAGAAAGCCCGATCTGCTGAAGTTAAAATCTTAGAGAGATCTGGGGAAAGTATATAAATAGGGAGCAAAGCACAGAGCAATAAGCAACAGCTTCTGAACAGTAGCGAAGCCAGAAGCGAAGAAAAAGGCATATTTCTCTCAAATATTGTTCACAAATCTGTCTAAATCTGTGTTAGTGAGCACTTCTCCTTTGCTGAGATAATCCATCCACCTCACAGGTGTGGCATATCAAGATGCTGATTAGACAGCATGATTATTGCACAGGTGTGCCTTAGGCTGGCCACAATAAAAGGCCGCTCTAAAATGTGCAGTTTTATCACACAGCACAATACCACAGATGTCGCATGTTTTGAGGGAGCATGCAATTGGCATGCTGACTGCAGGAATGTCCACCAGAGCTGTTGCCCGTGAATTGAACGTTCATTTCTCTACCATAAGCCGTCTCCAAAGGCGTTTCAGAGAATTTGGCAGTACATCCAACCGGCCTCACAACCACAGACCACGTGTAACCACACCAGCCCAGGACCTCCACATCCAGCATCTTCACCTCCAAGATCGTCTGAGACCAGCCACCTGGACAGCTGCTGCAACAATCGGTTTGCATAACCAAAGAATTTCTGCACAAACTGTCAGAAACCGTCTCAAGGAAGCTCATCTGCATGCTCGTCGTCTTCATCGGGGTCTCGTCCTGACTGCAGTTCGTCGTCATAACCGACTTGAGTCGGCAAATGCTCACAATCGATGGTGTCTGGCACTTTGGAGAGGTGTTCTCTTCAAGGATGAATCCCGGTTTTCACTGTACAGGGCAGATGGCAGACAGCATGTATGGTGTCGTGTGGGTGAGCGGTTTGCTGATGTCAATGTTGTGGATCGAGTGGCCCATGGTGGCAGTGGGGTTATGGTATGGGCAGGCATATGTTATGGACAACGAACACAGGTGCATTTTATTGATGGCATTTTGAATGCACAGAGATACCGTGACGAGATCCTGAGGCCCATTGTTGTGCCATTCATCCACGACCATCACCTCATGTTGCAGCATGATAATGCATGGCCCCATGTTGCAAGGATCTGTACACAATTCCTGGAAGCTGAAAACATCCCAGTTCTTGCATGGCCAGCATACTCACCGGACATGTCACCCATTGAACATGTTTGGAATGCTCTGGATCGGCGTATACGACAGCGTGTTCCAGTTCCTGCCAATATCCAGCAACTTCTCACAGCCATTGAAGAGGCGTGGACCAACATTCCACAGGCCACAATCAACAACCTGATCAACTCTATGTGAAGGAGATGTGTTGCACTGCGTAAGGCAAATGGTGGTCACACCAGACACTGACTGGTTTTCAGACCCCCAATACAGTAAAACTGCACATTTTAGAGTGGCCTTTACTGTGGCCAGCCTAAGGCACACCTGTGCAACAATTATGCTGTCTAATCAGCATCTTGATATGCCACACCTGTGAAGTGGATGGACTATCTCGGCAAAGGAGAAGTGCTCACTAACATATATTTAGACAAATTTGTGAACAATATTTGAGAGAAATAGGCCTTTTGTGTACATAGAAAAAGTCTCAGATCTTTGAGTTCAGCTCAAAATGGGGGCAAAAACAAAAGTGTTGTGTTCATAATTTTGTTCAGTGTATATTATAAAAACATATAATTTGAAATAAAAGTATAACTTCAATTAATATTTATGTTCTTAAAATAACATTCAGTTCTGTAAATGCATTGTCTTATTTAGCTACTTTTCAGCACACCACATTAAGTATGGCACTTAATTCTTTAAGACTTTGAATGGTAAAGTGCAAATTAACACCTCTCTTGTAAGCTTGCAACTGTAACAATTAAAAATCACAGAAGGGTAAAAACGTGCTAGGCAGACAATGGTTTGATGTACGCAAAACTGATAATGAGCGTGTTAGATTTATAGTGTGTGAATAATAAAGCTTTGAAAATAACCAGTCATCCCAGTCAACAATTTGATCTCACAGTGATCTCACCATGAGCTCCCAGGATACTCGTGATGAGGTCACGAAGTGAGGTAGCAGTGAGCTAAAAGTGTAACCTCACAGCGCCCTCAATGTGAGCTCATACTATGGTCACAATGTAAGGTCAAAGTGTACTCACTGCACAGAGACTAGATACCCGGCATGCATTGCAGCATGAAGCTTTTGATTGTCACCATTGTTGAGATTCATACACCGATTCTTGATGTCTCTCTTTGTTTTTAAATGACACTGTAGAAGGTTTTTATAACAGAAATATGTTAGCTGGGCATGTACTCATCATGTGAGAGCACTGTAATATCTCTAGGTGCGTTCGATTTTAAGTGGCGCTGTGCAGAATGGTCAGTGTATGACATCAAAGTACTGCGAGAGTCATTCGAAAGCATAAAGATCCATCTGATCTCTTATCGCTCTCGCGGTACTTTGATGTCATACACTGACCATTCTGTGCAGCGCTGCTTAAAGTCAAACGCACCTACTGTGATAGAGTTGAGAAACAGGAAGTAGAATGCCCCCCCCCCCCCAAGTGATCAATATTTGAACTGCCTCCTTTCAACCTGCTCAACATTTTGAATTCACAATGAGCTCACATATTACTCACACTGTGAGTATCACCGTATGAGAATGCTGTGATGTCACTGTGATCATCACGTGATGTCACGTGTTGACTGGAATATTGGCGGCACCGAGAGGCCCCCAAATTAAATTCTGCTTAGGGCCTCATAAAGGCTTGGGATGGCTCTGCATTCGCGCTACAATAATGCGCTCTCAACATTTGTCATTAAAATAACGCCATATAATTGCTGTTGTTCCCAATTGCTTACACTTTGTTATAATAGCAGTCACAGTACCATGCATGAATTCACTGGGCTCCTGAGAGTGACCCATTCTTTTACAAATGTTTGTAGAAGCAGTCTGCATGTCTACTGTAGGTGCTTGATATTATAGACCTGTGGCCATCACAGTGACTGGAATACCAATTCAGTGATTTGGAGGGTGTCCCAATACTTTTGGCAATATAATGTAGAAAGTATCATTATAGGGTGTCCATGACATTTAAATTGCAGCTCTTAAATCTCCTCTCAGACCTTCGTAACACTCTTTACATTTCAGGATCTTCAAGTCCGGAGTCCAAAATTAAGATTGGAGATAAAGTCTATGTGAAGCCTTCTGTTGTTACTCCAAGATACCAATGGGGATCAGTCACTCACAAAAGCATTGGCGTTGTTAAAGGTAGGAGCACTGGCTGCCTTAATTCAATCACTAATTTTAGGCATGCAAATTCAAGACGCTGTGATTGTCACTAAAATAAAATAAATGAACAATTTTGTGTAAAAACAGTGTAAAAATAAAGTGCATATTTTTGAGGAATTTATAATGATTTTGATAATTTATTTTTAAATTCCACAGATATTCAGGGAGAGACTTTGATTGTAGATTTCCCCGAGCAAAAGAACTGGAAGGCTGCAATTTCAGAAATGGAACTTGTGACCGGCACTAGTACGGGTAATCTTTACTATGCAAATTTTTGCAACTGATTGTATCTAATATCAGCATCTGCAATTGTAAGGATTGCCAGACAGAGAAGCCTGATCAGTCACTCCAGAGAACACGTCTTCACTGCTCTAGAGTCGAGTAGTGGCGTGTTTTACATCACTGCATTCCACTCTTTGCCTTGCACATGGTGATGTAAGGCTTGGATGCAGCTGTTCGGCCATAGATACCCATTCTATGAAGCTCTCTATGCACTGTTCTTGAGCTCATCTGAAGGCCACATGAAGTTTGGAGGTCTGTAGCTATTGACAGCAGAAAGTTGATGACTTCTGTGCCTCAGTACGCTGACCCCACTCTGTGATTTTACGTAGCCTACCACTTCATGGCTGAGTTGCTGTTGTTTCCAATTGCTTACACTTTGTTATAATACCACTAACAGTTGACTGTGCAATATTTAGTAGTGAATAAATTTCACGAATGGATTTATTACACATGTGGCAACCTATCACGGAACTATGCTTGAATTCACTGAGCTCATGAGAGTGACCTAGTCTTTTACAAATGTTTGTAGAAGCAGTCTGCATGTCTACTGTAGGTGCTTGATTTTATACACCTGTGACCATCAAAGTGACTGGAATACCTGAATTCAGTGATTTGGAGAGGTGTCCCAATACTTTTGGCAATATAATGTAGAAAGTATCATTATAGGGTGTCCATGACATTTAAGTTGCAGCTTTTAAATCTCCTCTCAGACCTTCGTAACACTCTTTACATTTCAGGATCTTCAAGTCCGGAGTCCAAAATTAAGATTGGAGACAAAGTCCATGTGAAGCCGTCTGTTGTTACTCCAAGATACCAATGGGGATCAGTCACTCACAAAAGCATTGGCGTTGTTAAAGGTAGGAGCACTGGCTGCCTTAATTCAATCACTAATTTTAGGCATGCAAATTCAAGACGCTGTGATTGTCACTAAAATAAAAGAAATGAACAATTTTGTGTAAAAACAGTGTAAAAATAAAGTGCATATTTTTGAGGAATTTATAATGATTTTGATAATTTATTTTAAATTCCACAGATATTCAGGAGAGACTTTGATTGTAGATTTCCCGAGCAAAAGAACTGGAAGGCTGCAATTTCAGAAATGGAACTTGTGACCGGCACTAGTACGGGTAATCTTTACTATGCAAATTTTTGCAACTGATTGTATCTAATATCAGCATCTGCAATTGTAAGGATTGCCAGACAGAGAAGCCTGATCAGTCACTCCAGAGAACACGTCTTCACTGCTCTAGAGTCGAGTAGTGGCGTGTTTTACATCACTGCATTCCACTCTTTGCCTTGCACATGGTGATGTAAGGCTTGGATGCAGCTGTTCGGCCATAGATACCCATTCTATGAAGCTCTCTATGCACTGTTCTTGAGCTCATCTGAAGGCCACATGAAGTTTGGAGGTCTGTAGCTATTGACAGCAGAAAGTTGATGACTTCTGTGCCTCAGTACGCGCTGACCCCACTCTGTGATTTTACGTAGCCTACCACTTCATGGCTGAGTTGCTGTTGTTTCCAATTGCTTACACTTTGTTATAATACCACTAACAGTTGACTGTGCAATATTTAGTAGTGAATAAATTTCACGAATGGATTTATTACACATGTGGCAACCTATCACGGAACTATGCTTGAATTCACTGAGCTCATGAGAGTGACCTAGTCTTTTACAAATGTTTGTAGAAGCAGTCTGCATGTCTACTGTAGGTGCTTGATTTTATACACCTGTGACCATCAAAGTGACTGGAATACCTGAATTCAGTGATTTGGAGAGGTGTCCCAATACTTTTGGCAATATAATGTAGAAAGTATCATTATAGGGTGTCCATGACATTTAAGTTGCAGCTTTTAAATCTCCTCTCAGACCTTCGTAACACTCTTTACATTTCAGGATCTTCAAGTCCGGAGTCCAAAATTAAGATTGGAGACAAAGTCTATGTGAAGCCGTCTGTTGTTACTCCAAGATACCAATGGGGATCAGTCACTCACAAAAGCATTGGCGTTGTTAAAGGTAGGAGCACTGGCTGCCTTAATTGAATCACTAATATTAGGCATGCGTATTCAAGACATTTCGATTTTCACTAAAATAAATTAAATGAAAGATTTTGTGTAGATATAGTAAGTACATATTTTTGAGGAATTTATAATGATTTTGATAATTTATTTTTAAATTCCACAGATATTCAGGGAGAGACTTTGATTGTAGATTTCCCCGAGCAAAAGAACTGGAAGGCTGTAATTTCAGAAATGGAACTTGTGACCGGCACTAGTACGGGTAATCTTTCCTATGCAACTTTTTACAACTGATTGTATCTAATGTTGGCATCTGCAATTGTTAGAAGTAGTAATTAGGTCCGGACTATATATCCAAATATTTGATGGATGGTCCCTCAGGGGTTAACCTTTGACCTTAGGGATTAACCTCTAACCTTTTAATGATCACCAGATGCATTATGACATCTGTTTGTAACATATATCTGAGTACTGTAATTAACCCGTGACCTGAATGGGTGGAACATGGGATTTGTTTAAACTGGCCTTGTCAAAATTGAAGATTTCAAAGTGTGTTTTGAACTTAATGTCCGGGATAGCTGTGGACCACATGTGCTCAGTATCAGGCAGCGCTGCATCACAGGGGTTTTGGTCAGTCTACATGGATGTGAGAAAAAATATATTGGTTTAAGGATAATATCAATAAATAAGTAAAATAATAAACAATTTTAAGAGATCAAAGCAAATTGTCTATATATCTCTCGCAAGTTTTTAAAAGATTTGTTATTGGTATGGACATTTGTTATAGTACTGCCGCTGTTATATTTGTTATAGTACTGCAGTCAATAAATGAGTAATAAATGAGAGAAAAAAATACAATAAAAATAACTCACACACACACACACACACGCACGTTTATTTTGCTATACTATGACTTTCATTGACTTCTATTGTTTTATACTGACCTAACAATATTTGCTATCCACTAAACCTAAACCTACCCATCACAGAAACATGTCAGCATTTTTACATTTTTAAATAAACTTCATTTAGTATTTTTAATAATTGATTTCCCTTGTGAGGACCAGCCAACGGTCCTCACAATATCAAAAATGTCAGGTTTTACTATCCTTGTGGGGACATCTGTTCCTCACATCTATAGCTAAATAATCCCACACACATTCTGATGGTTGTTTACTCAGTATTATAAAGAAAATAAATAATTCAAATCTTAGCTTAATGGCAAGGCAAGGCAAGTTTATTTATATAGCACATTTCATACACAATGGTAATTCAAAGTGCTTTACATAAAAGGAAGTGAAATAGTCATTAAAAATAATAAGAAATTAAAAATAATAAAAATCACAACAATAAAAACAAAGTGATTTAAAAATTGATTTTAAAGAAATTTAAAACATTTAAGAATAGAAAGTGATTATACATAGTGCAATCAGTTCGGACGTAGCACAGTGCTCATTCAACAAATGCACAGCTAAACAGATGAGTTTTGAGTCTGGATTTAAAAGTGGCTAATGTTTTAGCACATCTGATCTCTTCTGGAAGCTGGTTCCAACTGCGGGCGGCAAAATAGCTAAAAGCGGACTCCCCTTGTTTTGTGTGAACCCTTGGTATTTCTAACTGACTCAAACCTAATGATCTGAGTGGTCTGTTAGGTTTATATTCAGTGAGCATATCTCCAATGTATTTAGGTCCTAGGCCATTTAGAGATTTATAAACGAGTAAAAGTACTTTAAAATCAATCCTAAATGTAACTGGAAGCCAGTGTAAGGACCTGAGGACTGGTGTAATATGCTCAAATTTTCTGGTTCTAGTCAGAATCCTGGCAGCAGCGTTCTGGATGAGCTGCAGCTGTCTAATGGTCTTCTTTGGAAGGCCGGTGAGGAGACCATTACAATAATCCACCCTGCTGGTGATAAAGGCATGAACCAGTTTCTCCAAGTCTTGACTGGAAAAAAAAAACTTCTAATTCTTGCAATGTTTTTGAGATGATAGTATGCTGATTTAGTTACTGCTTTGACATGACTACTAAAACTAAGGTCTGTCTCCAGAAACACCCCAAGATTTTTGACTTGGTTTTTAGTTGATTGACCCCTAGAGTCAAGGTATGCATTCACCTTGATAACTTCATCTTTGTTTCCAAATGCAATGACTTCAGTTTTCTCCTTATTTAACTGAAGAAAGTTCTGGGACATCCAACAGTTTATTTCATCAAAGCATTGGCAGAGGGAGTCAATGGGGCTGTAGTCATTTGGAGATAAGGCTAAGTAAATCTGGGTATCATCAGCATAGCTGTGATAGGCAATTTGGTTCTTTCTCATTATTTGACTTAGTGGGAGCATATACAGGCTAAACAAGAGCGGTGCAAGAATTGAGCCTTGTGGGACTCCGCATGTCATGGACGTCCACTTAGACTGATGCTCTCCTATACTCACATAATAACCTCTCCCTTCTAAGTATGACCTGAACCATTTGAGTACCATCCCAGAAAGCCCGATCCAGTTTTCCAGTCTCTCTAGAAGTATGTTATGATCAACAGTGTCAAACGCAGCACTAAGATCTAGTAGTACCAGAACTGATATTTTGCCTGAATCAGAATTGAAGCGAATATCATTTATTATCTTAATGAGTGCTGTCTCTGTGCTATGATGTGCTCGGAAACCAGATTGAAAATTGTCCAGGTATCCATTTAAGTTTAAGTAGTTGTTCAGCTGATTAAAAACTACCTTTTCAATTATCTTACCTATGAACGGAAGATTTGATATTGGTCTATAGTTGTTCAACATTGTGTTATCAAGATTGCGCTTTTCAGAAGGGGCTTAACAACTGCAGTTTTCAGGAGTTTGGAAAAGTCCCAGAAAGAAGTGAAGCGTTCACCACTTCTAAGAGATCTGCTTCTAAACAGTTAAGCACACTTTTGAAAAAAGATGTGGGAAGTGTGTCAAGATAGCATGTTGATGATTTAAGGTGCTGTACTATTTCTTTCAAAATTTTGCAATCAATTTCTTCAAAAACAGACATAGTCACTTCTTTTTGAAATTGCGGTCGAATCTGTGTGACCTCTGCAAAAGTGGATATGCCAATCTCCTTTCTGATATTATTGATCTTCTCAGAAAAGAAGGAAGCAAACTCATTGCATTTACTGTCGGAGAGCATTTCACTGGGAATCTGACTTGGGGGGTTTGTCAGTCTCTCCACAGTAGCAAAAAGAGTGCGAGAGTTGTTTAAGTTACTGTTTATAAGGTTTGAGAAGAAGGTCTGTCTAGCTGTCTAGCTGTCTAGCTAGTTCCACATTGAAAGCATGAAGGCTGTCTTTATAGATGCTATAGTGAATTTCAAGTTTTGTCTTCCGCCACATTCGCTCAGCTTTTCTGTATTGTCTTTTCATACTCTGAACTGCTGTTGATTTTCTCCATGGTGATTTTTGTCTGCCATTCTTCTTGCAGACCCTTGTCGGAGCAATATCATCAATAACATTCTTAACTTTTGAGTTAAAAGAATCCAGGAGAAGATCAACAGAGTCTGCAGAAATGCTTGGTGTTAAAGATATAGCCTTCATAAATAGCGCACTAGTGTTCTCATTAATGCATCTCTTTCTGACAGAGACAGATCTAGATTCAGTGGTAACAGAGATATATCAAAGAAAATACAGAAGTGATCAGATAGTGCTACATCCTTAACAACAATGGATGAAATGTTTAGACCTTTACTGATGAGTAAATCTAGAGTGTGTCCACGATTGTGTGTGGGTTCATGCACATGCTGGATCAGATCAAAAGTGTTTAAAACAGTAATAATTTCTTTTGCAGTTTTGATTTCTGCATTATCTATGTGAATATTAAAATCCTGCAATAGTAAAACAGTCAAACTCTGAGGAAATCATTGATAACAGTTCTGTGAACTCTTCAACAAAGGCTGGAGAGTATTTTGGAGGCCTGTAAATAATGATAAACAGAATGCGTGGAGCACCTTTCAGCACAATACCTAGATATTCAAAGGACAAATACTGACCAAATGACACTTGCTTGCATTGATAAACATCTTTAAATAGAGCAGCTACACCTCCACCTCTCCTAACAGTCCTGCAGACACTTGTAAAATTAAAGTTAGGAGGGGCTGTTTCATTGAGGACTGTTGCACTGCAGCTGTCTTCAAGCCATGTTTCATTTAGAAACATAAAATCCAGGTTGTTTGTGGTTATAAAATCATTGATCAGAAATGATTTATTTTTTAGTGAGCGAATGTTTAAAAATGCTAACTTGATGGAATTACATTTTGTCTCTACAGCAATCTTAGATTGACGCATTACAGGCCGCAGATTAGATGGATCAGCCGTGCGGCTTGAGAAGGCCTTAGACTTTCTATCACGTGATAAAACAGAGATATAGAAGGCTACAGGCACACTGGGTTCCCGCTTGTTCTGTGAACATTTGTGAGTGTTGCTCCATTTTCTGTGAGAAGCTTAGAAGTGGAGATTCTGGAGAGAGGGATAGTGTGTCTGGTGAGATGGGCTCTGGCTCTGGTGTTTCCGGTGGCTGTGATATGTTGTCCTGGCTTCCCTGGCTGTTTTCCAGATAGTTGTCCTTGGGTGCTGAGTCTTGGAGCTGTTGTAGTACGTCATAGTCTGTCTGTAAAGAGCTCGTTGGGCAGGGCTCAGCCGGGATAGTTTTCATGAGGAAAGTTTGTTTTGGCTGCGTGGTGTTATCAGTGTCCTTGTGGGATGTGTCAACCACAAGATGACTCTGAGGCTGACATGAAGTTCTGTGGTCACTCATATTCTGTCCAGGTGTGTGTGTGCCATTGAGGCCGAGTGGATTGGCACACACAACTGAAGGATGACGGAGGGAGAAATAGATATTGTCCTTTAGCACTCTCGCACCAAGTTTGTTTGGGTGGAAGCCGTCCAGTTTAAACAGTTGTCTATGGCCCCAGAAAATATTGAAGTTGTCGATGAAGTTGACTCCTTTTGTACTGCAGGTTCTTTGTAGCCATGTATTCAGCCCAAGCAGCCGTGAAAACATGTTAGTTCCTCTTGCTGGGAGTGGTCCACTGATGAACGACTGAACTTCAAGTCTTTGAAGTGTTTCAAAGAGTTCACTGAAATCCTTCTTAAGCAGTTCTGACTGCTCTTTCCGAATATCGTTCTTCCCCACATGGATGATGATTCGATTTGCAGTCTTGTGCTTCATCAGAATGTTCCGAAGTTCCTTGTTCACATCAGAGACGGTTGCTTGAGGAAAGCAGCATGTAGTTGTAGTCCTGCTACTGATGTTTCTGATAATAGAGTCGCCCACTATCAGAGTCCTGGGCTCGGCTGCGCTCTGAGCTGAGTGCCGCTGTCTGCTCGACCTCGAGTGCCTGTTAGTAGCGATGTTAGCTGCTGGCTGATACAATCCATGTTTTGTCACATTTGGGGATTCCTCACCCACATTCATTAATGCTTCAAATCGGTTCTCAAGATGTATAGGGGGTTGTAAAATGCCAGTGTTTACAAGTCTTTTCATAGCCGTATCTGGGGTAGAGGATGCTACCGCAGCAATACGAGATACTCGTGACAATCTGATGTCTCGAGTGCCTTTGGGTCTCGCTCCCTGTTTGTGCCATCGATTAGTCTGTCGATCAGCTTGTTCTTCTACACTTTGTATGAACTGTTGAGATTCACTAGATTCACATTACTCACCGGCTGTATGCTGAGGGCGTCCGTGATGACGATCTGCTGTGTGTTCCACCTGTTTTGGAGGTCCAGCAAGTAACTTTGTTTCAAGAACCGCAATCCTTTGAAGAAGTCTTTGGCAGTTCATGCAGCAAGTAGATTCCATAAGGGGCATTTTCTTTCCCGTCTGTTTGAATGTAGACAGCTGTGTTTTCCTGTCTCTGGAATGTCAACTGCTGGCAGCGGGAGGCAAAGAGTCTTCCTTTTCTAAAAACTGTGTTGTTTGAGCACTGTGCTGATATGCTGAAGTTAAAATCTTAGAGAAATCTGAGAAAGGTGCATAAATAGGGAGCGAAGCGCAGAGCAATAAGCAGGAGCGTCCGAACAGTAGCGAAGCCGGAAGCAGGACATTAATGAATAAATCAATAAAATAAAAAAAATTGAGCTTAATGAAAATTGTCTTATATGTTTCAGAGAAGATAAGAAAACGCGTCTTTACACTGTTAACCGTGCCTCGGTTAGAAAATCTCTGAGTGCAGAGAACTTTTCACAGGAGTGAAATGGGAGACAGTCGGGGTGAGGTAGACTAGTGACACACACACACATATGCACATGCGCTTCAGAGCGCTAAGAGGTAGATCTTTACGCAATGATGTCCAAACATGGATGAGTGATTTACAAAAATTTAAAAAATAAAAAATGCATTTAGTTTAAGTTGAATCATAAACAAAAACTCATAGACCCTTGCCTTGTCCATTGTGAAACTGAGGGTCTGACTCAGTGCTTATATTGTACATTTCGAGGTCCCGGAACAAAGTGGGGTGACGGATCCGGCATGTGATTAGAGGAGGGAGAGGTAAAGGAGCATTCAGCCAATCACTTTGGTGGGCCAGTTTAAGTGATTAACAGCGTACCCTCAGTTGCTTTTATTAGGGTTTGTACATGAAAAACCTGAAAAAGCCATGAAATGTTGAAACAGCAATTTCCAGGCCTAGGGGGGAAGAAATACTAAAAAATAATGGAATTTTTATTTCACAAATCTCTGTAATAGAGCTATAATTAATCCTGTCCAGAATTTCAGTGGGGGATTGTGTGTATATCACATAGTTTTACTCATCCCCGCTGCTTTCAAGTTTATAATGAAATTCCTGTAAACATTTATTCAATATAGCAAGTAGGTTATATGGGTAAATAAATCCACTCAAACTAGCAGATTAAATCAGTCATTTGAAAACAGCGTGAGTGATTCAACTGGACCGCGTCTTCTCTCTTTCACTCTCTCAAAGCTGTTTCACATCAGCGCATCTCATCTGCAATACAACGAGCTGCTGCACGCTGTCACTGATCCAAGACTTTCGCTCGCTTTTCGGGAGAGTTGACAGAATTGTCACTTGCTTAATCGGGTCATTGTTGCATCGTCACAAAAATTTATAATTTGCACGTTTTTTTAAGCCAATCGGTACTCGCGCACTCCAGAGGCTGTTTCAAGGCTGAGCGCTCACAGTCACATTCAAAGCTCATATAGTATCATATTGAGTTATTTTTTGTAGTTTGTTGTTGAACTTAAGAGGCCAAATACAAACAAAATTACGCAAAAAATGGTTATCCTGGTGAGTATCCGGGTTTTTTCTTAAGTAAATGTGAACAGTTGAGAAAGAAAACGCATGTGTATAGGCTATTGGATCCGTGCATTCCCAGTCAACACGTGAGATCATGCGATGATCACAGTGACATCACTCCATTCTCATACGGTGATCCTCACAGTGTGAGTAATATGTGAGCTCATTGTGAATTCAAAATGTTGAGCAGGTTGAGAGGAGGCAGTTCAAATATCAGTCGCTGGGGGACATTCTACTTCCTGTTTCTCACCACTATCACAGAGATATCACAGTGCTCTCACATGATGAGCTCATGAGTGCACGCCCAGCTAACAGATTTCTGTTATAAGAACCTTCTCCAAACATACAACTGACTTCCAGACACAGCCTTCGATGAAATCAACTTAAATAAACAAATCCACAGCTTCACTCATTATTCACTCATGATGTTTTATTGTTTTGTTTGATGTTACCATCATAGTGATTAGTGTTTGCTTTAGTTGGGCTCTTGACCCTTTACTTTATAACATTACATTTTTTGGGGCTGCTGTAACTGTGTTTGTAAAGCACATTCGTTATGGCAAGGAAACCCGAAAAGAGACTGCAACCAGGTGATATTGGTTTGTTATTGATGATAACAACACAGTCATCACCTAGATTCCATATGCAGTCTTGGCAAGTTGTGGCCTAATGGTTAGAGAGTGAGGCTCATAATCCAAAGGTTGCGGGTTTGAGTCTTGGGCAGGCAAGGATTGTAGGTGGGGAGAGAGAATGTACAGCGCTCTCTCCACCCTCAATACCATGACTGAAGTGCCCTTGAGCAAGGTACAGAACCCCCAACTGCTCCCCGGGCACTGCAACATAAATGGCTGCCCACTGCTCTGGGTGTGTGCACTTTGGATGGGTTAATTGCAGAGTACAAATTCTGAGTCACGTCACTTTCATAATCATTTAAGGAGAATTATAAAAGCATAAGACACAAACATTATTAACTACTCTGATTCTTGATGTTTCTCTTTGTGTTTAAATGACAGTGTATGAATCTCAACAATGGTGAATCAAAAGCTTCATGCTGCAATGCATGCTGGGTACCTAGTCTCTGTGCAGTGAGTGCACTTTGACCTCACATTAGTATGAGCACACAGTGAGGGCGCTGTGAGGTTACACTTTTAGCTCAATGTTACCTCACATTGTGACCTCATCACGAGTATCCTGTGAGATCATGGTGACATCGCTGTGAGATCAAAATGTTGACTGGGTTATGTCTTGTGAGAGCAGAGCAGTTCACATGTCATGTCTTTTGTACGCTCAGGTTCTGTATTTCAAATGTAGATGTGCCGCAAGCGTTGACATTATAAAGGATTTCTCATATATGCACACTATAGGTCAAACGTCTTTCATTGGTGAGTGAGGAGGAGGATCCGACAAAATGAGGTGCTGGATTGGATTTCGGAGGTGCCAGATCCGGCTTGTTCTGGCACAAATTAAGCCCTGGTCTGACTGCTTCAGACCCTCACAGAGAAACGGGAGGGGTGAGGGAGGAGATACAGACCTGGAGTCTCATTTATAAAATTCTCCATAGATTTCATCCTAAAAGTGTACGTAGGCACAAAAGTTTTCAAATTTATAAAACAATGCATACACCGGAACCTATGCAAACATTCCTTTATAAATCCCAGTCAGGGGAAGATTGTGCATATGTGCATCTCCACCCTGTCTCCTCCCAGAAAACACCGTATATGGAGCTTACAACACCTAGTTTTACTGTGCATAACCTCATCTGCATATAATTTCAATGCATATTCTCATCCACGTGACACCATGTTTAACACCGTCAAAGGTACAAGACATTAAATAAATATGAGATACGGACTATAAATGCCATTTGTGCAAAAACATTTTTATAATTTTATAATGGATCTCATTCTTTTACACTGGCTATTTTTAGTGGAAACAGATAGGCCTATATTTATTGCAGTGTAAATACAATTGTCTGACTCGGCGCATCACTGTCGTATTTTAAAAATGAAACGTGCAAATCTTACCGTTTACTTCCAGTCAGGGCCGAATTTATGCATAGGCATTCTAGGCACGTGCCTATGCTTGCATGTTCAGGGGGAGCCCAGTTACAACTAGGGATATTTAAAAAAATATATACATATTATTATTATGATTTCATTGTAATGCTAAAACACTGTAAGACAACTACTATATTAAAAATCTAAATATTATAATATTGTAAAATATGTACTTTAAGTTCGTTTAAGCTACCGGAAACTATTTATTACGCATCATTTTATATCCGGATCATCACAATACCACTTTAGCGGGTAACGTTATTATGTGTGAAAAACATGTCTGCGACATCAGGAGCTTGTAAAAGGAAAAAAAAAGAGAATATTAGAAAATAAAAAAGCAAAGAGAAGCCATGGGCAGTTTGTTTCATCGTGGAAAAAAGATGAAAATAACAGTGAAGAATTTGAAGAACTCGTTATGGTTGATTCGTCGTCACCTGCCCAGCCCATCATGGACATACCAGAAGTTTCAGAAGCTGATGTTAGCATCCCACACAAACACCGACACGCTACGCTGGCACACACTGAAAGCTTGGTAAGTTATTCTTCTGACCCCGCAGAATGGCCAGCGAATGAAAGTGTTCGGGATTATTTTTGCTTCAACAAACCTGATCAAAATATCAGAGACTTCTCTGCATCGGTTTGGAAATATGGATCTGTCAGCAGGAGTTTAACAAGAGAGCACTTCTACAGACGGATGACAAATGGAGAGGTTCATCTGAGGGAATGGTTAGTGTACTCCCCTTCAAATGGATCTGGCTACTGCTACTGCTGTAAACTGTTTTCAAAAAAAGAGACAGCCTTTACTTCAGGATGCAACAACTGGAAGAATATATCAAGTCGCTTATCAGAACATGAAGGGTCAGCAGAACATATCAGTGCAGTACTAGCTCGTTCAGCACGCGGGACTGTTGATGCTCGAATAGACTCCAGTCTTGCAAAGGATGTCCTTGCACAACAGACATACTGGCGTAATAAACTAAAGCGCGTAATTGCAACAGTGAAATTTCTGGCCTCTCGCGGACTGCCTTTTCATGGTGAGAACGAACAGCTCGCCTCACCAAGAAATGGTAATTTTTTTGGATGCCTCGAGTTGATCAGCGAATTTGACCCCCTTTTGTCTGAACAACTTACCAAGTATGGACACAAAGGCAGTGGAATTACGAACTATCTGTCTTCTACAACGTGTGATGAGTTCATTCATGTCATGGCTGACAAAGTTTTGCAAGTTATTTTGGGTGAAATTAGAAGCGCAAAGTATTTCTCTCTGATTGTAGATTCTACTCCAGACATCACCCACAATGACCAACTATCTCTAGTCATTCGCTACATCAAACAGGACAGTGGTAAACCTCTGAAACATTTTCTGCAGTTCATTCCAATACACAGCCATACTGCAGAACACATGGCAAACGTGCTTATGTTGGCCATAAAAGAACATAACATTGAGTTGATGGATTGTCGCGGCCAAAGCTATGACAATGCTAATAACATGGCTGGCAGATATTCTCGACTTCAGGCCAGAATTAAAGACGCAAGTCCGCTTGTGGAGTATGTCTCGTGTTCTACCCATTCTCTGCATTTGGTTTGATCATATGCTGCAGAGTGCTGCACTGAAGCAGCATCGTTTTTTGGATTAATTCAAATGCTGTACAATTTCTTTTCAGCATCAACTAAATGATGGGAAATACTCATTTCTTACCTTGAGAAGTGTGAAAGACGGACTCTTACTCTGAAAAGCTTATCTGCCACTAGATGGTCAGCGAGAGCCGATGCAACGAGAGCTCTCAGAGTTGGATACGGAGCAATCAAAGAAGCTCTGGAGAGTATCCATGATGATCACGAAAATCCAAAAATGACACAATATGAAGCAGGACAGCTTTGTGCAGTTATGGATAACCTGGAAACGGCAATTTTAACAGTTGTTTGGGATGAAGTGCTTAAGACGGTCAATGGAGTAAGCAAAGCACTTCAGCAGGTTGATCTGGACCTGTGCACCGTATCCGTTTTGTACAATTCATTGATTGATTTCATCGGTGAAGTCAATGAAGCGCGATCGGTCACACCAGAGAACACGTCTTCACAGCTCTAGTGTCCAGTGGTGGTGTGTTTTACACCACTGCATCCCACTCTTTTCATTGCACTTGGTGATGTAAGGCTTGGATGTAGCTGTTCGGCCATGGATACCCATTTCATGAAGCTCTCTATGCACTGTTCTTGAGCTCATCTAAAGGCCACATGAAGTTTGGAGGTCTGCAGCTATTGACTGCAGAAAATTGCACCGCTCTTGTGATTTTACGTAGCCTACCACTTCATGGCTGAGTTGCTGTTGTTCCCAATTGCTTAG
This sequence comes from Onychostoma macrolepis, assembly GCF_012432095.1. Lineage (NCBI taxonomy): Eukaryota > Metazoa > Chordata > Actinopteri > Cypriniformes > Cyprinidae > Onychostoma > Onychostoma macrolepis. The sequence continues at coordinate 37,298,930 of NC_081176.1, forward strand.
ACTTTGTTATAATACCACTAACAGTTGACTGTGCAATATTTAGTAGTGAATAAATTTCACGAATGGATTTATTACACATGTGGCAACCTATCACGGAACTATGCTTGAATTCACTGAGCTCATGAGAGTGACCCATTCTTTTACAAATGTTTGTAGAAGCAGTCTGCATGTCTACTGTAGGTGCTTGATATTATATACCTGTGGCCATCAAAGTGACTGGAATACCTGAATTCAGTGATTTAGAGGGGTGTCCCAATACTTTTGGCAATATAATGTAGAAAGTATTCTTATAGGGTGTCCATGACATTTAAGTTGCAGCTCTTAAATCTCCTCTCAGACCTTCGTAACACTCTTTACATTTCAGGATCTTCAAGTCCGGAGTCCAAAATTAAGATTGGAGACAAAGTCTATGTGAAGCCATCTGTTGTTACGCCAAGACACCAATGGGGATCAGTCACTCACAAAAGCATTGGCGTTGTTAAAGGTAGGAGCACTGGCTGCCTTAAATTAATCATTAATTTTAGGCATACATATTTAAGATGTTGTGATTTTCACTAAAATAAAAGATATTACAAATTTTGTGTAGACTCTCTGTGTATCACAGCTTAAAAATAAAGTACATATTTTTGAGGAATTTATAATAATTTTGATCATTTCTTCTTAAATTCCACAGATATTCAGGGAGAGACTTTGATTGTAGATTTCCCCGAGCAAAAGAACTGGAAGGCTGTAATTTCAGAAATGGAACTTGTGACCGGCACTAGTACGGGTAATCTTTCCTATGCAACTTTTTGCAACTGATTGTATCTAATATTGGAATATGCAATTGTAAGATATATATATATATATATATATATATATATATATATATATATATATATGGTAACACTTTATTTTGATGGTCCCTTTTGAACATTCTGTTGACACTAAGTAATGTTGCAACTATACAGTAAAACCTCCAGTGTTAAATCAACACTCCCAGTGTATATTTAATCCACACTCAGAGTGTTAAAAAAGTAACACTGAAGCAATGTTATAGTTAATGAGATAATTAGTTTAGTAATTGAGTGGTGACTGAACATTAATGAAGAACACCTGCTGTTAACAAACTGAATCACTGAAAGAAAGAAAAAGAAGAACAGAAAAACGAGATGAGCAGAAATACAAGAACTACAACTGACTTCAGCCACAGCCTTAGATGAAATCTACACAAGATACAAGACATTAAATCTATCAAGATCTCAGCAGAGGATGATTAAACAACTCCATAAACAGCATCACCAGCTTCACACGTTACTAACCAGATTGACTTTAGATGTTGATGCTTTAGTTTTGTTTGAATTACCATTATCGAGGTCAGTGTTTGCTTTAGTTGGGCTCTTGACCATTGACTTAAAACATCACAATTACTTTGGCTGCCATAACTGTGTGTTTGGTTAGACATGTTAGTTATAGTGAGCGGGCGTTATTGGTTAGACTTCAGTAAAGAAAGCACCAGCATTTAGTGACTTTCATAACTGATTTCATTCAGAGCATCGTCATTGATTGGTTAAAATTTTTGGTTTTGTTCACATAAAATATAAAGTTTGGTCCATCAGTTTTAAGATTATTCTGAAAGACTTTCAAAAGTAAATTGGCACTCGAAGCTTAGACCTGAATTATCATACATACATCAAGACTCAGCGTATGAACCTCAACAATGGTGACAATCAACAAATTCAGATAAACAGATCCTCTGTGAACATTACAAAACACGCTACTTAGTCACAACAAAATAGCAAAACAAAAGGAAATAGTAAGAATAAAAGAAAATACTAAGACAGCTGCATAATTTATTCATGTCGCATTGCATGCTGGGAGCCATGGATGAGTTTTGATTGGTGCTCCCAGAATGCACTGCAACATGGAGCTTCATGTTGATTGTCACCATTGTTGAGATTCATATGCTGATTCTTGAAGTCTGTTTGATGAAGAAAAGTAAACTTTCAGTGCAGAATAAGTTTCAAGTCTTTTAGATTAATATTAAAACTGTCAGGTCTTAAACTACACAATCTCAAAATTAATTAATAAATCTACCAGTGACTATACTCGGAGTAAAACCAGTTATTCAAGCCACTATACACTGATTACGTCTTTAGTAACACAACCAACTCCTGATGACATTTTCGCTTGGCTTTTTTTCTTTGCGCCATAACTAACATGTCTAAACAAACACACAGTTACAGCAGCCAAAGTAATTGTAAAGTTTTAAGTCAAGGGTCAAGAGCCCAACTAAAGCAAACACTGACCTCGATAATGGTAATTCAAACAAAACTAAAACATCAAAATCTAAAGTCAATCTAGTTAGTAACGTGTGACGCTGGTGATGCTGTTTATGGAGTTGTTTAATCATCCTCTGCTGAGATCTTGAGAGATTTAATTGCTTTTATCTAGTGTTGATTTCATCTGAGGCTGTGGCTGAAGTCAGCTGTAGTTCTTGTATTTCTGCTCATCCCGTCTCTTTTTTTCTGTTCTTCTTTCTCTTTCTTTCAGTGATTCAGTTTGTTAACAGCAGGTGTTCTTCATTAATGCTCAATCATCACTCAATTACTACACTAATTATCTCATTAACTTTAACACTGACTCAGTGTTTCTTTTTTAACACTCTGAGTGTGGATTATATATACACTGGGAGTGTTGATTTAACACTGGAGGTTTTACTGTGAACAGCCAATCCATCTTCTAAATTACTGAATAAATTTATCACGGAGCTCAACTTAATCGATCTTTGGAGAATTCAGAATACTAAAGCTAAGGACTTCACTTTTTTTTCTAATAGACATAAGACTTTCTCTAGGATAGACTACATATTTCTCAGCCCATCTTTAATTTCGTCGAATTCCTCCATTTCTATATTACCAATTTTATTATCTGATCATTCTGCTGTGTTGTGCAGTGTTCCTCTCTCCGATGTTAAAGCCAAGTCCCCTAGATGGCGCTTTAACATATCATTATTAAGTAATCAGACTTTCATTACTTCACTAAAATAATATATTAAGGAATTTCTTGAAATCAATATGCCCTCTTATGTGGATCCTCAAATAATGTGGGAATCGACTAAGTGTGCCAATACGAGGATTCTGTATATCTTTCTCTTCTACTCTTGCCAAAGCGAAAACTCACCAGTTTACACAATTAGAAAATAAAATCCAATCATTGCAAAACCTACAAAAACAACATTTTACTGATCAACAGGCTACACAGTTGTCCTCTTTAAAAGAAGAATATGATTTACTTTCACACTCAAAGGCGGAATTTATTTTACATAGGACTAGGCAAAAATATTATTTTGAATCAGAGAGACCTAGTCATTTATTGGCCCTTAGGTTGAAAGAATGCGAGTCTAAGGCATATATTAGCGCAATAAAATCATCGGATGATCAGGTCACCACGAACCCTGCGGCAATTAATTACATATTTAAAGGTTTTTACATGAATCTGTATAAAGCCGAAACAGATTTTGATGAACCGATTTGTAAGCAGTATTTAGATAAATTGGAACTGCCTCGAATCTCACAGATGGATAAAGAATCTTTGGAGGCCCCATTAAGTTTGGAGGAGCTGCACGTCTCTCTAAAAGCCTTCAAAAGGGCAAATCGCCAGGTCTAGATGGTCTCCCCTGAATTATATTTAGAAATTTGGGATTTGGTAGGGATACTTATGCTTAATTCATTTAATTTTGCAATTGAACATGGGGTATTTCATAGAGATCAAAAAACATCACTGATTTCATTACTTCTTAAAAAAGGGAAAGACCCATTAGATTGTTCCAGCTACAGACCGATTTCGCTTATCCCATGTGATCTTAAAATCTATGCTAAAGTTTTTGCTTTTCGTATGGAGAAGGAAATTCATAGTCTGATCAAGGAGGACCAAACTGGTTTCATCAAGGCGCAATGCATCTGACAATATCGTCGACTCCTTCATATTCTTGACTTTGCAGACTCCCACCCGACCCCTTGTGCGGTCTTTTCACTTGATGCAGAAAAAGCCTTTGACAGGCTAGAGTGGAATTATATGTGGGCAGTTCTGCAATGTTTCGGCTTCGGTGAACACTTCATTTCTATGATTAAGACATTATACCACTCACCTGCAGCATCAGTCATAACTGGTAATATTATTTCCCCCCCCGTTCCCTTTGCAGCGGGGAACAAGGCAGGGATGTCCGCTTTCCCCCTTATTGTTTTGTCTATCTCTTGAACCCTTAGCACAAGCCATCAGGAAATCTGAAGTATCGATTAAGATTCATGATCATAATCATAGTATTTCATTATACGCTGATGATATTATTCTATATTTAGACCACTTTGATGTTTCAGTCTCTAGTATAATTAAGGAATTTGATCATTTTAGTAGCTTATCAGGATATAAAATAAATTGGAGCAAATCTGCTTTAATGCCAATTAACAATGTTAAAGTTAATTCTTCTATTCCCTCATTAAGGAATCTTTCATCTATTTGGGCATTACCATACATAAAAACATTCATAAGATTGCCAGAGACAATTTTAATAATATTTTAGTTAAGGTCAAAAATGACATTCAAAGATGGAATAATCTTAAAGTATCTCTTCAAGGAAGAATCTCCACTGTTAAGATGAATTTGTTACCTCGATTTAATTTTTTTTTCTCTATGCTACCACTTTCTCCCCCTCCAGGTTACTTTAAGGAGATCAACTCCATAATTTCTAAATTTATCTGGAATGATAAATGCCCCAGAATTAAGCTTACCACATTACAACATCCTAATAGTGCAGGAGGACTGGCGGTACCAAATTTTGAACTGTATTATTGGTCGTTCCAGCTTAAGGCTCTTCATAATTGGGTTGATCCTCAATCTACAGTTTCTTGGAGAGTGATTGAAGCTGACAAGGTTAAACCAAATAGACTCCAAGATATGATATTTACTGGCACAGGAAAAAAGGGGATAATTATAAATTTGGTCCGGTTGTGGCCAACTCTATTAAAATCTGGAAAACGGTGGAACGTCGGATAGGAGGAACCTTCAAATTTTGTAACAGTACACCTTTATGGCACAATTTTAATTTTGTTTGCGGAAATCGTCCATTTGTCCAATCCTCTTGGTCCTCTTTGGGTGTAAACACATGCGGTGATATATATGATAACCAGGGCTTATGTTCATTTCAGACATTAAGAACCAAATTTTGTCTACCAGCATCCGCAAATTTTGTCTTTCTTCAATTACGTTCTGCTCTCAAAGCGTATGGAGTTCCTTGGGCATCTCCCATCTCCTCTCATCCTATGCAGGACTGGATTGCACCATCTGTTGGTCGGCCGTCTGTTTCTTTAATACATAATAAGATTATTGATTGCATTACAAAACCTCTTTCTATTAAAACAATTTGGAATAGGGAATTATCTGACCTTAATTTGTCTGTCGACTGGGAGAGAGTGTGGTCTAATCTCAGTTTAACATCTAAAAATCTGGCTCATCGTCTTATTCACTTCAAAGTCATTCATAGAGCATACATAACTCCTTACAAAAGATTTAAAATGAAACTACAACCGAATCTCAACTGCCATATATGTAATACTACATCGTCAGGTACTTTTCTGCATATGTTTTGGGAATGTCCTGTCGTCATCAGTCTATGGACACATGTAAACCTGGTTCTATCATCCTTACTGCATATTGATTGGTCTGTTAATCCAAGTTTGTGTCTTCTTAATGATGATTCTGGCCTCTGTATAACTTCAATGCAAAAGAGAATGTTGTTTGCTGGTTTTACAGCTGCAAAGAAGACAATAATACAAAACTGGTTTACACCGCACATGTGTGGAAAAACATATTGGATCGTAGCCTCCTGCAAATAGTGACTTGTGAATGTACAACAGCACGAATCAATGGGGCCAAGCCTTCTACCATTGATGCTTGGCAGTGCTTTCTCTTTGATATACGTGACTGTATAAAGGAGTGACTTTTATGTTTTTCTTGTCCTTCCCTCTCTCCCTCCCTTTGACTGGACTTTGAGATATTGAGTATGTGTCTGTTGTTGTTGTTGTTGTTTTTTTTATGTTTTTTTTGTTTTTTTTGTTGTTTTTTATTATTATTATTTTGTATTTTTTATTTATTTGTTTATTTTTTTTGGATGTTATGTATGAAAAATAAAAAATGTTAAAAAGTAAAAAAAAAAGAAAAGGGGTGTCGATTCAAGATCTGGGCGCAATCTGGTAAATGCCAATGACTCATTCACACAATCATGGGGTTTTCCTTCAAAAGCCAAAGGGATCAAGTCAGCCGGATTGACTGTATGACATCGCTTAATAGTTATATCTGGACATGTAAGTAATGAGGAATAGGCCAAAATTCGAGCCTGAGTTAGAACAAATTTTCCATGCTCTAATAACTCCACAGTTTTATGATGAATATAAATAGTTACTGGGTACCCCATAGTTATTGTGGATGCTTTTTCATAAGCATAATATACTGCTGCCAGAACCTGTTGGTAACATGGCGGGTATCCCTGGGCTACATTATCCAGCTTTGTGCTGTAATAAGCTATAGGCTGTTTTTTCCTCCCACTGCAAGTCTCCTGCATCAGTACAGCTGATGCATAACTATCAGCTTCTATTTTCCACATACAGATGAAACATTTTATTGTAATTTGCTGTTCCTAGAGCAGGTGCCTGTTGTAATTATTTTTTCATCGTCTCAAATGCCAGTAATGCATCTGTGTTCCATATTAATGGATTGCTTAAATGTTGTATTCCTGCTTGTTTCATAATTTCTCTCAATGGTCCTGTTTTTACCGCATAGTCTTCTATCCAGTCTGAACTAAAGCCAGTCATTCTTAGGAAAGTCATCATTTGTCCTACTGTCTGAGGCAATGGCATTTTACTTATGCCTTCTAATTGAGTTAGAGCTATAGCCAAATGTTGAGTGCCAAATGCAGTCAATCTTCCCAAGTATTCAACTTGAGGCTGACAATATTGTATTTTGTTTTTGGACACTTTGTGACCTCCTTGCGCTAATTTTGTTAAGACTTTAATTGAGTCTCTGTGACATTGTTCTAGCGAGGAAGCACAAACAAGTAAATCATCCATGTATTGTATCAGCGTACTGTCTACTGCAAGATCTTCTAAATCGGCCTTTAGCACTTGATTAAATATGTGAGCCGAGTGTTTGAATCCCTGAGGGATTCTTGAATAACTGTATTTTTTACCAGCATGTGTAAAGGCAAACAGGTATCTACTTTCCTCTGCTAATGGCACGCTGAAATAGGCTGAGCAGAGATCAATCACGGTAAAGTATTTGGCATCAGGAGGGACATTCGTTAGTAACGTGTGAGGGTTTGGTACCTCAGCTGGCAAATCTTCAACTATTTCATTGATTGCTCGTAAATCATCATGAACAAGACGCCATCGGTTTTTGTCTGCTTTTAGTATAGGCAGAATAGGAGTCTTACAGTAACTAGACGTTTCTATTAAAACTCCTGCCTTCACTAAACCTTTAATATTGTCTTTTATTCTTTTATTATATATAGTTGGTTGCGGAACGCTTACTGGAGACATATTTGTCATTTGTTCCTCTTCTCCTTTCTTTATTGGAGCTTGAATTTTTCTCTTATTTTTCTTTGTCAGCTCTTCAAGCTGTAATTGAGTTAGCTTTCGCTATAGCTCTTTCTCTTGGCTCTTGAGCTTTAGTAAATTTTTTCTATGTTGCTCCACTGCATGTGTCACATGATCACAAAATTCTTTTTGAGTTTTTGAGTTTTTGAGTTCAAACCAACAACGTCTTCTAGCCTGCTTTTTACGGCTGGTGGCATAGCATCAATCACAGCTTGTCTGAATAATATGGCCATTAACGGGTCTCCCTCAGGATTTATTTCAGTCTCTTGTTTCCAGTTTTTCAGCTGTCTCTGGACATATGTGGTTGGATTTTCTGTATCTCCCAGCACTTGTCCCTTTAGTGATTTAGGATCCAGTCTGATCGGATACTCAAGACGCAATGCTTGCCATACTGCTGGACAGAAAGCATCAAAAACAATCCCATCCATATTGTGAGAGTTCACCGCTCTGTCTAGAGTGGCTGTTTGCAAAATTTCATCCATCTTTGCCCCTCCTATTATTTTAGCCATCAATGCTTTAATGTCCCCCACAGCCAAAAGTTTGCCCATTGTCTCTTCTTCAAACACTCTTATCCATTTTCCAGCGCCCTCATGAATATCAGGGAGGCGAGTGACTAGCCCCTTGAGGTCCTGTGTAGCCCAGGGGACATATTGTCCCTGTGCACCCTTGATTAAAATTGGGAGTTGTGCAGCCAGTGGTCTAAGTGTCCCCTTTTCTCTGCCCTGTTCCCATTTCCTGGTATCAAATAACTCCTCTTCACCATTCATTTCCTCACTACTGTCGAACAACTTACTTCTCCGTCTCTCCAATTCATTTACCTCTTGGATTTACGCTTTTAGTTTTTTATCAGTTTCCATTTCCTCACACAATGCCACATCAATTGTCCCTTCCTTTGGCCATTTTGTCATTTTATTCTTTGTCCTCTTTTGCCATTTGTCTGAGATTTTGTTTGTCATCTCTTTACACAGAGGATATTTCAGTCCTAATATCTCTACCGGAGTAGCTGCCATATTTTCTCCTTCAATCCTTCAGTCTAATTTTTTATTCTATTTATTCTTATATATAAAAAAAAAAAATTGTCACTATTTTTCCAATTAATTTATCTTTTTAACCAATTTCCCCTAATTTTATTCTTTATTTAGTGACTTGCTTCTTTTAACCTAGTTTTTTATTCTATCTGATGCATGTACACTTTCTATTTGAATTTTTCAACTTTATTTTATGATCACTCAGTATGCATAAAATCTTTAACAATAATTCTTGATTTATTTTTCAATTATCTATCATTTCTTCTTTTTTATTTAGTGTGTACTTCTTCAACTTAATCTTAATCACCCTTCTACAGCACTGCTCTCAGAAAATTTCCTCTTTCTCTTTCACACAGACATCAAAAATAAAATCGTATAATACATCTGGATTCAATCTTTATTGACCCTATTTTCCTAAAAACATTCACTCCTTCTAGTCCCTTCATTCATTTAGGGCTCATTCTTTCAATCAGCATCCCTTTATTTAGTCAGGGTTTATTCTTTCATTCATCCCTTTTGGGTGTAACAAGAACTGTGGCCGTCTCTACTAGAGAGGGGCACACCTCTCTTGTTCAACCCAATCCGGAATTTATTTATTTTCTCATACAACCTCATTCTATCAGACAGACATGTACTCAGACACAGTTTCAAACATACATCAAAACAAAACACTACACTCTTCCCGAGTGACCTGCAGCAGTGCTCTGGTTCTTTTACTGTTACTCCCCCATTCTCTCTCTCTCTCAGTAAAAAAAAAAAACAAGGCTTAGCCAGGAATTTTTTGCCTACCCGTGCAGACCCCTGTACTCTTACAACTTTTTATTTTTTTTTATTTTAATCAAGGCGGTATCCGTAGGTCTTGTGCGCTTCCTATACTATATCTGCTTCATGTTTATTTCTGTCCCTTCAGGCCCAGTCTAAATAAACACAGACCATTGCAAGCAATGTATGTCTGCCTACACCATCCAGTTTCAATTCAGGCTACCTATCAAGGCCATAAACAGTAAACTAGACAAATACATGCAGTTATTTCTTCTGGAATAAAACCCCCTTTTTTGGTCTTTTTTTTTAATTTGGAAATTTGGAAGAGCAGAATTTAAGTGACCTTACCGCTAAAGGCAGACTGGAAAACAACACAAAATTATATAAGCAAAAATGCTTACCTAATCGGTGGCCACCATTTTTGTGCTGCTCGTCAAATTCTGCTCAAAGTGGTCGTCCACTCTGCTGCTCTGTTCCAATCCTGCCGACTACGCCAATTTATAGTGTCTTCCGCCGTTCGTTCAAAGAATCACGCTCAATCTTGGAGTTTGATACCAGAAGATAGACTTTATTATCTATTTAACAAGAATAAAGCCGAGGCCCCTTCTGCAGAGGAGTGTCTCAAATGTCTCTGGGCTCTGGTATATATACAAGTTTTTAAGGCGGGTTCTTATACATTTGGAGTTTCTCTTATGTATACAATCGCATATTACACTTACGTATGCAATTCTATATTTCTCCCTAAGGAGAAGAGACCTCCTAGGCTTGTTATGGTAAAGGAAAAAGCCCCCCTATTTCTCCAGATGTTTTTCTTGTCTGACAATTTTGCCACGTAGACGCTTTTTATACAGGGGCCTTAGAACATAATGGAAGATTAAATAGATATATTAATGGCAAGATTCACCTTGATTATACTTGATTAATTCAGATCTTTAACAATAAAAATCTTCTTCAAGACTTTTAAAGAACCCCATTTGCTCCTCCATCCCTGTTACTTTGGACCCTCTTCAGTTTGCCTATCGCCCAAATAGATCTTCCGATGATGCCATCTCTCACATCCTGCACTCTTCCCTCACACACATTGACAGCAACAATGGGAACTACGTAAGGCTGCTTTTCAGTGACTATAGCTCAGCTTTCAATACTATAGTCCCCATCAAACTAGCTTTTAAACTCACAGACCTCGGCCTAAATTCTTCACTCTGTGACTGGATTCAAGACTTCCTCACCAGCAGACCTCAGGTGGTGAAAGTCGGCCAGTTCACCTCAAACTCCATCACCCTGAACATAGGAGCCCCACAGGGCTGTGTCCTGAGTCCCCTGCTCTACTCTCTCTACACACACGACTGCGTGTCCTCTCACAGCTCCACTTCTATTATCAAATTTGCTGATGATACTGTGGTTCTGGGCCTCATTTCCAACAATGATGAGACCGCATACTTAGATGAGGTAGAGAGACTTACATCATGGTGCCAGGACAACTGTCTCACTCTGAATGTGAACAAAACTAAAGAACTTATTGTGGACTTCAGGAAGAGACAGCAGCGGCCCTACACTCCTCTTATGATCAGTGGGACCCCTGTGGAGAAGTTGAGCAGCTTCAAGTACCTTGGTGTAAACATCTCAGAGGACCTGACTTGGACTACACACATTCAAATACAGGTTAAGAAAGCCAGGCAAAGACTGTACCATCTGCGACACCTGAGGAAATTCAGGTTCTCGCCAGCAATCCTGAAAACGTTCTATTCAGGGACCATAGAAAGTGTATTGACTCAGTTCTTGCCTTCAGTTTCCATACAACACTGAGATACACTGAGAGACTTAGGAGGAGCTTCTTCCCCCAGGCCATCAGGCTCCTGTTACGACCCTGGTCTAGGGTCAGGGAAGCCAACATAAAATAAGAAAATAAATTCACAAATACAAAGTAACATCAGATCTCAGAATTCTTTATTTAAGTCTCACTTGTAGTAACACAGTAAAAAGGCTCTCTCTTCGGGATTGGGCAAAGCCAAAACAACAAACAAAACGTAACAATAACTATACCCAGGGAGTCTGAAATAATCTAAGTAAAGAAGTAAGAAACAAATGACAGCATTCTTCCCTGACTCCCTACCTAAACCAAAAACAGGAGAAAATGTAATTTACAATAAAGAAAAAGGGCACCCAATTCCCACAGCCTTGTTAGTAAACAAAAACAAAAGAAAATAAATTTAGTTAAAAAGTCGAAACCAGGAGACAATAATCAACACTGTAACAAAGATCAAAGTAAACTCAGTTATACACTACACAAATTATCCACTCAGAAAAGACCAATACTATGTCACCACTAAGATCAATTCACAACACACAACAATGCCAACAACTCTCTCCATACTCTCCCACTTCCAACGTCCCACTATTTCAAAAGACGATGGATTTCCCTGGGACGAATCAGCAGATGCGTCTTCACGTCCAATTAGGGCGGAGTCACCTAAGAGTGAGAGAGAGAGAAAAAGAGAGAGAGAAAGAACTACGTCCCCAGACGTAACACTCCTGAACTCAAATTCAGTCTTTTAACATCAACATGACTCCATTTAATAATCAATTAATAATCAGTAAGTTGTTCATCATTCTCATCATTGTATTGCTGCTATGTAAATACCCTGTACAACCTGTTTGCACACTGTCCTGCACTTTTTATTTAATTGCACATTCCTTTTATATTTTATTTTTTTTATTTTGTAATCTTGTATATTCTCATTGTGTTTGTATTCCATATAATTGCACTGTCCATGGAGCAGACCTGATTCTCATTTCACTGCTGGTTATACTATGTATAAGTGACAAATAAAAATCTTGAAATCTTGAAAAATCCGGTTACCACTATGCACTAGCGCTCCCTCAAGCGGCTCCTAGAGATATTACCCTTCAACCAGATACCTCTTAAGCAATAGCCATTGAAAATACAATATTAAAAAACAAGTAACATTTACACCGTTACAACAAAGTGTGCCAAGTGTGCTCCCTTTAATACTATCACTATACTGTAGCTGTCAATCAGATGAAGAGCTTCAGAAAGAGCGTGAACACAAATAAGGACAGGGCCATTTAAAAGCAGCTGTCTTGAATCAAAATAGCTATTGGACCCACAGTCAACCCGTGCCTAACTCACATCCGACTCGCACCAGCACCGCACCCGACACGTAAATATTCCATCCTTTACATCAACTATGTGACCCTGGACCACAAAACCAGTCATAAGGGTCAATTTTTCGAAATTGATATTTATACATCATTTTAAAGCTGAATAAATTCGTTTGTTAGGATAGGACAATATTTGACCGAGAAACAACTATTTGAAAATCTGTAATCTGAGGGTGCGAAAAAATCACCTTTAAAGTGGTCCAAATGAAGTCCTTAGCAATGCATATTACTAATCAAAAATTGAGATCTATTTACAGTAGGAAATTTTCAAAATATCTTCATGGAACGTAATCTTTACTTAATATCCTAACGTTTTTTTGGCATAAAAGAAAAATCAAAAAATTTTGACCCACACAATGTATTTTAGGCTATTGCTACAAATATACCCCAGCGACTTAAGACTGGTTTTGGGGTCCAGCGTCACATATAGCGGGTCACCCGTAGAGTACCCGCCCACGTGCAGGACTCTGCTGTGATGCTGTTTCAATATTTACTCATATGTGTATTAATACAGAGAGACCCAAACCTGTAGTGAAGGTGAAGCCAGATCAGGCTGTGTTCAGAGAAGAGAAAGTTACTCTCACATGTGACATACAAGGAGTAAGAAGCATTCAGTGGACATACAGCTGGTTTAAAGATGGAAACACTCACAATCCATACAGAACTACAGCAGCGGCAGAGTTGAGTTTCAAAGCTGACAACGTGTCTTACAGTGGTAAATACAGCTGTAGAGGAGAGAGATCAGACTCACAGAAATCAGACATCAGTGATGAAGTTACACTGACTGTATCAGGTGAGTCTTTTTTTTGTTTTTTTTTGCAATTCACTCTTCTTTGGTATTTACTGTAGTCACTGTCACTATGGTTACAGATGATATCCATTGACTTTCATGAGAATAGAGAAGAACTTGAGCAAGAGAGTTCAATACTGATGAGTTTTGTACTGAAGTCAGAGAGAATGACGTGACTTACAGATAATGATGTTAAATGAGTCAATGAAGTCATCAGATAGTCTGCTGAAGTTGATTCAGATTCATCTGCACCTCATATGAGCTTGTAGTTGGAGATCTTCAGCTCTCATTCACCAGGGGCTTCATTCTGCTTTCTATGGCAAGTCAGAGGTGTTTGTCTGATGATATCATGGAGCCAGAGCCACCCCAAAACAACTGACATGACAAACCTATTGACAGTACAATAGAAAAAAATATGGCATAAATTTATCATATTGTAAAATATTTTCAAAAAATAATTTTTTTGACTGAAAGAATGTAATTCTTATATAATATCGTTCTTTTCACTGAAACTATATTTTTGTCTTTTTTATAGATTTACCCAGATCTACACTGACTATGACACCAAGCAATCCTGTATTCACTGGCGAAACAGTCAATCTGACGTGTAAAATAGAGACATACAGTGACTGGAGATATGAGTGGTATAAAGGCTCTATAAACCATGCAATGTTACAGACATCTGAGCGTCACACTGTAAACAGAGACACCCTCACTATTAGAGAACTAATTATAGAGGATGGGGATCTGTACTTTTGTGGAGGAAAGAGAGATGGAAGACCAAACTTACCAAAATCAAGCTCTGCTGTTTCTCTCATTGTGAGAGGTGAGTTGAACATCTTTGTCCTCCGAAACTCACTCTACAAATATGATCATACATCCACAAAGACGTTTTGCAGTAGTCATTCCACTTTAATCCTGTTTAACTCTCTCCTTTAACTTGCTAAGGGGCCATTCACACAGGTGTGTTTTTTGTTCAAAACAGTTCAAATTATACTTGAGATCATATCTTAACTCTCTGGGGTCGACTGTATCGCCGGCGATACCAGTTAGGTTTTTTTAAGATCAGTGCAAAAGGCACTAAAAATACTCTGTTGATTTTGGTCACACAAATAAGTGTTATACATCAATCGAAACTGTTAACTGTCTACTTTTATTTGTGTACAATCACAATAACAACACAACTTTGTGCTTTTGGAAAAATAAGAAAACAAACAGGGTGCGCTCTCTGTCTTCTCCGTCTCTGTGAACTGTTTTTAGAAACGCGTCACTAAAATGAACTGGAACTCAGCAAATACTCAACACACAGACATGGGAGTTATATCTATAGAAAGCTTGAAGTGTCTACTTTGAAATTAATCAAGTCTTATCGAAAACAAACATTCTGTGATGAAGTAATCCATATGAAACCAACACGATGTTCAGTCTTTCCCGTCTGACTCATTATCTCTAATGAAATCCCGCCCCCTCGCGGCTCGCGCCGTTCATATGTAAATAGCCACGTGCGCACGTGCAAACGCCCAACACAAACAAAGAGCGGAGATCCTCATCGCGGCTACTGTTACTGTTCGCACTGAGTAAAGGCATCTCAAGGGCCCCAAAATGAGCTTAGACCCCAGAGGGTTAAAACTCAGCTGGGGGTGTCGTAGAAAATAACCTACTCATTATATACATTTTTATTTGTAATAAAATATTACAAATAAATAATAAAATTATATTTTATAAATACAATTATATAATAATAAAAAATAAAAATATATTTTATAAGAGCACAAAGTTTTGTTGTTATTATGTGTGTATACAAATAAAAGTAGATCCTTTACAGATTCAATTGATGT
Organism: Onychostoma macrolepis; assembly: GCF_012432095.1. Lineage (NCBI taxonomy): Eukaryota > Metazoa > Chordata > Actinopteri > Cypriniformes > Cyprinidae > Onychostoma > Onychostoma macrolepis. The sequence goes on from NC_081176.1 coordinate 37,314,159, forward strand.
ATTGCTCTTATCTGTACGATTAAAACTTAATTTAAGTTCCTTTAGGGGCTTTCAACAAAATGCAACAAAACGCGCCGGCGCGTTTGTCGACCCCAAAGGGTTAAATTATGCTTTTTATTATCTGTGAAATGGGACATAACAGTGAAATTACCAACAAATTCACACTACTTCGACTGAAAGAGAACTTTTATTTTCTAGTGGTCACTACGACGTCAAGTCAGGTGAACCGAATGATAAGGATTTCGCCAGAGAGCAAATCTACTTTAAGTGAAACTAGAAAGAGCCAATGCACATTGGCATGCAATATTTGCATCTGCTACCCCGCCCCACAGCTCGGGTATATAATGAGCAGCAGGTGCATCGTATCTTTGCTTTTCACTTCAGAGCCGAGCAATGTGTTGTTCCTGCCTGCTTTGGAGAGTGACAGAAAGAGCTTTTCCTGTTTGTGTTAGTGTGATGGTGCGACAGCCTGTGTGCGTCAGCACATAATAAAAGAGCTTCTTCCCTTAAAAGAACAACACGATTATGACACTGCATCTTTTTCATTCCGCTTGTGCGCTTCTGGATCGATTGGTTTCCTGCTCCTGGGCGATTATTGTCTGATGTGCCTGGGCATCAAGCCCGCTGAGATTGTGTTCGTGGATGAGTCATGTAACCATTGTGGGAAGATGACCATCTCGATGCTCCAAAGGGGTGGAGCCCCAGTGTTGCTTCCCTGTATGTATCGTCCTTGCCAAACCCAGGCAAAGGCTGTGGGTGAATACCTGGTGGACTTGAGGATTACGGTGAGGGCTTCTCCTTTGGGGAACCAACCCCTAAGAACCCTCATCCCTCCGGCGCATAGAAGCCATGCAATACAGGGACATGGTGTTCAGACACCTCAGCCAGTTGGGGCTTTTGGTCAACTGGGAAAAGTGCACAGACACACTGGCACACAATTGGCCTAACCTTCGCAAATGTGTTTCCCTCAGTGAGCTTAAACGTATCTGTTTCCTACGACTGATGCTCCTCGCTACAGCCCCTCCCTGGCGCATTCTTCTGAGGAAGGATCTTCCAACTCAGAGACGGGGCCCCTAGTTGACTCGGAGGTTCTAGGTGACTTACCCCAAGAGGTACTTAACACCATCACTTCAGCATGTGCACCGTCTATAAGAACGGGCTTATGCTTTGAAGTGGAACCTGTTCATCAAGTGGTGTTCTTCTCAAGGAGAAGACCAGCAAAGGTTCTCGATCAGAGACATGCTTTCCATCCTGCAGCAAGGACTGGAGCAAAGGCTTTCTCCCTCCACCCTGAAAGTATATGTGGCTGCAATACCCGCCTATCATGACCCCATAAAGGGCAGGTCGATAGGTAAGCACAATCTGGTTGTCAGGTTCCTTAGGGGGACGAGACTGTTAAATCCTCCTCGGCCTCCCTCCATACCCTCTTAGGACTTGGCTGTGATGCTGAGAGCACTTCAGAGAGTCCTGTTCAAACCCTTGCAGTCGGTAGAGCTGAAGTTTCTTTCTTTGAAAACTTTGCTCCTAACTGCATTGACCTCCATTAAGAGGGTAGGGCAGGCATTTTCGGTCGACGAATCATGCCTAGAGTTCAGGCCTGCTTTCTCCAGTGTAGCTCTAAGACCCCGGCCTGCCTATGTGCCAAAGGTTCCTACCACTCCCTTCAGGGACCAGGGCCCGTATTCACAAAACATTTTATCTTACCACTAAGAGTTCTCCTAAATAGCAGTAAAAGTTTTTAGCTATGAGTTTTCTCTTAAAAAACCTATTAACAAAGTTGCCGAGACAAACTTGTACTAAGGAATAGAGAGAAGTCTTAAGCTAAGAGTAAGGGCGGGGTTGACCTTGTTGCTATGGATGATGTCAGCATGCTTACTAACTATGCTCACAGTGATTGGCTAATAGTGTCACTATATTAAACAAGAATATATTTACCTAATTGTCAGCCTCTTACATGTATGCTTCTCAAAAACAATTAGCGGCTATGCATATAAACAGCTTTTAAATGAACAGAGTACAAAAATCATGGATGATGGTAATACATTTTTTTTTTTTTTTCATTAAAAACTGGACGCGAGAAGAACTGTTACTTCTTGCCCAACTGGTTAATGAAAACAAGGATTTAATCAAAGGAAAACCTCCAAAACCAAACGTGATACCTTTATAAAAAGGTCCTTATCAAATATTTCTAAAATTTCTATTTTCAGAGGCAGATTGCCGGAAACAGCCATTTTAGCAATAGTTTGTGGCTTGGTTTTAGTGACTTAGGAGTCCTCTTCACTACCCCTAACTTTTCACAGTTTTAGGAGCTCGTTTTAGTTCTAAAACTCTTTGTGAAATACTCTTAGAGCAAAAATTTAGGAGTCCTAAATTTAGAATTGACACGGTCATTATTTTTAGAATTTCCTCCTAAATCTGCGAGTTATGAGCTACTTTTAGCCTTAAGATATTTTGTGAATATGGGCCCAGGTAGTGAGCCAGCAAGTGCTGCCCCTGGAAGAGGCAGACCCAGCCCTAGCTTACTCTGTCCTGTTCGCACTTTGCGCCTCTATGTGGACAAAACACAAAGTTTTAGGACCTCAGACCAACTCTTTGTCTGTTACGGAAGCCAACACAAAGGAAAGACTGTCTTCAAGCAGAGGATGGCCCATCTCCCGGTACATCTTTGCATAAGTAAAAGGCGAGAGTTTTCACGAAGCACCATCAAGTGATCATTTCGAGCCTTTGCCCAACGGGGATGGGGGTGGCAGGGGTGGACGTGGTCTTAGTGTCTATAGGAGAGGCATCGTGTTGCTGATGATCAGCCAGATTGCGTCTTTTTTTCTGTCAGAAAGGGCCTGATCTTTCTGATGTTGTGTAATACAAACCTGCAAGATCGAGCAGTCTTTGAAGGTCAGCTGGTCAATAAAGATTACACCAAGATTTCTGACCGAAGTTGATGGGGTAATTGTAGAAGAACCTAGTTGGATGGTGAAATAATGCCTTAGAGCTGGAGTGGCAGGGAAGACAAGAAGCTCAGTCTTTGCCGGGTTGAGCTGTAGGTGATGTTCGTTCATCCATGCCGAGATGTCCGCCAGGCACCCTGAGATGCGTGCAGCTACCGTTGGATCATCTGGTTGAAAAGAGAGATAGAGCTGTGTGTCATGAGTGTAGCAATGGTAGGAGAAGCCATGCACCTTTATGATGGGACCCAGTGATGTAGTGTATGTGGAGAAGAGGAGGGGTCCAAGAACTGATCCCTGAGGAACCCCAGTGACCAGTTGATGTGCTATGGATACCTCCCCTCCCCAGGCCACCCTGAAATACCTACCAGTGAGATAGGATTCAAACCAGCGAAATGGAATCCCAGTGATGCCCAGTGATCTGAAGCACATGCGTTGTAGCAAAAGTTGTGAGAAGACAAACTGAACAGATGGTGATGGTTACTTATTGACGATTCAATCATCATGCCGTGTCCTGATTCACCGATCTCATCCAGAGGCTGATCTCTGAAAACATTACTTAGGTTTAACAATTTCACTTTATACTAGCCCTAGAGCACCACTACAAGTAATTTTGTTTTGTTTCATTTTGATTTATATATTTTTAAGTCGTTATGCAGAAATGATTTGGACAGAATCATGTAGACTCACACAGATATCAAGATTCAGCGTTTGAACCTCAACAATGGTGACAATCAAAGAAAAGCATGTTTTGTGATAGTCAAGAAAATATTCAGATCAACTCTGAATATCACAAAACACGCTTTTCTTTGATTGTCACCATTGTTGAGGTTCATACGCTGAATCTTGATATCTGTGTGAGTCTACAGAAGCCCTTCCAAATCATTTCTGCATATGACTTAAAAATGTTCAAAATATTAAAACAGGACATCATGTCATACAGTTGTATTCTAGGGTTACTATAATGTGAAATAATTAAATCTAAACAATGTCTTCAGAGATCAAACTCTGGGCGATAAAGGGATTGGTGGCACACGGGTAGCAAAATGTAATTTAAATGTAATGAAGAAATGGTCAGAGATATGTAGTGGTTGTACCAAAATGTTATCTTCAGTACAATTGCGTGTGTACATTAAATCAAGTTGGTTGCCTGATTTGTGCTTGCTTGTAGTGGTAAGGAGTTTGAGATCCAATGAAACAAGGAGTCAGTGGAAGCATAAGGCTTGTCTAGATGAATGTTGAAGTCGCCAAAGACTAAGAGTGGAGTGCCACCCTCCACGAAAGAGGACAGCAGCCCATCCAGCTCCTCTAGGAACGTGCCTAGAATTTGCCCAGGGGGGTGGTAAATTACCACAATCTGGAGTTTTATAGGAGCTGTTACAGTAATCGCATGAGATTCAAATGAGTTGTAATTGCATAGGGGGAGTGGGTTGAGTATTTCCAATTGTTTGAAATGAGCAGACCCTGGCCAACTTGACATGGGGTGTGAGAGAAAGAGAAATTGTTACTGGGGTTGCTGAGTCTTCTGGACGAATCCAGGTCTCAGTCAAGCCCAAGATGCTGAATGTGGATTGTAAAGAAAAAGCAGAAAGGAAGTCAGCTTTGTTGACCCACAGAGAAAGAAAGAGTTGCAGTAGAGGATGTAGAGATAGGGCGCAGGTTAGCAGGATTACTTTGCCGTCTGCGTGTGATGTTAGAGCGTGGTTGAGAGAAAACCGGAATGGTTTGGATGAACACGATAGAGGTGGAAAGAAAGAGGACAGGAAAGGAGAGTGTGTGAGGGAAGATAAAAATTATACTTAAGTGTGTTGCTCGGTTTCGTTGCTCGGGTTAAAATCATGCAGGAAAAAGTCGTAGGTCTTCACACGAGGGCTGAACGCTTCCGCGTCAGCGCTCGGACATCAAATAAATACACAGTCTAAGAGACTAGAGTGAAAACAGCTGTGGCCGCCTTCTAATTAGCACAGCCAATCCCCTATAGAAGTGCAAATGGCTCAATACGAAACTAACGCTTTGCACTTAAGCGCACGAAAGGAGCAGTGCAAATGACACAGGCTCCTTCTTAGCCGAGGGGCAATTATTGTAATTACCAGTAAGTGCAATCAAAAAATATAAACCTCAACGAAAATACAAAATAGAAATAGGTAGGAAACGAAGTATTCCTTCCTAGCAGCAATCAAATAATTTGAAAAACAGATCTATGAACAAGTATTACAACACTTACGCGCTGCCGTCCGTCTCTTCTGCTGACTAATCGCCTTCTCCCGAGGTCTAACAGTGACCAAACAGTTTAAATAGTTTTACAGTCACGGTGGCTGCCTTTTAATTAGCACAGCCAATAGCCTATAGCAATGCAAATAGTTCAAGATGAACTATGTACTTTAATGATTAATGTAAATGAATCATATGCAATGTTCATTCATAGCTGAGGCATTAATCATTAATACTGTAAATGGTTCAGTTCTCGATGAGTCATACATTACATTGTGATTATCTGTCCATTAAGCATGAGTTAATGCATATTAGTGCACCAGTATTGCAAGATGTTACCAGTACAGTACATTATAGTACAGTAAAAAAAAAAAATCAAAATCTGTATCATCTGCCAAATTGCATTACAGTATGGAGACCAGTTGTCTCTTCTGAAACTCAGCCGTGTTGACCTGGCTGCTGGTCCTCTTTTTAGCAAAATGAAAAAGTGATTAAAACTCAAATAGTGAATATATTAAATACATGAAGTGGGCAAAGTGTGCTCCCTTTAATATAATCACTATAGCTGTCAATCAGATGAAGTGCTTCAGACAGAGCATGAACACAAATAAGGACAGGGCCATTTAAAAGCAGCTGTCTTGAGTCGAAATAGCTATTGGACCCACAGTCAACCCGTGCCTACCACACATCTGACCCGCACCAGCACCGCACCCGACACGTAAATATTCCATACTTTACATCAACTATGTGACCCTGGACCACAAAACCAGTCATAAGGGTCAGTTTTTCAAAAATTTGGCCGAGATACATCTGTTTGAAAATCTGTAATAGGAGGGTGCAAAAAATAAAAATCTAAATATTCAGAAAATCTTCTTTAAAATTGTCCAAATGAAGGATAGCAATGCATATTACTAATCAAAAATTAAGTTTTGATATATTTACAGTAGGAAATTTTCAAAATATCTTCATGGAATGTAATCTAATATCCTAATGTTTTTTGGCATAAAAGAAAAATTTAAAATTTTGACCCATACACTATATTTTAGGCTATTGCTACAAATATACCCCCAGCGACTTAAGACTGGTTTTGTGGTCCAGGATCACATATAGCAGGTCAACCGTAGAGTTGCTGTTTCAATATTTACTCATATGTGTATTAATACAGAGAGACCCAAACCTGTAGTGAAGGTGAAGCCAGATCAGGCTGTGTTCAGAGAAGAGAAAGTTACTCTCACATGTGACATACAAGGAGCAAGAAGCATTCAGTGGACATACAGCTGGTTTAAAGATGGAAACACTCACAATCCATACAGAACTACAGCAGCGGCAGAGTTGAGTTTCAAAGCTGACAACGTGTCTTACAGTGGTAAATACAGCTGTAGAGGAGAGAGATCAGACTCACAGAAATCAGACATCAGTGATGAAGTTACACTGACTGTATCAGGTGAGTCTTTTTTTTTTTTTTGCAATTCACTCTTCTTTGGTATTTACTGTAGTCACTGTCACTATGGTTACAGATGATATCCATTGACTTTCATGAGAATAGAGAAGAACTTGAGCAAGAGAGTTCAATACTGATGAGTTTTGTACTGAAGTCAGAGAGAATGACGTGACTTACAGATAATGATGTTAAATGAGTCAATGAAGTCATCAGATAGTCTGCTGAAGTTGATTCAGATTCATCTGCACCTCATATGAGCTTGTAGTTGGAGATCTTCAGCTCTCATTCACCAGGGGCTTCATTCTGCTTTCTATGGCAAGTCAGAGTGTCACAGATTCGCCCACAGCGTCATCCACACCAACCACCTACACCCGTTCGCAATCACCGGAGTACTGATTACCACCTGTCATCACTTACCTGCTCGCTATATCAAGTCACTCACCACAATCCTGCGTTGGTTGGTATCAAGGTCGTAAGCCTGGCTCACTTCCCTACTCACCTCTTGGATTGCCTGGATCCTCCGTCCTGTAAGCCTCACCGACCGACCTATCCCAAAAGTGTCACTTTGAGTTGGACGAAGTCACTGAGTTAAAGGACCCCTTTGTTTTAAGTTACGTTTTGTTTGAAATCCTTCGGGATCAGTTTATGTTTGTGGGAAGGAAATAAAAGAAGTGTGTTCCCACTAACCCTGTGTTTGCCTCTCCGTCCAAACCTGACAGAATACCAACCCCTCAAAAGGAGTAATTGGACGTTGTTAAACTGAGATGGAAGACCAAACTCTTCCAACACCGGACCCATTCACCGAACTAGTTCACGCCTCCGCCAAGCCCTCCAGCCTCCTCCGCCATCCCATCTCCTTCCGGGTGCCCAATGGCCAAACCTACCCTCTACTCCGCGATGCGGCCACCTGTAGTGGCTTCTTGCTTCAGTGTTCCCTGTACTTTGAGTTTCAACCTCACCAATTCCTGAACGATCGGGCAAAGATAGCTTTCATCATGTCCCTGCTGTCCGGAAGAGCCCTACAGTGGGCTGAGGCGCTCTGGAATTCACACAGCCCCGTCGTGCGGTCACTGGGTGCCTTCACCGACCATTTCAGTGAAGTGTTCAGCCATACAGCCTCCTCCATCTCCGTTCACGAAGAGCTCTTTCAGTTACGACAAGCCAACATGTCCATCCATGATTACACCGTAAGATTTCGCACTCTAGCCGCCGGCAGTGGGTGGAACGAGACAGCACTTCTCGCCGCCTATCGACGGGGTCTTGCACCCTCCATAAAACAGCAGATGTCTGTTATTGAAGACTCAGTGGGCTTGGAGGGCTTTCTCCAGAAATCGTTGCACATTTCACAACAGTTAAATGCTTGTCGTTCGGAGACTACCCCAGCAACCACCTCACAAGGATCGGTCCCACTTGTACCGGAACCCATGCAGGTGGACCGGTACCACCTATCTCCGGAGGAACGGGCCCGCCGGAGAACCCACAATCTTTGTATGTACTGCGGCTCGGGAAGTCACTCCCTGGTAGCCTGCCCCGTTCGCCCGCGAACTCCACGGTGAGTACGGTCCATCTTCACCCTGATGTTTCCAAGATTCCACATAGCGATGCTCTAATCATTTACCTGAACCGATCCTTTCCAGTTAAAATCCTCATTGACTCCGGAGCCGCCGGAAATTTCATCTCTTCGGCCAGCCTCCTTCAACTCCAACTACCCCGGCCCGAGTACTACATCCCACCGGATTTCCACCATACAAGGCAAACCGTTGAGCAAAGGGCTGGTACACCACCACACTCCAGAGGTCACGCTCCGCGTTGGACACTTTCACGAGGAACAAATCTCCTTTCTTATCTTGGAGGAAGCCATTGTGGATGTGGTGCTGGGTCGTCCCTGGCTCGTAAAACATCATCCAGACTTGCATTGGAGTTCGGGAGAAATCCTTCGTTGGAGTGCTTCCTGCTTTGAAAAGTGTCTCCCCAGTCTCCCGGTACCTCGCCAGTCCGTACCATCTCTCCCACTCAACTCCACCACCGTGAGAGCCCTACCACACTTACCTCGGTCAAGATTCCCAGAGCCTACCTCCCTTACCAAGACGTGTTCAGCAAACGGCCGCTACTGCCTTCCTCCGCACAGACCCTGGGACTGCACCATTGACCTGTTACCCGGGGCCAAACTGCCTAAAGGTCACGTCTATCCCCTCTCAATCCCGGAACGCATCGCCATGGAAGAATATGTGAGAGAGGCGCTACAGCAAGGGTTCATCCGTCCCTCCACATCTCCCGCAGCCTCCAGTTTCTTCTTTGTCGCCAAGAAGGACGGGGGCCTCCGCCCATGTATAGATTACAGAACGCTCAACGCACAAACAGTCAAATTCGCCTATCCCTTACCACTGGTCCCAGCTGCCTTAGAAGAACTGTGGGGCCCGAGTTTTCACCAAACTCGACCTCCGCAGCGCCTATAATTTAATCCGAATACGGAAAGGAGATGAATGGAAGACAGCCTTTATCACGCCCACCGGGCACTACGAATATCAGGTTATGCCGTATGGCCTTTCGAACTCTCCATCAATATTTCAGAACTTCATGAACGAGATCTTCCGGGACATGCTCAACCGATTCACCCTCATTTATATCGATGACATCCTGATCTACTCTTCCACCCTCGAGGAGCACCAAGACCATGTTACCCAAGTTCTCCAACGCCTCCGCCAGCATCAACTGTATCTCAAGCTCGAAAATGTGAATTCCATCAAACAAAGATCCATTTCTTGGGATACATCATCGACGCGGATGGAGTACAAATGGATCCAGCCAAGGTGAAAGCCGTAAAGAATTGGCCACAACCATCTTCTATCAAGGAGCTCCAACGGTTCCTCGGGTTCGCCAACTTCTATCGACGTTTCATAGCCCATTATAGCCATCTGTCAGCTCCTCTAACCTCTCTCCTCCAAGGAAAACCGAAATCCCTTACCTGGACGCCTCAAGCGATGCAAGCCTTCCAAAGGTTAAAGTCCTCCTTTGCACCGCTCCAACACTCACCCATCCAAACCCCAATCAACGCCGTGGTGGAAGTGGATGCTTCGACGGTGGAATTGGCGCGGTCTTGTCGCAGCTAAAAGGCGAACCTCCAGTGCTTCACCCCTGTGCCTACTTCTCCAAGAAGATGTCCCCAGCAGAACAAAACTACGACATCGGGAACCGCGAATTACTGGCAATCAAACTAGCACTGGAGGAGTGGCGGCACTGGCTAGAAGGCGCACAACATCCGTTTGAAGTGATTACTGACCACAAAACCTCCAGTACCTTCGCGGCCAAGCGCCTAAACCCCGACAAGCCCGCTGGGCCCTTTTCTTCACTCGATTCAAATTCACTATCACCTATCGTCCCGGCCACAAGAACCTCAAGGCCGATGCTCTGTCCCGTCTGCACCAGCCCGACCCATCACCCGAACATCCAGAACCAGTCCTGCCACCCAAAATATTCGCTTGCCCCATCATATGGAAGGTGGATGACCAGATCCGTGCTGCCACTCAATCTGAGCCTGCTCCGGGAGTTCCAGAGGAAGCTGTACATACCAGCCACCTTCCGTCTCCCCTTCTGGACTCTCTACACACGTCTCCGGGATCCGCCACCCGGCCACAACGCACTCTCTCGCTCCTTCGGAACAAGTACTGGTGGCCCAACATGAACCAGGACGTTGCCCGTTACGTCCGAGGCTGTGCCGTCTGTGCCATCACCTCGACCCCCCGTCACTTGCCCGAGGGAAAACTGGTCCCCCTGCCGATCCCACGCCGGCCCTGGTCCCATATCGGAGTTGACTTTGCCACAGACCTACCACCCTCCAACGGATCTACCACCATTCTCGCTATGGTCGACCGGTTCTCTAAGGCCTGCAAATTGATCCCCTTACGAGGATTACCCACAGCCCTCGAAACTGCGGAAGCTCTCTTCCAACATGTCTTCCGGAACTTTGGCCTGCCCGAAGATATTGTCTCCGACCGAGGGCCTCAGTTCACTTCCAGGGTCTGGCGAGTTTCTTCCGGCTACTGGGAGTCTCTGTCAGTCTGTCCTCCGGGTATCACCCACAGACCAACGGCCAAACGGAACGGAAAATCCAGGAGATTGGGCGCTACCTGCGCGCCTATTGCCATCGTCACCAGGACCACTGGAGCAAGTACCTACCCTGGGCCGAGTACGCCCAAAACTCACTGCGGCAAGAAACTACCGGTCTCACCCCATTTCAATGCTTGTTAGGATTTCAACCTCCGCTCTTCCCCTGGACCGGAGAGCCTTCCGAAGTCCCGGCGGTTGACTTCTGGTTTCGAGAGAGCGAAAGAGTGTGGGACACGGCGCATGTCCATCTCCAGCGGGCAGTACGGAGGCACAAGAGACATGCAGATACCCATCGCGCCGCCACGCCCCTATACCGTCCCGGCGACCGAGTCTGGCTCTCCACTCGGGATATTCGCCTCCGTCTGCCCTGCAAGAAGCTAAGCCCTCGCTATGTCGGTCCCTTCCCTATAATAAGACGGATAAACGAAGTCACCTACGAGCTCCAGCTCCCAGCAACTTACCGCATTTCACCTACCTTCCATGTATCCCTATTAAAACCGTTCACTAATCCCGTTCTCCCTCCTTCCGCAGAGCACGAAGTACCTCCTCCTCCCGAGGCCGACCCCAGTGGGACCATCTACAGAGTCGAAGAAATCCTAGACTCCCGTCGACGGGGCGGCCGACTCCAATACCTGGTGGATTGGGAGGGATTCGGCCCCGAAGAGAGATCATGGGTAAACCGAGAGGATGTACTGGACCCTCGCTTCTTTCCGACTTCCACCGGTCGTACCCCGACCGCCCTGCCCCAAGAGGACGTGGTCGCCCTCGCCGTCGGTCCCGGGCGCCAGGAGACGCCCGTGGGGAAGGGGGTACTGTCACAGATCCGCCCACAGCGTCATCCACACCAACCACCTACACCCGTTCGCAATCACCGGAGTACTGATTACCACCTGTCATCACTTACCTGCTCGCTATATCAAGTCACTCACCACAATCCTGCGTTGGTTGGTATCAAGGTCGTAAGCCTGGCTCACTTCCCTACTCACCTCTTGGATTGCCTGGATCCTCCGTCCTGTAAGCCTCACCGACCGACCTATCCCAAAAGTGTCACTTTGAGTTGGACGAAGTCACTGAGTTAAAGGACCCCTTTGTTTTAAGTTACGTTTTGTTTGAAATCCTTCGGGATCAGTTTATGTTTGTGGGAAGGAAATAAAAGAAGTGTGTTCCCACTAACCCTGTGTTTGCCTCTCCGTCCAAACCTGACACAGAGGTGTTTGTCTGATGATATCATGGAGCCAGAGCCACCCCAAAACAACTGACATGACAAACCTATTGACAGTACAATAGAAAAAAATATGGCATAAATTTATCGTGTTGTAAAATATTTTCAAAAAATAATTTTTTTGACTGAAAGAATGTAATTCTTATATAATATCGTTCTTTTCACTGAAACTATATTTTTGTCTTTTTTATAGATTTACCCAGATCTACACTGACTATGACACCAAGCAATCCTGTATTCACTGGCGAAACAGTCAATCTGACGTGTAAAATAGAGACATACAGTGACTGGAGATATGAGTGGTATAAAGGCTCTATAAACCATGCAATGTTACAGACATCTGAGCGTCACACTGTAAACAGAGACACCCTCACTATTAGAGAACTAATTATAGAGGATGGGGATCTGTACTTTTGTGGAGGAAAGAGAGATGGAAGACCAAACTTACCAAAATCAAGCTCTGCTGTTTCTCTCATTGTGAGAGGTGAGTTGAACATCTTTGTCCTCCGAAACTCACTCTACAAATATGATCATACATCCACAAAGACGTTTTGCAGTAGTCATTCCACTTTAATCCTGTTTAACTCTCTCCTTTAACTTGCTAAGGGGCCATTCACACAGGTGTGTTTTTGTTCAAAACAGTTCAAATTATACTTGAGATCATATCTTAACTCTCTGGGGTCGACTGTATCGCCGGCGATACCAGTTAGGTTTTTTTAAGATCAGTGCAAAAGGCACTAAAAATAATCTGTTGATTTTGGTCACACAAATAAGTGTTATACATCAATCGAAACTGTTAACTGTCTACTTTTATTTGTGTACACTCACAATAACAACACAACTTTGTGCTTTTGGAAAAATAAGAAAACAAACAGGGTGCGCTCTCTGTCTTCTCCGTCTCTGTGAACTGTTTTTAGAAACGCGTCACTAAAATGAACTGGAACTCAGCAAATACTCAACACACAGACATGGGAGTTATATCTATAGAAAGCTTGAAGTGTCTACTTTGAAATGAATCAAAGTCTTATCGAAAACAAACATTCTGTGATGAAGTAATCCATATGAAACCAACACGATGTTCAGTCTTTCCCGTCTGACTCATTATCTCTAATGAAATCCCGCCCCCTCGCGGCTCGCGCCGTTCATATGTAAATAGCCACGTGGGACGTGCGCACGTGCAAACGCCCAACACAAACAAAGAGCGGAGATCCTCATCGCGGCTACTGTTACTGTTCGCACTGAGTAAAGGCATCTCAAGGGCCCCAAAATGAGCTTAGACCCCAGAGGGTTAAAACTCAGCTGGGGGTGTCATAGAAAATAACCTACTCATTATATACATTTTTATTTGTAATATTTATAATAAAATATTACAAATAAATAATAAAATTATATTTTATAAATAAAATTATATAATATTTATATAAGATCAGGCCACTACGTGAAGACTGAATCATCAAATCAGTTTTTCTTCTTATAACTTTTGCTATAACAAATGTGCTTCAGAAACACAGTTACAGCAGCCAGAGAAATATTAAAGTTAAGAAGTCAAGGGTCAGGAACCCAACTAAAGCAAGCGCTTACCTCCATAACGGTGACTTCAAACTTTATTATTTTCAATAAAACAGTGCACTTAGGCTTCCTGGAGGCTAAGTGAGGGCTGCCCGTGCAGGGCCGGTGCTAAGGGGCCAACGTTTTGCCAATGAGCAAATTCTCAGGGGCCCTGTGCTGGCAGCCCATAAAGGGCCAGTGCAGGCTTGTTTGCAGGGATGTGTTGATGGTATGTGTAAGTGCTGGTAAGAGTGTGGGAGAGATTGCTTGGAGAAGGTGTGAGGGGATTGGGTCAAGAGGACATGTTGTAGGATGGCTGGAGAGGAGACGTTTGGATACTTCCGCCACAGTGAGGGGACAGAAGGAGAAGATGGGAGTTTCATCAGTGGATTTGGTTGTTTGAAGGTCCTGTGTGTGTGGAGGAGAGATCTGACTACTGATTGTTCTAGTTTTGTCTGTGAAATAAGTGGCAAAGTCATCAGCTGTTATAGAAGAGGTGGGAGGTGGTGGAGGGGGACAGAGGAGAGACTTAAATGTTCTGAAGAGATTACGCGTGCCAGGAGCGCTGTTGATCTTGTTGTGGAAATATGAAGATTTGGCAGTGTGGACTTCAGCAGAGAAAGATGAAAGCAAAGACTGATACCTACTCAGGTCTGACGGATCGTTTGATTTGCACCATTTTCTCTCTGCCGCTCTGAGTTTGGTCCGATGCTCACGAAGAACATCGGATAACCAGGGGTTAGAAGGGGCAGTCCGTGCTAGCCTGGAGGAGAGAGGACAAATGTCGTCTAGACAAGAGGTTAAAGTAGAGCATAAAGTGACAGTAGCTGCATTCACATCCAGAGATGAGAAATGGGTAGGTGAGGGAAGAGAGGAGAATACTACAGAGGAAAGATGGGAGGGAGAAAGGGAGCGTAGGTTTCATCTAAAAGTAACCGATAAAGGGATTGCTGGCACACGGGTAGCAAAATGTAATTTAAATGTAATGAAGAAATGGTCAGAGATATGTAGTGGTTGTACCAAAATGTTATCTTCAGTACAATTGCGTGTGTACATTAAATCAAGTTGGTTGCCTGATTTGTGCTTGCTTGTAGTGGTAAGGAGTTTGAGATCCAATGAAACAAGGAGTCAGTGGAAGCATAAGGCTTGTCTAGATGAATGTTGAAGTCGCCAAAGACTAAGAGTGGAGTGCCACCCTCCACGAAAGAGGACAGCAGCCCATCCAGCTCCTCTAGGAACGTGCCTAGAATTTGCCCAGGGGGGTGGTAAATTACCACAATCTGGAGTTTTATAGGAGCTGTTACAGTAATCGCATGAGATTCAAATGAGTTGTAATTGCATAGGGGGAGTGGGTTGAGTATTTCCAATTGTTTGAAATGAGCAGACCCTGGCCAACTTGACATGGGGTGTGAGAGAAAGAGAAATTGTTACTGGGGTTGCTGAGTCTTCTGGACGAATCCAGGTCTCAGTCAAGCCCAAGATGCTGAATGTGGATTGTAAAGAAAAAGCAGAAAGGAAGTCAGCTTTGTTGACCCACAGAGAAAGAAAGAGTTGCAGTAGAGGATGTAGATATAGGGCGCAGGTTAGCAGGATTACTTTGCCGTTCTGCGTGTGATGTTAGAGCGTGGTTGAGAGAAAACCGGAATGGTTTGGATGAACATGATAGAGGTGGAAAGAAAGAGGACAGGAAAGGAGAGTGTGTGAGGGAAGATAAAAATGATACTTAAGTGTGTTGCTCGGTTTCGTTGCTCGGGTTAAAATCATGCAGGAAAAAGTCGTAGGTCTTTACACTCGTCGCTCTTCACATGAGGGCTGAATGCTTCCGCGTCAGCGCTCGGACATCAAATAAATACACAGTCTAAGAGACTAGAGTGAAAACAGCTGTGGCCGCCTTCTAATTAGCACAGCCAATCCCCTATAGCAGTGCAAATGGCTCAATACGAAACTAACACTTTGCACTTAAGCGCACGAAAGGAGCAGTGCAAATGACACAGGCTCCTTCTTAGCCGAGGGGCAATTATTGTAATTACCAGTAAGTGCAATCAAAAAATATAAACCTCAACGAAAATACAAGATAGAAATAGGTAGGAAACAAAGTATTCCTTCCTAGCAGCAAGTAAATAATTTGAACAACAGATCTACGAACAAGTATTACAACACTTAGACCCGAGGTCTAACAGTGACCAAACAGTTTAAATAGTTTTTACAGTCGCTATGGCCACCGTTTATTTAGCACAGCCAATAGCCTATAGCAGTGCAAATAGCTTAAGACGAATTATGTACATTAATGACTAATGTAAATGAATTATATGCAATGTTCATTCAGAGCTGAGGCATTAATCATTAATACTGTGAATGGTTCAGCTCTCAATGAGTCATATGCTTAATGGACAGATAATCACAATTTAATGTGAGTTAATGCATATTTGTGCACCAGTATTGCAAGATGGTACCACTACAGTACATTATAGTACAGTAAAAAAAATTGTTAAAAAATTCGGTAAAATCTGCATCCTCTGCCAAATTGCATTACAGCATGGAGACCAGTTGTCAAGTCAAGTCAAGTCACTATTATTTGTATAGCGCTTTTAACAATGCAAATTTTGTCAAAGCAACTTTACATCAGGCTTGATATAAAGCTGAGTGGCTTTATATCAGCTTTACAGTATTTAGACGGGAAAATACTTTGACGAAATAGTGTCATTCTCCTCTGGCCAGACAAAATCAGCAGTTTAAATCTAGGCTAAAGCAGAGTCAGATTGTGCAAAGGACTCATCTGGTTCCTGTGGTCTTGTCCCGATGGCCGTCTAGGAGACAGGGTCTTCACTGGGGATCAGTCTCTGGGACTCATCTCGTTGTCCTCGTCTCCGCTGACGTTCAGTTGTCTCTTCTGAAACTCAGCAGTGTTTACCTGGCCGCTGGTCTTCTTTTCAGTAGAATGAAAAAAAGTAACCAAAACTCAAATTGTGAATATATTAAATACATAAAGTGGGAAAAGTGTGCTCCCTTTAATATAATCACTATAGCTGTCAATCAGATGAAGTCATCAGACAGAGCATGAACACAAATAAGGACAGGGCCATTTAAAAGCAGCTGTCTTGAGTCGAAATAGCTATTGGACTCACAGTCAACCCGTGCCTACCACACATCTGACCCGCACCAGCACCGCACCCGACACGTAAATATTCCATCCTTTACATCAACTATGTGACCCTGGACCACAAAACCAGTCATAAGGGTCAATTTTTCGAAATTGATATTTATACATCATTTTAAAGCTGAATAAATTGGTTTGTTAGGATAGGACAATATTTGACCGAGAAACAACTATTTGAAAATCTGTAATCTGAGGGTGCAAAAAATTCAAAATATTGAGAAAATCGCCTTTAAAGTTGTCCAAATGAAGTCCTTAGCAATGCATATTACTAATCAAAAATTGAGCTCTATTTACAGTAGGAAATTTTCAAAATATCTTCATGGAACGTAATCTTTACTTAATATCCTAACGTATTTTTGGCATAAAAGAAAAATCAAAAAATTTTGACCCACACAATGTATTTTAGGCTATTGCTACAAATATACCCCAGCGACTTAAGACTGGTTTTGGGGTCCAGCGTCACATATAGCGGGTCACCCGTAGAGTACCCGCCCACGTGCAGGACTCTGCTGTGATGCTGTTTCAATATTTACTCATATGTGTATTAATACAGAGAGACCCAAACCTGTAGTGAAGGTGAAGCCAGATCAGGCTGTGTTCAGAGAAGAGAAAGTTACTCTCACATGTGACATACAAGGAGTAAGAAGCATTCAGTGGACATACAGCTGGTTTAAAGATGGAAACACTCACAATCCATACAGAACTACAGCAGCGGCAGAGTTGAGTTTCAAAGCTGACAACGTGTCTTACAGTGGTAAATACAGCTGTAGAGGAGAGAGATCAGACTCACAGAAATCAGACATCAGTGATGAAGTTACACTGACTGTATCAGGTGAGTTTTTTTTTTTTTGCAATTCACTCTTCTTTGGTATTTACTGTAGTCACTGTCACTATGGTTACAGATGATATCCATTGACTTTCATGAGAATAGAGAAGAACTTGAGCAAGAGAGTTCAATACTGATGAGTTTTGTACTGAAGTCAGAGAGAATGACGTGACTTACAGATAATGATGTTAAATGAGTCAATGAAGTCATCAGATAGTCTGCTGAAGTTGATTCAGATTCATCTGCACCTCATATGAGCTTGTAGTTGGAGATCTTCAGCTCTCATTCACCAGGGGCTTCATTCTGCTTTCTATGGCAAGTCAGAGGTGTTTGTCTGATGATATCATGGAGCCAGAGCCACCCCAAAACAACTGACATGACAAACCTATTGACAGTACAATAGAAAAAAATATGGCATAAATTTATCGTGTTGTAAAATATTTTCAAAAAATAATTTTTTTGACTGAAAGAATGTAATTCTTATATAATATCGTTCTTTTCACTGAAACTATATTTTTGTCTTTTTTATAGATTTACCCAGATCTACACTGACTATGACACCAAGCAATCCTGTATTCACTGGCGAAACAGTCAATCTGACATGTAAAATAGAGACATACAGTGACTGGAAATATGAGTGGTATAAAGGCTCTATAAACCATGCAATGTTACAGACATCTGAGCGTCACACTGTAAACAGAGACACCCTCACTATTAGAGAACTAATTATAGAGGATGGGGATCTGTACTTTTGTGGAGGAAAGAGAGATGGAAGACCAAACTTACCAAAATCAAGCTCTGCTGTTTCTCTCATTGTGAGAGGTGAGTTGAACATCTTTGTTCTCCGAAACTCACTCTACAAATATGATCATACATCCAAAACAAAGATGTTTTGCAGTAGTCATTCCACTTTAATCCTTTTTAACTCTCTCCTTTAACTTGCTAAGGGGCCATTCACACACAGTAAAACCTCCAGTGTTAAATCAACACTCCCAGTGTATATATAATCCACACTCAGAGTGTTAAAAAAGTAACACTGAAGCAGTGTTAAAGTTAATGAGATAATTAGTTTAGTAATTGAGTGATGATTGAGCATTAGTGAAGAACACCTGCTGTTAACAAACTGAACCATTGAAAGAAAGAGAAAGAAGAACAGAAAAAAAGAGACGAGATGAGCAGAAATACAAGAACTACAACTGACTTCAGCCACAGCCTTAGATGAAATCAACACAAGATAAAAGAAGACATTAAATCTCTCAAGATCTCAGCAGAGGATGAATAAACAACTCCATAAACAGCATCACGAGCTTCACACGTTACTAACCAGATTGACTTTAGATGTTGATGCTTTAGTTTTGTTTAAATTACCATTATCGAGGTCAGTGTTTGCTTTAGTTGGGCTCTCGACCCTTGACTTAAAACATTACAATTTCTTTGGCTGTTATAACTGTGTGTTTGTTTAGACATGTTAGTTATGGCATTCGGGTGTTGATGGTTAGACTTCTATAAAGAAATCACCAGCATTTAGTGATTTCTGTAACTGATTTCATTCAGAGCATGTCATTGATTGATTACTTTTTTTTATTTTGATCGCATAAAATATGAAGCTTCATCCATCAGTTTTAAGATTAATTTGAAAGACTTTTAAAAGTAAATCAGCACTAAAAGGTCCAAACTGCATTATCATACAGGCATCAAGACTCAGCGTATGAATCTCAACAATGGTGATAATCAACATATTCAGATAAAAAGATCATCTGTGAACATCACAAAACACGCTACTAAAAGTCACAACAAAATAGCAAAACAAAAGGAAATAGTAAGAATAAAAGAAAATACTAAGACAGCTGCATAATTTATTCATGTCGCATTGCATGCTGGGAGCCATGGATGAGTTTTGATTGGTGCTCCCAGAATGCACTGCAACATGGAGCTTTATGTTGATTGTCACCATTGTTGAGATTCATATGCTGATTCTTGAAGTCTGTTTGATGAAGAAAAGTAAACTTTCAGTGCAGAATAAGTTTCAAGTCTTTTAGATTAATATTAAAACTGTCAGGTCTTAAACTACACAATCTCAAAATTAATTAATAAATCTACCAGTGACTATTCTCGGAGTAAAACCAGTTATTCAAGCCACTATACACTGATTACGTCTTTAGTAACACAACCAACTCCTGATGACATTTTCGCTTGGCTTTTTTTCTTTGCGCCATAACTAACATGTCTAAACAAACACACAGTTATAGCAGCCAAAGTAAAGTTGTAAAGTTTTAAGTCAAGGGTCAAGAGCCCAACTAAAGCAAACACTGACCTCGATAATGGTAATTCAAACAAAACTAAAACATCAAAATCTAAAGTCAATCTAGTTAGTAACGTGTGACGCTGGTGATGCTGTTTATGGAGTTGTTTAATCATCCTCTGCTGAGATCTTGAGAGATTTAATTGCTTTTATCTAGTGTTGATTTCATCTGAGGCTGTGGCTGAAGTCAGCTGTAGTTCTTGTATTTCTGCTCATCTCGCCTCTTTTTTCTGTTCTTCTTCTCTTCTTTCAGTGATTCAGTTTGTTAACAGCAGGTGTTCTTCATTAATGCTCAATCATCACCAATTACTACACTAATTATCTCATTAACTTTAACACTGACTCAGTGTTTCTTTTTTAACACTCTGAGTGTGGATTATATATACACTGGGAGTGTTGATTTAACACTGGAGGTTTTACTGTGCACAGGTGTGTTTTTGTTCAAAACAGTTAAAATTATACTTGAACTTGAGATCATATCTTAAAACTCAGCATTCATGACAGGTGCTGGGATGGGGTGGGGGTGTCGAGAAAGTAATCTACTCATTATATACATTTTTATTTGTAATATTTATAATAAAATATGAAAAATAAATAATACAATTATATTTTATAAATAAAATTATATAAAAATTAAAAATAATAATACAATTTTAAATTATATTTTATAAAAGCACAAAGTTTTTTTGTTATTATGTGTGTAAACAAATAAAAGTAGACCCTTTACAGATTTGATTGATGTATTGCTCTTATCTGTAGAGCTGATAAAATGTAAAAACTGTTACTTGAATGCAGTGTAAGTCGCTTTGGATAAAAGCGTCTGCTAAATGTATAAATGTAAATGTAAATGTAAAACTTAAGTAATTTAAGTTCCTTAAGGGGCATTATAAAAAAATAAAACAAACGCCGGCGCGTTTTTTGACCCCAGAGGATTAAATTATACTTGCTATTATTTGTGAAATGGGGCACAACAGTGAAATTACCAACAAATACACACTACTTCAATAGAAAAGAAAAGTTATCTTTCAGTCATTCACTACGACGTCAAGTCATGTGAACCGACTGATAGGGATTTTGCCAGAGAGCAAATCTACTTTAAGTGAAATGCAGATGGAGTCAATGCACATTGGCATGCAATATTTGCATCTGCTGCCCTGCACCACAGCTCGGGTATATAATGAGCAGCAGGTGCATCGTATCTTTGCTTTTCACTTCAGAGCCGAGCAATGTGTTGTTCCTGCCTGCTTTGGAGAGTGACAGAAAGAGCTTTTCCTGTTTGTGTGACGGTGCGACAGCCTGTGTGCATCAGCACATAATAAAAGAGCTTTTTCCCTTAAAAGAACAACACGTCAGTATCTGGCTCATTCAGACTCATTCAGGCTATGCAATTCAGAGGTGTCCCCCAGGCATCCAGTTTACTTCTGTGAAGATTGGCGATGCTCATGTGCTGAGGGCGGTGATTGCAGTCGTACTGGCAAAGGACACAATAGAGCCTGTCCCTCCAGTCAAGACGAAGACAGGGTTTTACAGCCCATACCTCATTGTACCCAAGAAAGGTGGTGGGTTATGGCCAATCTTGGATCTGCGAGTTTTGAATCACAGAAATTAATTTTTGAATGCATCTGTCCCCAATATTGGTTTGCATTGATCGACCTGAAGGATGCATACTTTCATGCCTGGATCCTTCCATGACAACAGGCCATTCCTGAGGTTTGCATTCGAAGGTTGTCCTTCGGGCTGTCCCTCTCGCCTCGCATCTTCACAAAGGTTGCAGAGGCAGCCTTTGTTCCTCTGAGAGAACACACGGCATTCGCATCCTCAACTATCTTGATGACTGGCTGATACTAGCACAGTCTCGAAATTAATGCGAATACAGGCACATGGTGTTCAGACACCTCAGCCAATTGGGGCTTTGGGTCAACTGGGAAAAGTGCACAGACACACTGGCACACAATTGGCCTCGGGACCTTCGCAAATGCGTTTCCCTCAGTGAAGTTAAACGTACCTGTTTCCTAGAATTGATGCTCCTCGCTACAGCCCCTCCCTGGCGCATTCTTCTGAGGAAGGATCTTCTGACTCAGAGACGGGGCACTTTGAGGACGTGGAGGTTCTAGGTGACTTACCCCAAGAGGTACTTAACACCATCACTTCAGCACGTGCACCATCTATAAGAACGGGCTCATGCTTTGAAGTGGAACCTGTTCATCGAGTGGTGTTCTTCTCAAGGAGAAGACCAGCGAAGATACTCAATCAGAGACATGATTTCCTTCCTGCAGCAAAGGTTGGAGTGAAGGCGTTCTATTGGTCCATGGTGGTTACACAATCAGTGGGTGTGTTCTTGAACTCCGCCTTCTTTGATGCAAGATTTTTTTTTCCCGGTTCGCTCCTCATTCAACGGAGGTCAGGCAGAAGAACAACATCTCCAAGCCACTAGCAAAATATACTGTGTCGAATAGCTGACTGCGACAAATATATCTGCACTTGTACGATCGCTCGTGGAGAGACTTCACAGAAAAGCTTCACAGAAAGCCTTTAATTCCTATACACAAATTGCAACAAAGCTTGGTGTCGACGACCCGGAGTTATGCAAAAAGCAATTCAGAGAAACATCCGAGACAAGTTTTCCAAAGCCATGAAAAGAATGAAAGGAAAGAGTAAAGATATAAGGTAGCAAGTACCAAATAGATTTGTTTCAATAAATGCTACACCATAGCCTACTGCTGCTGCTGTTGTTCTTCTTTCAATAAGCAAATTTAAAGGTATGCAATAGGCCTAAATGAAATGCCAAAAACATACATTTATAAACCTTGGTTTTTATCCAAATAAATCATGTTGTTGATGTTTTTTTTTATTTTTTTTTTATTGCAAACATGATACTTGACTCTGAACTGCTGCTAATCATTATTCTTTTGTCTATAATATTCTGACCATTGGTTCCCATCTTAAACCTAGATACATCATCATTGTTGTGTTTAGGGCGTACGCGCGAGAGGCGCGACACGTTACACACCCCGCCTCCAGCAGTGTGGCTGTGTCGGAATGTTCGAAAACAGTATACCGTCGCTCAGCCTTTTTAAACTTATTTTTTTCCCCAAAGGAAGAACAAAAACTAACTTCGTTTGAAGTATATCGGGGCCTTAAGACCCCAACCCGCCTATGTGCCAAAAGTTCCTACAACTCCCTTCAGCGACCAGGGCCCGTATTCACAAAACATTTTATCTTACCACTAAGAGTTCTAAATAACAGTAAAAGTTTTTAGCTAAGAGTTCTCTCTTAAAACCTATTAATAAAGCAGCTGAAACAAACTTGTACTAAAGAATAGAGAGAAGTCTTAAGCTAAGAGTAAGGGCGGGGTTGACCTCGTTGCTATGGATGATGTCAGCATGCTTACTAACAATGCTCACAGTGATGGTCTAATGGTCTTTGTCAGAGATTAATTCATGGAAATATTGTAGAGCACAAAATTTTGTTGCCGTATTCAAAATAAAGGTTTAAAAAAGTGTTAATTGCCGCATTCAAATAAAGATTTTAAAATGCAGGATACGTGTGTCAGGGATTCATCACAGTCACACCCACCTCTGTCACCTCTGTCACTTCTGTCACTGGCCACAACAATCACTAGATCACAATCACCTGAATACTGATCACCCGCACCTGCAGCCATCAATCAGCACTCCCTCAAATACATGCCTCACTCAGACACTCATCGTCCGGTCTACCGTTCACCACCCTGAACTGTTCCCAGACCCAGTGTGCACTAACTTGTGTATACTTACCTTTAGGACTCCCAACAATCTTCCAGCGATTCTCCAATGAAGAACTCCATTGTTCTTGGTTCCCGCTCTCCTCTGATCCTGCAATGAATAACTATCATCAGTATACAGCTAAGAACCTTTGAATTGATTCTATCTCCAAGCCATTTGTTCCTCACCTGCCATTTGCTCCTCATGATCTGCTCCCGTTCAGTCAGTAAAATAATCCTGTTATTATACATACCTGCTGTTTCTGACTCAGTTCATGGCAGAAGACTGGACCAACACCAACACTTCCATGGATCCTCTGTCTCCCTCACCTTCTGATATCCTGGAGGAGCTGGTCAACACTCTTCGGGCCTCGCTCATACCAGCTCCTAACCCTCAGTCTGCCTCTGCCAATCCCATGGCTATGCATGCCTCATACACGGGTGATTCAGCTGAGTGTGGTGGCTTCCTCCTTCAGTTGGTGCTGTATATTGAGATGCAGCCGCAGAAGTTCCCCACAGAGCGCTCCAAGGTAGCATTCCACACCATCGAAGCGCTTACCAGCCTGTTTCAGCCGCCACCGGTTCCCCAGTACCAGAGCTTATGCAAGTGGATTCCACCTGGCTTTCTCGTAATGAACGCGCTCGTCGACTGGCAGTTGGACTCTGTCTCTATTGTGCCGCCACCGATCATTAAGTCAAGTCAAGTCACCTTTATTTATATAGCGCTTTTAACAATAAAGATTGTGTCAAAGCACTTAACAGTATCAAATTGGAGGATAGAGTGTCAATAATGTATAATTATAAGATTAAACGCTCAATTTTCAGTTAAAGGCATTTCATTATTGAATTCAGAGATGTCATTATCTAGCTCAGTTTAGTTTAAATAGTATCTGTGATAAATCGGCGATAATCGCTAGAAATTAAGTGTCATTACATTGGGACCTGTCCCATCAGACCCCCACGTCCTGCGGTGAGTGCAGTTCAGTTAGACCCAGTAATTTCCACGCTTTCCATGCTTTCGGGGCAACTGTTCACTCCAGCCTGTTCCGTTACAGCCTTAGCCCTTGTCGACTTGGGCTCCTCTGGCAACTTCATTTCGAAAGACCTCCTAAGTCGTCTACATCTGACATAGGAGCTCCGAGTCAAAACCATCCAAGGAAAGCCGCTAGGACGTGGGCATGTGAAGTATGAGTCACCTCCATTGAAACACAAGATTGGTAACTTGCATGAAGAGGAAATCACATTTCTTGCACTGGAGGGACGCACGGTGGACATCATCCTGGAACGCCCCTGGCTCATCCTCCATTCTCCAGATATCAGATGGGACTCCTGTGAGGTCATTCACTGGAGCGAATTCTGCCACCAACACTGCCTCACTGAACTTCCACGTCCACTCCACAAGTCACCATCTGTCTACATGGAATGTAGACACTCACGAGAATGCACAAACAAATCTCCCGCAGTGAATAGAACGGCTTGCAGTTAATGAAGAGCGTTTCTAGATCTGAATAGCACATCTTCTTTAACGCAGTTACATCTGTACACCACCTCTCATTAATGTAAAAGCATGTCCCGCCACCGCAAGATTTCCCCATTGATTCTGCGTTGCAATCCGCTCTGGAAATTAGGCAGATGTAGCACGCTGTCCAGTATGTCGCCATTCAGCCAGGTTTCCATGAAACACAGTGCAGCAGAGTTAGAAAAATCCTTGTTTGTCCGGGAGAGCAGAAGGAGTTCGTCCGTTTTGTTGGGTAGAGAGCGGAGATTCGCCAGATGGATGTTAGGCAACGCCGTTCTAAATCCGCGCTTCACAAGCGCGCCGACTTGCTTCCCCCATCTGCGCGTCCTGAAGCATTTGACCAGAGCTAAGGCTCCGCCAACTACAATGTCCAGCAAAATGTACGAATAGTCAAAATCCGGTAAAAGATTTTGTGGTGTGTTCTGCCGAATGTTCAGCAGGTCATCCTTGGTAAAAACTGATCGTATTTGAGAAGCAAAAAACAGGAAAAATAAACAAAAACAGTACAAACACTGAAGAGCAACGCACAGTAGCTGCCATCTGTGGCACCATCTTAGATCTGCCTATATTCTAATGCTATAATATATTTTTTCTGTCTTTCTATCATACACAGTAAAACCCCCAGTGTTAAATCTACACTCCCAGTGTATATATAATCCACACTCAGAGTGTTAAAAAAGTAACACTGAAGCAGTGTTAAAGTTAATGAGATAATTAGTTTAGTAATTGAGTGATGATTGAGCATTAATGAAGAACACCTGCTGTTAACAAACTGAATCACTGAAAGAAAGGAAACAAGAACAGAAAAAAGAGACAAGATGAGCAGAAAAACAAGAACTACAACTGACTTCAGCCACAGCCTTAGATGAAATCAACACAAGATAAAAGAAGATATTAAATCTCTCAAGATCTCAGCAGAGGATGATTAAACAACTCCATAAACAGCATCACCAGCTTCACACGTTACTAACCAGACTGACTTTAGATGTTGATGTTTTAGTTTTGTTTGAATTACCATTATCGAGGTTAATGTTTGCTTTAGTTGGGCTCTTGACCCTTGACTTAAAATATTACAATTCCTTTGGCTGCAATAACTGCGTGTTTGTTTAAACATGTTAGTTATGGCGCTCGGGTATTGATGGTTAGCCTTCTATAAAGAAATCACCAGCATTTAGTGATTTCCATAACTGATTTCATTCAGAGCATTGCCATTGATTGATTTTTTTTTTTTATTCACATAAAATATAAAGGTTGATCCATCAGTTTTAAGATTAATCTGAAAGGCTTTTAAAAGTAAATTGGCACAAAAAGATTAAAACTGCATTATCATACAGACATCAAGACTCAGCGTATGAATCTCAACAATGGTGACAATCAACATATTCAGATAAACAGATCCTCTGTGAACATTACAAAACACGCTACTAAAAGCCACAACAAAATAGCAAAACAAAAGGAAATGGTAAGAATAAAAGAAAATACTAAGACAGCTGCATAATTTATTCATGTCGCATTGCATGCTGGGAGCCATGGATGAGTTTTGATTGGTGCTCCCAGAATGCACTGCAACATGGAGCTTTATGTTGATTGTCACCATTGTTGAGATTCATATGCTGATTCTTGAAGTCTGTTTGATGAAGAAAAGTAAACTTTCAGTGCAGAATAAGTTTCAAGTCTTTTAGATTAATATTAAAACTGTCAGGTCTTAAACTACACAATCTCAAAATTAATTAATAAATCTACCAGTGACTATACTCGGAGTAAAACCAGTTATTCAAGCCACTATACACTGATTATGTCTTTAGTAACATAACCAACTCCTGATCACATTTTCGCTTGGCTTTTTTTCTTTGCGCCATAACTAACATGTTTAAACAAACACACAGTTACAGCAGCCAAAGTAATTGTAAAGTTGTAAGTCAAGGGTCAAGAGCCCAACTAAAGCAAACACTGACCTCGATAATGGTAATTCAAACAAAACTAAAACATCAAAATCTAAAGTCAATCTAGTTAGTAACGTGTGACGCTGGTGATGCTGTTTATGGAGTTGTTTAATCATCCTCTGCTGAGATCTTGAGAGATTTAATTGCTTTTATCTAGTGTTGATTTCATCTGAGGCTGTGGCTGAAGTCAGCTGTAGTTCTTGTATTTCTGCTCATCTCGTCTCTTTTTTTCTGTTCTTCTTTCTCTTTCTTTCAGTGATTCAGTTTGTTAACAGCAGGTGTTCTTCATTAATGCTCAATCATCACTCAATTACTACACTAATTATCTCATTAACTTTAACACTGACTCAGTGTTTCTTTTTTAACACTCTGAGTGTGGATTATATATACACTGGGAGTGTTGATTTAACACTGGAGGTTTTACTGTGTAAAGAAAGTGTTACATATTATATTAAGTAAATAATTCCTATGGATTTACCATGTAATTACTCTGATGTTACACAGCAGTGGCCAGTAAGTTAGGCTTTACATATAAATTGTGGATGGTGTCCAGAATGTTACACTTTATATTAAGTGGACAGTTCCTGATGAGTTACCATGTAAGTACTCTGGTATTACAGTGGTGCACCAACTCCATCAACTCGAGATCCAACTCCTCCCACTTTACATACCCCTAAACCTACCCATCTCCACCCCTTGGATCAAATTGTTCCAATTAATATTTTACATATTGTTGTTGCCAAATGTAGTTATGTAATTCCTGTTACATGAGTACTTGGTGAAGTGAAAAAAGTGTTGTTACCAGTGTCCTGTTACACATTTGTACTTACACATAACATTCTGAGGGTTGTTACTTATGTGTAGTTACAGAAATATTACAGCTGTAGAAACTATGTACCAATGTGTACTTACAAGATGTGTATGTATCATGTAACCACAGTGTAACTATGTAAGTACACAGGTATTAGGGACACAATTTAAAGTGGGACCAAATAATCTGCCAGCGAATCAATTAGCAAAATAATCGCTAATTGCAACCCTAGATTTGTCTAACACAGGTGAGGTCTGACTTTGTTCTTGTTCTCCTGCAGGTCTAAAGCTGAAGCCTGACCTCAGATCAGATCCTACAGGAGCTGCACTGACAGGAAACGCAGTGACTTTGACTTGTCACATGGATCCGTCCACTGGATACTGGGATTTTTACTGGTACAAACACACACTGAACCCTGAGCCAGAGAAGACCGAAACAAACTCCTACAGACTGAAGATTGATTCAGTATCTGATGGAGGCCAGTATTGGTGTAGAGCTGGACGAGGAGAACCAATCTATTACACAAACTACAGTGATGCACTGTGGGTAAATGTTACAGGTGAGAGTGAATGTAGTATGTAATTCAACATACAGATCAGAGACGATATCGACAGAACTTATAAAACTCTAAATGTCTTTGTACAGAGAGTCCTAAAGCTGTGGTGATGGTACGACCTGATAAAACTGTGTTTAAAGGAGAAAAAGTCACTCTCAGGTGTGATATAAAGTGGGTAGGAGACACTGAGTGGACATACAGATGGGAAATAAATGGAACCAGCAACAAAATCTCAACACAAGAGTTGAATATCAGCAGTGTTGATGACTTTCACAGTGGTAATTACACCTGTTCAGGACAGATAAACACTCAAAGCTCTCAGCGAAGTGATGCTGTTACGCTGACTGTTTCAGGTGAGTTTGTTTTTGATCAGCTTTTCCATCAGTTTCTCTACGGCTCTGTAACTCATGATGTTTTGTTCAGCTGAAGCTCAGGCCACAGTGCGAGTGTCTCCACAGCCATGGCTGACTGAAGGAGAATCAGCAACTCTGATCTGTGAGGTTTCAGGCTCCTCTACAGGCTGGACATTCAGCTGGTTCAGAGATCACAAGTATCTGTCAGACAGCAGCACAGGAGCTGGAGGATCTTACACTCTCTGCCCTGCTGCTCTACAGCACACAGGAGTTTATACGTGCAGAGCAGAGAGAGGACGAGCAGCCTATCACGCACGCAACAGCAGCACACAACCACTGTGGGTCACTGGTGAGAATTTATGTTTGTGCTCATCCATATTTCCATATTTTCCAAGTCTCTCTGCTGTCAGTTTTGAATGACATTCTCTTCTTTTCAGGAGTTTCTGCTTCAGTGTCTCTGGTCCTCAATCCCAGCAGAAGTCAACACTTCTCATCAGACTCTCTTTCTCTAAACTGTGAGGATCAGAGTGACTCTGCTGGATGGACAGTTAGAAGATACACAGACAACTATACAGAAACTTGTTCAAAACTAACAGGATCTGCGTGTGTAATTGACTCTCTCAGCACATCTGACACTGGAGTGTACTGGTGTCAGTCTGAATCTGGAGAGAAACGTCATCTTCGAAACATCACTGTGCATGGTGAGTCCAATCATGCTTACAACTATAAAACATAATAAATAACCATCTGTTCGAGGTTTTAACCCACTGGGGTCGACAAACACGGATACGCGTTTTGTGGCATCTTCTCCTAATAACGCCGAAAATAACTTAAATTACAATTTAATTTTTGATCGTACAGATAAGAGCAATACATCAATCGAAACTGTTAAGTGTCTACTTTTGTGTACACTCACAAGAACAACAAAACTTTTGTGCTTTTGGAAATAAAGAAAACAAACATGGTGCGCTCTCTGTTTTCTCAGTCTAAGTGAACTGCTTTTAGAAACGCGTCACTAAAATGAACTGTTACTCGGCGAATTCTCAACACACAGACATGAGTTATAGAAAAAAAACATTCCGTGATGAAGTAATCCATGTTAAACCAACACGATGTTCAGTCTTTCCCATCTAACTCATTATTTCTAATGCAATCCCACCCCTCGCGGCTCGCACCGTACATATGTAAATATCCACGTGAGACGCGCACACATGGACACGCCCAACATAAACAAAGAGTGAGGAGGTCATTCATCGCTGCTACTGTTCGTTTCTTCAAGACGACGAGCTGAATAAAGGCTGGATTTCCCTCAAAAGAAAAACAAGATTTCATCCAGTAGAGGAGATCAATCTGATGAGTAAGTAATGTTTCTTTTTTTGCATTACTTAAGGTGTTATTGTGTCATAAACTTGAACACATTTAGTTGGGTTTTTCCCAAACTACAACATGATGAATGCTACGCGTCTAAGAATGTTTAGACCATGCTTACTATTAATACTCTGTTCACAAATATATTTTAATAGTGTGCTAAACAATAATACGTTTCTCAGATATAAAATATCATTTTTTATGGTACAAAGTGCATCCTTATATAGTACAAAGCATGCGTGAGTCTATGGCTACAGACTCATAGCATAGGCTACTATAAAATCATACATACTAGGCTATATGACTACACAATTATAGTTGGGTTTTTCCCAAACTATAATTCCTTACTACAATGTTTGAAATTGAGTAAACCATTTTGAACATTTTATTTAAATTTCTTACGGTGCGATGATACTTTGATACTCTATATAAAACAATAAAAGTAATATGAGTGTAAACTGTAACATGATCAATGTTACGAATCTAAGTATGTTTAGAACATGTTATTAAAATCTATTTCTGAACAGAGTAGGCTATTAATAATAAACGTGCTAAACAATATTAAAATGTATATTTTTACGATAGTACCAAGCATGCGTGAGTCTATGGCTACAAAATCTCTCTCTCTCTCTTATTGAATCAGTTACCTGCACCACAGAATAATCCTGATGACTTTCTTCAAACTGTTTTCCTCTGAGAGCGCTGTACCAACATCAGATGTTCAACTACACTGATATTCTATAGTAAAACAAGCTCCTTGACTACTGATTGGTTTTTTTCTTCTTGAATCCATGGAAAGAAGTAGAAACACTTAAATAACACACGTAAATATCTGGTATGATTTACTTGTTTCACTTGTTGAACTTGTTGAATCTGTTGCAGGAATGACTCAAAGTCTGTTCACATCTCTGTGGTTAGATCAGTGTGCACAATAAATGTGTCTTTGACCTTCATTATGTTTGTTTTGATTATACTGTCTTGTAAATAAAATACAAATAATTTAAAAAAAAAATTTTTCAATCTGCTCACATTCTCTCTTACCTGCCTCAAAGTTACAGTCACACTGATGGGCCATTAGGGGAGGACCCTTTGTCTTTAGGGTGACAATCACTTAATATTCAAGGACATTGCCACTCCCTCGCATATAGGCTTTCGATCACAAAACATGTCTTTATAAATGAAAATCAATATATTGTTTTCTGTGAGCGAGTAAACAAGATGATTTTCACATAATTTTGAAGCAAAAATTATAGGCTACAAGATCCAGTTCTCAAACGTCTTGTGAACAAATGTTCTGTATGTGTTTTATGGCCTTATTTCAGTGACTTCAAAATTTTAGTTTTTCACTAACCACGCATAAACGTTGCTTTCTCAAAAACAGTCATGTACATAAATGCTGCTAACATATTATTGTAGCCCAGTTTGTGCTGTTTACAGTGTTATTAGACTTTAGCCGTTTATATTTTATAAGCAACTGAAAATAGCACAAATGTCAGGGCATGTCAAAACATCTCCAGGCCCCCAAAACACCCTCAGACCCCAGAGGGTTAAAAAGTAGTATATTTCAGAACTCAGTAATGTGATGATGTATTAGACCACAGGTTTTCAAACTTTATTGGAAGCCAAACCCCTTAGAACTAAATTATTTACTTGAAGTACCCTTATTTTAAGTAAATGATTCAATATTTTAATGGCACATTTGCATGTTTAACTTTAAAAAATATATATTTTTTATCAGTTTTAAAGTTAATATTTATATTTTTTAAATATCAGTAATATTTACAAAAGCAATTGCTTTTATTACACTCAACAAATTATAAAAATTCATATTACAGTAATTTATAATGTATAAAAAATTTTACACAATATTTTTTTAATAAAGGGTTTCCCAAAAAGATAATTATTTTTATACATTTAAGATTTTACATTTATATGACATTTGTATAAACCTGTAACATTTATTTGCAAAAACTTTTAATTTAATTATTATTATTATTATTATTATTATTATTATTATTTTATTAGTTCACTGATGGTATACACTCATAGGCATACCTCGAGTATACCAATGCATAGGGTGACCACCTGGCAATAGATCTGTTGCGGGACAGTAGATGTGATTTTGCAGGAAAATGCCAGACACGTTCGATACAGATACATTTACTATGGTTATGTTGTGTAAATACTGATTTACATTCATTATCATATGCGCTTATTTATGATTCTGAGTGCGCACAAGTAAGCGAGAGAAAGCGCGTCCATTTTGTGTGAGAGTGAAGAGAATCCACCTGCATGGGAGGGAAGAGATTTCATCATTAAGATGCTTTGGGAACGCCTCTGCATGATTGCATGATTGTATGATTGCGTATGAAGCATGTGTGTCAAATCCATCAATGGCAAAGCAGAACATCACAGGCAGGGTGATGCAGGGAATAGGAAGCATAAAAGCGCATCTGGAATAGCCAGCTTTAGCTTATGATAGGACGAAGCAAGTCACTCACAGGGGTGCGGGAAGTAAGGCAGGGAGAAGCAGAGTCTTCATAACCCGAGATGTTCCCTTTCGAGGGAACTCACGCTGCATTGTCATAGAGATGCTTTGGGAATGATATGCCCAAACCACCATACTTACAAGTACCTGTCTCACAAAAGTGAGGGGTGAGGACTGCCTAACATACATCTTGAAGGGAAACCCTAGAAAGTAAAGCCTTAGAGGCCACCATCCTCCCATTAGAATGTGCTCTGACAGCCAAAGTAGAGGGCTGACCACAGTCCTCATAATCAAGTGAAATCAGCATCTCAGAAGCATCCCCACCAGGACATTCTTATCATTCAATAATGATAAACCGTGGTTCACAGGGAAACTCAAACAGTTTTGTCACGTCAAAGAGGACACTTACAGAAGTGTGGATAAAATCTTGTAAAACCAGGCCAGGAACAGACTACCAAAGGAGATCAGAGTGGCTGAAAACAACTACTCTGAGAAGTTGAGAAAAGAACTTTGAACAAACAACCTGGCGTCAGTATGGACTGGTCTCAGGAACATCACCATGTACAAGACACCATCCCCACAGTCTGTGGAGAATCAACAACTGGCTGACGATCTCAATGTGTTTTAGTGTCGATTTGAAAAGGTCAGACTGACACTCAACTCCCGCTCTGATCTGCACTTCACACACTCACCTACCCACCCTGCAACCCCCCCCCCCTCCCCCACCACTCAATCTGTGCTTAAGGTCTGTGTAGAGGATGACAACCGGGTCTTCAGGAAGCAGAAATCTAAGAAAGCTTCAGGCCCAGACGGTGTTTCACCTGCTTGTTTAAAAGACTGTGCTGACCAGCTGGCCCCCATCTTCACACAGATCTTCAACAGATCACTGGAGCTGTGTGAAATTCCCTGCTGCTTCAAACTCTCCACCATAATTCCCGTCCCCAAAAAGCCCCAAATCACTGGACTTAACGACTACAGACCTGTCGCTCTCACGTCTGTGGTCATGAAGTAATTTGAGCGACTGGTCCTGGCCTACCTGAAGGACATCACTGGTCCCTTGCTGGATCCTCTTCAGTTTCCCTACAGAGCAAACAGGTCTGTGGATGACGCAGTCAACATGGGACTGCATTACATCCTGCAACACCTAGACTTCAGTTCGGCCTTCAGTACCATCATGTCTGACCTTCTCTCAGACAAACTGACTCAGCTCTCCATGCCCACCTCCATTTGTCAGTGGATCACCAGTTTCCTGACAGACTGGCAGCAGCTAGTGAGGCTTGGCAAACTCACATCCAGCACTATCACAATCAGCACTGGTGCCCCTCAGGGATGTGTTCTCTCCCCACTGCTCTTCTTCCTCTACACAAATGACTGCACTTCAAAGGAACCCTCTGTCAAGCTCCTGAAGTTTGCAGATGACACTACAGTCATTGGGCTCATCCAGGACAGAGACGAGTCTGCTTACAGACAGGAGGTTGAGCAGCTGGCTGTCTGGTGCAGTCTTAACAACCTGGAGCTTAACACACTCAAAACAGTGGAGATGGTCGTAGACTTCAGGAGGAACCCCCCCCTGCACTCCCCCCACTCACCATCATGAACAGCACTGTGACTGCAGTAGAGTCATTCAGATTCCTGGGTACCAACATCTCTCAGGACCTGAAGTGGGACAATCACATTGACTCTATTGTGAAAAAGGCCCAGCAGAGGCTCTATTTCCTCCGCCAGCTGAGGAAGTCCACAGGAGCTGATGGAACAGTTTTACTCCACCATCACTGAGTCTGTCCTGTGTTCATCTATAACTGTTTATAGATGATTATAGATGGTTTGGTTCAGCTACCAAATCAGACATCAGGACACAGTAACGGACAGTCATAACTGCTGAGAGGATTATAGGTGCCCCTCTGCCCAGCCTCCGGGAACTTTTTATTACTACTGTATTTATAATTTATTGTACATTCTCTTTAATATTAGTGTTTTATTACCTTAACTTTCTGTTTGTTTGCACTATGTTTGTACTTTCTGTTTCTTTCTAAAGCTCCTAACACCAAGACAAATTCCTTGTGTGTGTGTGTGAACACACTTGGCAATAAAGCTCTTTCTGATTCTGAAATAGACTCAACTATACACTTGCTGAGAGTTTGCTTGGACACTGGAGAACCTCTATTAGGAGATCCAAAACAAATAACTGATCAGAATTCCTCGACAGCTTCTCCTAGTGTTGATCCTGAAATGGAGGAGGACAGAAATCCTGGAAGATTATAGGCTTTGACACATTAGTGGGCACCTAAGACACATAACCCAGTCTGGGGTATAAAAATGATTTGATAATTCCTGGAGCAAACTAAAGGCACATAGGGGATACCGAGAGGGCCTGAAGGTCTCAAACTGCCTTAAGAGATATAATGGCTAGAAGAAAAACAGTTTTGAGGGTCAGAAATTTCTCTGAGACTTCTTCCAGAGGGTCAAAAGGAGCCACAGATAAACCTTCTGAAAACCATACACAGGCCGGCCAGAATGGGGCTACAAGCAACAGATGGATTCCATCCCGTTGGACTCTCTCCAGAACTCCCAGGAGCAGAGCGATTGGGGGGAAAAGCATACAAACGAAGCCTTGGCCATGTCTGTACCATGGCATCCAACCCCAGAGGACAGTGTGTCATTTCTTGAGATGCAAATAAGTGCTTGGCCGAACTTCAACCAAATCTGCTCCACCACCTCTGGGTGGACTCTCCATTCCCTGGACCTCAGCCCCTGCCTCGACAGGATGTCTGCCCCCAAGTTTTGGTGTCCAGGAATAAAAATCTACCCTCAGGGAGAACAGCTTCCCCTGGGCCCAGAAGAGGATCTGGTGCACCAGTTTGTAAAGTGGTTGCGACCGCAGACCCCCCTGGTGGTTTATATAAGAGACCACCGATTTGTTGTCTGTCCGGACAAGCACATGATGGCCCCTTAGATCTGGAAGGAAATGCAAGAAAGACAACCATCATCTCGAGGCAATTTATGTGCCAAGAAAGATGATGGCCCTCCACAGACCTTGAGTCTCTCAAGGTCCCTCCAGGACCGCGCTCCAGCCCATGGAGAAGGGTCTTTCGTTAATGTCTTGCAGCGACAAGTGGCTCCCAACATAGGATAACATAGGGGAAAAAAACTAGTTTTTTTCCACATTGACAAGGCGTAGATACATCTGCATGTGACCTTGATCATGCAGAACGTGTTGCCCTTCGAGGAAACCCCTTGGTAACACTTTATTTTGATGATCCCTTTTGAACATTCTGTTGACACTAAGTAATGTTGCAACTACATGTCAATAAACTCTCATTAAAGTATTAGTAAACTGTCTGCTTCATATCTGCTAACTCTTTATTGTGATGGTCTCCCAACACACACTCTACTGACTGTAAGTAACTTTGCAAGTACATGTCAACTTATTCTAACCCTAACCCTACCAGTCTATTAATACACTACTAACACTCTAATGAGAGTTAGTAGAAATGTAGGTGCAAAGTTACTTAGTCATTTCGGAAACGTTCTGGGTGATAAAGCTAGACTGAAGGGAAGAACTCGATGTTGGTACGCTTCGCCCCCAAAAGCAAACCTCAGGAACTTCTTGTGTTGCAAAATAATAAATCTGTACGTGTCATTTTTGGAATAGAAATTCTCGACACATTCATATTCAGTCACATCAGCAGCAGTTTATTTGTTTTCACATAGACTCACTGAACAGCATCAATAAGGGCTTATAGTCCAAAGATGCATATACACGGAGAAATATATATATACAGTATATATATATTTACTCATGTTTACTTCATATGTGACCTGATCCAGCAAAATGAATCACAGTGACCCAATGGAAAGAGGAGACCATACGCTTTAAAATGATATTCTAGTCAAAGTCATACCTTGAATGGTTTTAAAGATATACCCATTTGAATTATGGTCGTCTGCCCTCTTTTTCCAACTGAAAACCTGAGAAAATTGTTTTGCCCGTTTTTTGTTGATATCTTTCAAAATCCATTGCATTTAAAGGTCCGAAAACCAGTCAGTATCTGGTGTGACCACCATTTGCCTCACGCAGTGCAACACATCTCCTTCGCATAGAGTTGATCAAGTTGTTGATTGTGGTCTATGGAATGTTGGTCCACTCCTCTTCAATGGCTGTGAGAAGTTGCTGGATATTGGCAGGAATTGGAACACGCTGTCGTATACGTGATAGATTGTGAACAATATTTGAGAAAAATAGGCCTTTTTCTTCGCTTCTGGCTTTGCTACTTTTCGGACGCTCTTGCTTATTGCTCTGCACTTTGCTCCCTATTTATATACTTTTCTCAGATCTCTCTAAGATTTTAACTTCAGCAGATCAGCACAGTGCTCAAATAATAAATTTTTGGGAAAAAGAAGACTCTTTGCCTCCCACTGCCAGCAGCTTACATTCCGGAGACAGGAAAACATAGCTGTCTACATTCAAATAGACGAGAGAAAATGCCTCTCGTGGAATCTACTTACTGCATGAACTGCCACAGACTTCTATAAAGGATTGCAGTTCTTGAAACAAAGTTACTTGCTGGACCTCCAAAACAGGTGGAACACACAGCAGATCGTCATCACGGACCCTCTCAGCATACAGCCGGTGAGTCCTGTGAATCTAGTGAATCTCAACAGTTTATACAAAGTGTAGAGGAACAAGCTGAAACTGATTGACAGACTAATCGATGGCACAAAGAGGGAGCGAAACCCAAAGGCACTCGAGAGATCAGATTGTCACGAGTATCTCGTATTGCTGCCGTAGCATCCTCTACCCCAGATACGGCTATGACAAGGCTTGTAAACACTGGTATTCTACCACCCCCTATACATCTTGAGAACAGATTTGAAGCATTAATGAATGTGGGTGAGGAATCCCCAAATGTGATTGAACATAGATCATATCAGCCAGCAGCTAACATTGCTACTAACAGGCGCTCGAGGTCGAGCAGACAGCGGCACTCAGCTCAGAGCGCAGCCGAGCCCAGGACTCTGATAGTGGGCGACTCTATTATCAGAAACATCAGTAGCAGGACTACAACTACATGCTGCTTTCCTCAAGCAACCGTCTCTGATGTGAACAAGGAACTTCGGAACATTCTGATGAAGCACAAGACTGCAAATCGAATCATCATCCATGTGGGGAAGAATGATATTCGAAAAGAGCAGTCAGAACTCCTTAAGAAGGATTTCAGTGAACTCTTTGAAACACTTCAAAGACTTGAAGTTCAGTCGTTCATCAGTGGACCACTCCCAGCAAGAGGAACTAACATGTTTTCACGGCTGCTTGGGCTGAATACATGGCTACAAAGAACCTGCAATATAAAAGTAGTCAACTTCATCGACAAATTCAATCTTTTCTGAGGCCATAGACAACTCTTTAAACTGGATGGCCTCAACCCAAACAAACATGGTGCAAGAGTGCTAAAGGACAATATCTATTTCTCCCTCCATCATCCTTCAGTAGTGTGTGCCAATCCAGTCGGCCCGAATGGCACACACACACCTGGACAAAGTATGAGTGACCACAGGACTTCATGTCAGACTCAGAGTCATCATGTGGTTGACACATCCCACAAGGACATTGATAACACCACGCAGCCAAAACAAGCTCTCCTCACAGAGACTATCCCGGCTGAGCCCTGCCCACACAGCTCATCACAAACAGACTGTGACGTACTACATCAGCTCCAAGACTCAGCACCCAAGGACAACTATCTGGAAAACAGCCAGGGAAGCCAGGACAATATATCACAGCCACCGGAAACACCAGAGCCAAAGCCCCGCTCACCAGACACAATATCCCTCTCTGCAGAATCTCCACTTCTAAGCTTCTCACAAAAAATGGAGGAACTGACGTATGCTGGGACCAAACTCCCACTCTTTCGCTGCAAGCCCCCAGATATCAACTAAAAAACAACGGGCCCCACAACCACCAAAGACTTCAGGCCCAGCTCTCCCTCCTCCTCCTCCTCTGAGAGCTCTTCGACCGCTGCTACAATGCCAGGCCCAAACCCTCCTCCATCGGCTGTAGGTGAACCAAAAACAACTGATAACAGCTCTCAGTCATATGTGTTGGGTCCCCGCTATATTAGCAGCAACATTCACAAATGTTTACAGAACAAGCGGGAACCCAGTGTGCCTGTAGCTTTCTCTATCTCTGTTTTATCACGTGATAGAAAGTCTAAGGCCTTCTCAAGCCGTACGGCTGACCCATCTAATCTGCGGCCTGTAATGCATCAATCTAAGATTGCTGTAGAGACAAAATGTAATTCCATCAAGTTAGCATTTTTAAACATTCGCTCACTAAAAAAGAAATCATTTCTGATCAATGATTTAATAACCACAAACAACCTGGATTTTATGTTTCTAAATGAAACATGGCTTGAAGACAGCTGCAGTGCAACAGTCCTAAATGAAACAGCCCCTCCTAACTTTAATTTTACAAGTGTCTGCAGGACTGTTAGGAGAGGTGGAGGTGTAGCTGCTCTATTTAAAGATGTTTATCAATGCAAGCAAGTGTCATTTGGTCAGTATTTGTCTTTTGAATACCTAGGTATTGTGCTGAAAGGTGCTCCACGCATTCTGTTTATCATTATTTACAGGCCTCCAAAATACTCTCCAGCCTTTGTTGAAGAGTTCACAGAACTGTTATCAATGATTTCCTCAGAGTTTGACTGTTTTACTATTGCAGGGGATTTTAATATTCACATAGATAATGCAGAAATCAAAACTGCAAAAGAAATTATTACTGTTTTAAACACTTTTGATCTGATCCAGCATGTGCATGGACCCACACACAATCGTGGACACACTCTAGATTTACTCATCAGAAGAGGTCTAAACATTTCATCCATTGTTATTAAGGATGTAGCACTATCTGATCACTTCTGTATTTTCTTTGATATATTGATCTCTGTTACCACTAAATCTAGATCTGTCTCTATCAGAAAGAGATGCATTAACGAGAACACTAGTGCGCTATTTATGAAGGCTATATCTTTAACACCAAGCATTTCTGCAGACTCTGTTGATCTTCTCCTGGATTCATTTAACTGAAAAGTTGAGAATGTTATTGATGATATTGCTCCTGAAAAAGTCATTAAGAAGAATGGCAGACAAAAATAATCTTGGAGAAAATAAACAGCAGTTCAGAGTATGAAAAGACAATGCAGAAAAGCTGAGCGGATGTGGTGGAAGACGAAATCTGAAATTCACTATAGCATCTATAAAGACAGCCTTCATGCTTTCAATGTGGAACTAGCCACAGCTAGACAGACCTTCTTCTCAAACCTTATAAACAGTAATTTAAACAACTCTCGCACTCTTTTTGCTACTGTGGAGAGACTGACAAAGCCCCCAAGTCAGAATCCCAGTGAAATGCTCTCCGACAGCAAATGCAATGAGTTTGCTTCCTTCTTTTCTGAGAAGATCAATAATATCAGAAAGGAGATTGACACATCTTCTAGTTATGCAGAGGTCACACAGATTCGACCGCAATTTAAAAAATAAATGATTATGTCTGTTTTTGAAGCAATTGATAGCAACATTTTGGAAGAAATAGTACAGCACCTTAAATCATCAACCTGCTATCTTGACACACTTCCCACATCTTTTTTCAAAAGTGTGCTTAACTGTTTAGAAGCAGATCTCTTAGAAGTGGTGAACGCCTCACTTATTTCTGGGACTTTTCAAAACTCACTGAAAACTGCAGTTGTTAAGCCCCTTCTGAAAAAGAGCAATCTTGATAACACAATGTTGAGCAACTATAGACCAATATCAAATCTTCCTTTCATAGGTAAGATAATTGAAAAGGTAGTTTTTAATCAGCTGATAAACTACTTAAACTCAAATCGATACCTGGACAATTTCCAATCTGGTTTCCGTGCACATCATAGCACAGAGACTGTGTTTATTAAGATAATAAATGATATTCGCTTCAATTCTGATTCAGGCAAAATATCAGTTCTGGTACTACTAGATCTTAGTGCTGCGTTTGACACTGTCGATCATAACATACTTCTAGAGAGACTGGAAAACTGGGTCGGGCTTTCTGGGATGGTACTCAAATGGTTCAGGTCATACTTAGAAGGGAGAGGTTATTATGTGCCTATAGGAGAGCATAAGTCTAAGTGGACGTCCATGACATGCGGAGTCCCACAAGGCTCAATTCTTGTACCACTCTTGTTTAGCCTGTATATGCTCCCACTAAGTCAAATAATGAGAAAGAACCAAATTGCCTATCACAGCTATGCTGATGATACCCAGATTTACTTAGCCTTATCTCCAAATGACTACAGCCCCATTGACTCCCTCTGCCAATGCATTGATGAAATAAACTGTTGGATGTTCCAGAACTTTCTTAAGTTAAACAAGGAGAAAACTGAAGTCATTGCATTTGGAAACAAAGAAGTTCTCAAGGTGAATGCATACCTTGACTCTAGTGGTCAAACAACTAAAAATCAAGTCAAAAATCTTGGGGTGACAGACCTTAGTTTTAGTAGTCATGTCAAAGCAGTAACTATATCAGCATACTACCATCTCAAAAACATTGCAAGAATTAGATGTTTTGTTTCCAGTCAAGACTTGGAGAAACTGGTTCATGCCTTTATCACCAGCAGGGTGGATTATTGTAATGGTCTCCTCACCGGCCTTCCAAAGAAGACCATTAGACAGCTGCAGCTCATCCAGAACGCTGCTGCCAGAATTCTGACTAGAACCAGAAAATCTGAGCATATCACACCAGCCCTCAGGTCCTTACACTGGCTTCCAGTTACATTTAGGATTGATTTTAAAGTACTTTTACTCGTTTATAAATCACTCAATAGCATAGGATCTAAATACATTGGAGATATGCTCACTGAATATAAACCTAACAGACCACTCGGATCATTAGGATCGAGCCAGTTAGAAATACCAAGGGTTCACACAAAACAAGGGGAGTCCGCTTTTAGCTATTATGCCGCCCGCAGTTGGAACAAGCTTCCAGAAGAGATCAGATGTACTAAAACATTAGCCACATTTAAATCCAGACTCAAAACTCATCTGTTTAGCTGTGCATTTGTTAAATGAGCACTGTGCTACGTCCGAACTGATTGCACTATGTATAATCATTTTCTATTCTTAACTGTTTTAAAATCTTATATATCATTTTGTTTTTATTGTTGTGATTATTATTATTATTTAATTTCTTGTTTTTATTGTTGTGATTATTATTATTTTTAATGACTATTTCACGTCCTTTTATGTAAACTTTGAATTACCACTGTGTATGAAATGTGCTATATCAATAAACTTGCCTTGCCTTTTGTGTACATAGAAAAAGTCTTAGATCTTTGA
Organism: Onychostoma macrolepis; assembly: GCF_012432095.1. Taxonomy (NCBI): domain Eukaryota; kingdom Metazoa; phylum Chordata; class Actinopteri; order Cypriniformes; family Cyprinidae; genus Onychostoma; species Onychostoma macrolepis. Next base: position 37,356,058 of record NC_081176.1, read on the forward strand.
GTTCAGCTCATGAAAAATGGGGGCAAAAACAAAAGTGTTGCGTTTATAATTTTGTTCAGTGTATAAATGCTATTAAACCAGGCTGAAGCTCAAATAATTTTAAAGTATTTATTTGAATAAATATTTTAAAAGGCACTTTTACAAAGATTTACTAAAATCAGAAAGATTGAACGGAGGTGCTACATTTTTGCTTGAGAGAGCAAGTGTGTGTGTCAGTGTGTGTGTCAGTGTGTGTCTATTTCATGCTCCGTTTCTGCATCCAAAGGAGCTTTGACATCGCTGTCGCTTTCAGAGGATAACACATCTCCAGATCCCAAAAAAATCACTGACTAGCCTTAGCCACTCTTGCTGACCAGCAGCAGAGCTTAGGTTAGAAGCCTCCAGTGAGTTTAACGCTTTGGCGAATTTGCTCTCTTTTGATGTTGACATTTCTCAAATTAATAAACAGAACTACACACAGTATATTACATTACACTACACTATACTACACTACACAGTATTGAACTATCTTTATGAGGAGATCTGCTAGCTTGTTTACACAGAGCGCTGCTAGTCTGACAGGAGGATGGCTGGACCAATCGTGTGCAAGTCAGTCGAAACGGGGCTTCCCATTGACAATTGATCAACGTTTATGTCACTGTTTGTGTACATTTCTAAGCTTTTTGATTAGTTTTATACAACGTTTAACACCACATTTGGAGAGCAGAGATAGTGACGTTTCAGAGGATACCCGGAATATAGGAGGCTTGTTTGAGATGCGCCTTGCCTCGCCCGAAATGTAGGCGAGAGTAGGCGGCTGCAGTGAGGGGAGGAGTGAAATAAGCGCAGTCAAGACGGACAGTTCTGCATCTCTCGAAGTGGAACAGATACCTACGAGATCAAAGGCAGATATCGCGTTATTCTCACTCATGTGCTGTGCTGCTGATAAACATGATATAATTTCAGTTCTGTTGCTTTTATATGAAAATAAATGAGATGAATAAGACACTCAAAGTGCTTTCTGTTTAATACCATACGAAAGGCATATTTATAATCCATTTTTACTTTAATACAAACATGTATTTTAGATTTTTATAGAAATATGACAATCACATATCTCACACAGAGATCGCTCTGTCATAATGTTTGGGAATATTAATGCATAATTTAAATACATAATCACATGAAATCAGATTAAAAAATAAAACATTTTTGCAGAGAACAGCATCACGGTTGTCTGAACCAATGAGCATTAAGTTGTGTTGTCAGTCAGTCGTTTTCCATCAGGCTTTCAATCAGTGCAGTTGGTGGAGAGCAACTGCGCGCGACTGCTCAATCCGACACAGCCGCCTTGCCTTCGCGAGAGTTTTTTGGCACACGTCAGCATGACATCAGAGCAAGGCAGACGTAACTCGGACACTTTTCTAACCGGCATGCATCTAGCGGTGATCACCGGTGATCGGTTCTGCACAGATTTTGCTCCTCTCAAACAAGCCTAAAGAAACACTCAGAAGTGAAGAGAGGAGTTGAGAAAAGTTGAGAAATGTTCATTTCCAGCGAATTTATTAAAACTTTAAGTAAACATTAATAGTCATTTAAATACCTTTACTCAATTATCTGGACTACGAAACTTTGGGAGATTATTTTTGAATGTTTGTTCTTTGAAATTAGCTAAAAAAAGAAAAATCGATTTTTTCATTGTTTTTCCACATTATCGGCCCGTATCTTAAAATGAAACATTGCGACTTCCGACTCATTTCGCCAGAACAGGTCACATATTTCTTCAGACAGAATCATAATTTCTATTAATTTTCCACTGATTTAGGCTATTTCATTAGCATTAGGACTTCCCAGCGCTGTATGTGTGTTTACTCTTCTGTGGTCGTTGTATGAGTCACACAGAAAGCTGATTTGTTGTGAAAAATGTCAGTCTTGTTCTGCATCACATCCCGCCCCTTCATCCTGTGATGCCTTTCCTGTGCTCTTCCTCCTACACATCTGAGCATAACAAAACGCAGATAAACACTTTTACACACAAAGAACAAAGATAATAAACACACGATGATGATATGATATGGTTTGTATGTGATTTTCTTGAGATTTGGGGTATTTTGATGATCATAATGAATATATACATATGAAATGCTCATTTGTGCAGCTATATAAAAGGCTATAAATAGCTTATTTTAACAACAGTAAACGACCAAATTCCACATGTGATCGCAAAAAGAAGTTAATACAAACACTTGATGGTGGTTTAAAGTGAGTTTTGAGTAAAATTGTACTAATAATCTCATAAATTGTCTTATATAGCTTGATGCTAACGTTAGCTCTAATGCAGCTGCAGAACAGGTGCAGTTCTTCATGATGCATTTTGTCATAATTCACGTAAGGTCGCAAGAAAATGTTTTGTTTAATTTTTTTTCGAACGACTTCTGATAATAGTTGGGTAAATGTATACTGGGATTGAAGTGATGTGGCTTGGTAAACCTTGAAATGCCAGAATAAAGGCTAATAATGGCTGAATAAAACAAAAGAATAATGATAAAGGAATAATGAGGATAATGTCTCATACCTGGCAGAGGTGTGACAGATTCGTTTAGTGAAAACAATAGAGACATGAATGAGGCAGTTTGCCAAGCCAAACATGAGGAGACAGCTTACAGGAGAGCTTACAGGGCTCATAAATCAATTTTATTAGCCTTTTATTAGCCTTCTCTAAAAACACACATGACATGGTCTTAGAAAATATTTCATAAAATTCACAGTTTTAGAGATTATGTTCTGAAATTTCAAATGAAGCATTAGTAGACTTGTGGCTTTAGCTTCATTGTGTTTCTAAAACCATATCCTAAAAGCAACATTTTTTTATACATTTAAAACATATATTTTAAATATTTTTTATTTGTGTTTTCATCTTTGAGCCTGTATATATTAACCTTTTTATTTTCGGTATGTCATTTGTGTCTCCATGCTGAAAATGGGGGGTGAAAGCTAAGGGGTTAAAGTCAGCATTTTGAATTTGCACTTCTTGACCAAGTGATTTAGCTCATGCAGATCTAAAATACTAATAATAATTTATTTATTAAATAAATATTTATTTATTTTTCTTCTTTGGTGAATAGAAAGTTTAAAGAACAATTATTTTTTAATATAAACCTTTTGTAACAAACATCATTTTTGATCAATGCATCACATTTCATAAAGCATCCTTGCTGTGTAAAAGTATCAATTTCTCAGTTATCTCCTCATTAACATTTTACCATCCAGATCTTAATAATTTAACCAGCCTGTATCATCACTACTAGGGGTGTGCAGCGGAGCCATTATTTGTATCTGTATCTGTATTCGAATAGATCTGGAAGTGGGCGTGGCTTAAACCGGAAGTTCGTCAAATTACATAAAAATACCATTTTAAATGCAAATCTGTTCAACTCGTATGAACCTTTTCGAAATCCAACTGTAAAAACGCATTACATAAGCTCTTTTCGTGAATGGCATTACATTTAATTATACAAGATAAAGAAAAGCGATGTTTGATCAAGACTTTTGGAGGGTCCAAATGATTTGTTGCACTCTGTTGATAAAAAACTCGTAAATGATCACAGACTCCCGCAACACATGATCTAAGTTACTTAAAGTTCAAGCAAGCTTTATTGTCATTCTGCTATGAGTACTGAACACTTTCTTTCCATTTCTTTTATTTTTTTCAGCTTCTTTTTTTCTACTAGTGCTCTTACATCTTAAATTTGTACACAAAGTTTCACTGGAAAATAAGAAGAATAAAGTTATTTTTCTTTTTTGATAAAGTTTGAAATAGAAGATAATTACAAAGTTATAATTTTAATTAAAAAAAAAGAATACTTTCTTTAGTTATACAGTACAAGGCATATTTGTTAAGTGAAAACTCTGATTTCTGAGAGACACGCAGACCCCAACGCGGCTATTGATTTGCGCTCATTTCATTCATATAGGCTAGTTTACACTCATTCACTTTACACATCCAAGCCCATAGCCAGCTATGAGGTCCAGACATCCGTAAATGTTTCATGTTCAAGAATAAAATTTGAAAACATGAAAAAATATTTAATATCATGTCACTGAATAAATGCATGTGGCTGACTCACAGCAGCTGCTGAGTGAAGGAGCTTGGCGCAAGTACAGCCTCCACTCTGCCATGTTGCCAGACCTAGTTCTTATAAGCGTCGCTGGACTTGTTTTAATACTTAATGTACTTGAGGTTAGAGATTCTGTATTCTATTTGCAAAATACAAGATTTAAATTTATTTTGGTGCATTTTTCAGGAGATTGGTTGTGTTTGTTTTTGTAGCAATATCTGGCAACACTGCTTCGCCGGCACTGACAGGCAGCAATCAAAAAAGGTGCATGCGGATAGTTTATTGCTGAGGAGACCACATTCGTTAGACAAACGCAATGATCCCCATGATAACGGTTTTATCCGAATAACAGAAAAAAATATTCGGCAGACACAATCACATGACCGCACTAAATAGTGATGTTCCAGCAAACATGTGATTGTTTCTGCCGAATATTTTTTCTGTTATTCGGATAAATTCGTTATTCATTTTGAAGCCATTATCCGTGCCTTTCCGAATAAGGTATTCGGCTTCGGGCACATTCCTAATCACTTACCATCTGTTGATTTATTTCCTGTGTTTGTAGATGGTGCTGTGATTCTGGTGAGTTCTGTTGATCCTGTGATTGAAGGAGAGACTCTGACTCTACACTGTTTACATCGATCTACAAATTCCTCGATCCTCAGCACTGATTTCTATAAAGACGGATCACTGGTCCAGAATCAGACGACAGGAGAGATGAGCATCAGTGCTGTCTCAAAGTCAAATGAGGGTTTCTACTACTGTAAAAGAGAGAGAGGACAGTCACCCCACAGCTGGATCACAGTCACTGGTGTCCATAACTGTGAGATGATTTGATTTTATTCATGAGCATCTGATGAGACATGCCACACCATTATATACAAGTCTCTTGCTCTTATTCTGCTAGAGCACAACCAGTTATTGACGTCGTTGTTTATTTTTTCATGGAACTCACATGAAGGAAAGAATAACTACCAAAACATGCAAAATATACTGAAATATAGTGGAATCAACACCTTATAAACAACATAATTCAATGAAATGAGTGCTTTAGCTACAGCATAAGAATAAAGTCAGATGAAACATTAGCCACTTTCCTGTTAAAATCCAACCAATTCATGATTGATTATTTATTTAAGCAGAAAGGAATGAATCTGATTGTGCTTATATGTGGTCAAACTATTTTTTTTTTTTTTTGCCCCCTTCTTTCCTCTGTGGAACAAACAAACTTTATTTATTTATGTATTTATTTATTCATTTATTTATTTTTAAATGTATCCATGTTTTTGTGAAAAAAAAAAAATCCTTCAAAATATCTTGTGTTACACATGAGAAAGAAATCTATACAGGTCTGAACAACATGAGGGTATATTTTGGCAGAAAATTAATAATACATTTTTTTTTAAACTATCCCTTTAATATGGAGCTCTAAAAGGGAATAAAGATGAGAGGAAAAATATTTCAGAGCTTTTATAATTTTGAGCTTTTGTTATTTTGAAAGCCCTTCAGAGCTCCGTAATGTTGCTTAATAATGTGCTTGTGTTTCTCTTTTTCAGTGTCACATAAAGGTCTGATTTCTGTCTTCAACATCCTCCTTTTTTTGGCAGCTTCTCTGTGTCTGCTAGCGACAGCCGTGCTGCTTTTCAAATGTTACAGAGTGAGAGGTAAAACTTCTGTCTGATCTCTCTCTCTCTTTCTTAATCGCTTCACGTATTCCCTCACTGATAGACATGCCATTACTGTTTGTCTCTTTATATTATATATATCAATATTTTCAACAGATGATGGTCATTCATGGAAGCAATAATTTGTGTATTTCACAGTTTCATCTGCTGAAGGTCAGTACACCGTAACAGAGGAAGAAACTTCAATCTGATATTAACATCTTTAAAAAGACTCATACTGTTAAGTCTGTCAACATGTTTGTCAGCGTTTATTGATCTTTAAGTATGGTTTTAAAATGTTGTAGTTTGTTCTTCTTTCATAAGCTTCATACTTGAACGCTGACTTATATATAGATTGTGTTTTTGGTATGTTCTTCAATAGTGAAAGGTGGACATTAATACAGTTGCCTGTACTACTGAACTTCACTTGTTTGAGTAATTAGTAAACAGTTTTATTCTGTATCAAATGTTCTGTGTAAATGAATAACTGTTGAAATTAATGTATGTATAATAGTGTTTCTTGCTTTTTCACATTCAAATCACTATTGGTAAACCACCATCTAATCCAAAAACAATATCTATGTCACAGTTATTTTCATCATGGAGTATTAGTTTGGTTTTCATGGACTTCTATTGGTAATCTTCAGTCACATGTTTTCCTTTGTTCAGTTTTCCAGCCAATCTTTAGTTTTCATGGTAATTCATTTAATCAGCTCAAGTGTTACTCGTTATTTCATTTGTTTGGTCTGTATTTCAGTTTCTCTGCAAGTTCACTTTAGTTGTCTGGTCTTGATTGTGTTCTAACACACTGTTGCATTACTCCGAGTATAATTGTGTTCTTTAATAAACCCTGTTTGAATTTCACTGATCATCTTCGACAATCCATTACTGTTTCATCTATAACTGCATAATAAATCTTTATATATTTAGTGTCTGTAATTAAACAATTCAAAAGCATTTCATTATTTCAATTATTTTTTTGAAAGTTGCCCTTTAAAGTCACTCAGAGACAAACAAAACAATGAAATAAAAACTGTCTGACAGATGTTTATAACAGGCCTATGAATGAGAAATGTTTTTCCACTGACAGTGATGAGATTTCAGATATTTCTACTTAGTCACAGAAAAGGAGCAGCGCCAAATGCCCAATGTCAAATCATACAGTTAGTCCGGTGCTTAGATCCAAAAAAACATGGTCAAAACAAAAATTAAAATCTGCACACGGTAAATGGCAGGGCTTAAACCTCCTCAAAAAATCTTTATTCTACGCTTCCTTAGAAACCGTACAAAAACAGTGAAAAGTGCACAAAAGTGAACAAACGAGACAAAGCTCTTCCTCAGTGCCACATCAGTTAGTGAACACCTGCAACCATTTAAACATTAATATTCACCATGGACATCATAATATATGCGCAGCCACAAAAATATCAAGTTTACCTAAATAGATTCCTATACATATACTGTATAAATATAAATATACTGTATAATATGCAAAAGTTTTTCTTCATTCATAGTTTATCCATAGATCTTAATCATTTCAAAACGAATTCCTCATTCATACCAAGGGGATATAAAGATCTCAAATTAAAAACCCATTTGCATTCCCTTTGTAAAAGTCGGTGTTCCATGTCACCTCCCCTTCAAAGCTGTGATATATGTTCTATTACCGTAAAGTCCAAGTCCGATATGGAATGTGACAAACTCTATCTTACAATGGATGTTGTCTCACTATATACGAATATATACGAAGGCTTCCGTCGGGCCACTCTGCCATAAACTGGTAATAATACTGGTGGAGGGCTGCAGTGATGGTTGACTTTCTACAACTTTCTCCCATCTCCCGACTGCATCTCTGGAGCTCAGCCACAGTGATCTTTGGGTTCTTCTTTACCTCTCTCACCAAGGCTCTTCTCCCCCGATAGCTCAGTTTGGCCGGACGGCCAGCTCTAGGAAGGGTTCTGGTCGTCCCAAACATCTTCCATTTAAGGATTATGGAGGCCACTGTGCTCTTAGGAACCTTAAGTGCAGCAGAATTTTTTTTGTAACCTTGGCCAGATCTGTGCCTTGCCACAATTCTGTCTCTGAGCTCTTCAGGCAGTTCCTTTGACCTCATGAATCTCATTTGCTCTGACATGCACTGTGAGCTGTAAGGTCTTAATTTGGCATTTGTTTTGTGGACTTATTAGTCAAGTCAAGTAAACTCACCTTTATTTATACAGTGCTTTTAACAATACAGATTGTGTCAAAGCCACTTTCCAATATCAGAATAGGAAAATAGTGTCAATAATGTAAAATGACAAGATTAAACAGTCAATTTTCAGTTAAAGGCATTTCATTATTGAATTCAGTGATGTCATCGTCCAGCTCAGTTCAGTTTAAATAGTATCTGTGCAATCGTGTAGACGATATCGCTGGAAAATAAGTGTCCCCAATTACAGATTATTTTACAAGGTTTTTTGATGAGGGTACCAGGATTGACATGAAATCAGGGGACTTTAGATTAAAGATTTAAGTTTTATAGAAAAAATGCATACTTGTGCATACTTGTGCCAAAAACATTGCTTAACAATGAGACTATATTTTAAACAATATACAAATGTGATTTTTATTTAATTTTGCCTTCATTTTGCAAATTAAATGTTGAATAAGAAAAATCATAGTGAGGGACAGGCCAAAAACCTTACTCTAATCAGCATAAATGCTATTTATATTATTTAAAATACTATTTAATTTACTTTTTTAATGTAATACTGATGAAAGAATACATAGTATCATTATGTTTTAAATTGCAAATTTATTCATTGTTATATTAAATCTATGTTTGATTATTTCTTAGGGATGCAAAAGGCACCGATTTCATGGAATGACCCTTATAAATAAAATGTCATATAAAAATAATATGTGAACTTCCCTATATATATATATATATATATATATATATACAGTGAGGAAAATAAGTATTTGAACACCCTGTTATTTTGCAAGTTCTCCCACTTAGAAATCATGGAGGGGTCTGAAATTGTCATCGTAGGTGCATGTCCACTGTGAGAGACATAATCTAAAAAAAAAATCCAGAAATCACAATGTATGATTTTTAACTATTTATTTGTATGATACAGCTGCAAATAAGTATTTGAACACCTGAGAAAATCAATGTTAATATTTGGTACAGTAGCCTTTGTTTGCAATTACAGAGGTCAAACGTTTCCTGTAGTTTTTCACCAGGTTTGCACACACTGCAGGAGGGATTTTGGCCCACCTCCACACAGATCTTCTCTAGATCAGTCAGGTTTCTGGCCTGTCGCTGAGAAACACGGAGTTTGAGCTCCTCCAAAGATTCTCTATTGGGTTTAGGTCTGGAGACTGGCTAGGCCACGCCAGAACCTTGATATGCTTCTTACAGAGCCACTCCTTGGTTATCCTGGCTGTGTGCTTCGGTCATTGTCATGCTGGAAGACCCAGCCTCGACCCATCTTCAATGCTCTAACTGAGGGAAGGAGGTTGTTCCCCAAAATCTCGCAATACATGGCCCCGGTCATCCTCTCCTTAATACAGTGCAGTCGCCCTGTCCCATGTGCAGAAAAACACCCCAAAGATGATGCTACCACCCCATGCTTCACAATAGGGATGGTGTTCTTGGGATGGTACTCATCATTCTTCTTCCTCCAAACACGTTTAGTGGAATTATGACCAAAAGTTCTATTTTGGTCTCATCTGACCACATGACTTTCTCCCATGACTCCTCTGGATCATCCAAATGGTCATTGGCAAACTTAAGTCGGGCTGGACATGTGCTGGTTTAAGCAGGGGAACCTTCCGTGCCATGCATGATTTCAAACCATGACGTCTTAGTGTATTACCAACAGTAACCTTGGAAACGGTGGTCCCAGCTCTTTTCAGGTCATTGACCAGCTCCTCCCGTGTAGTTCTGGGCTGATTTCTCACCTTTCTTAGGATCATTGAGACCCCACGAGGTGAGATCTTGCATGGAGCCCCAGTCCGAGGGAGATTGACAGTCATGTTTAGCTTCTTCCATTTTCTAATGATTGCTCCAACAGTGGACCTTTTTCACCAAGCTGCTTGGCAATTTCCCGTGGCCCTTTCCAGCCTTGTGGAGGTGTACAATTTTGTCTCTAGTGTCTTTGGACAGCTCTTTGGTCTTGGCCATGTTAGTAGTTGGATTCTTACTGATTGTATGGGGTCGACAGGTGTCTTTATGCAGCTAACGACCTCAAACAGGTGCATCTAATTTAGGATAATAAATGGAGTGGAGGTGGACATTTTAAAGGCAGACTAACAGGTCTTTGAGGGTCAGAATTCTAGCTGATAGACAGGTGTTCAAATACTTATTTGCAGCTGTATCATACAAATAAATAGTTAAAAAATCATACATTGTGATTTCTGGATTTTTTTTTTTAGATTATGTCTCTCACAGTGGACATGCACCTACGATGACAATTTCAGACCCCTCCATGATTTCTAAGTGGGAGAACTTGCAAAATAGCAGGGTGTTCAAATACTTATTTTCCTCACTGTATATACTGTATATATATATATATATATATATATATATTTTTTTTTTACTTTGAAGAGTTAATGGGTCTTTCTGTTTTTAATGTGAACATAAATTGTGAAACTTTATACAATCAGTTGAGCTTCTCTACAGTGTGCATTACTTTGTTTTACTTTACTTTTATAATTCAGTCAAACCCAGCACATTTTACTTTTACATTTATTCATTTAGCAGTAGTGATGTTATGTTCAACACCAAAGCTTCGAAGCTTGTATCAAAAAAAAAAAAACATTTCACATTGAAGCACTGTATCGGAGCTTGATTCATTTTGAGAAAAGCACGTGATCTATGACATCTGAAGCTTCATTCACCTGAAAACCATGTGACTGCTTCAGTATCTGGTTCAAACGAAGCGAACCTCAGCACCGTTTCCTTTACATTATTGTACGTTATAATGTGTTAGCATTGTTTTTTTTTGTTTGTTTGTTTGTTTTTGTTTTTTATCATAATTTATATATTGAGTTAAAAAATGGAATTTGGCCATGAAATAACAATCTAAGGACCAAGGCAGAGTTACAATAATAATTAATAATTATTTTACCTATTTTAGTGCCTGTACACCAACACAAATGAATGACTTTGACAATGTCCATTATTTATATAAAATATAATAAACAAAGAATCAGTTGTAGAACCAGATGTAAAACCACTGGCTGTAATGTAACATAACACTTTGGAAGGTGTTATTTATTTTTATGACCACTAGATGGCCACAGCATAAACTGTTTTAAAAAAGGTTTAGAGTAATGAACCTTCTTCCGATACAGTTGTGTTGAAAGCTTCGCTGGTTCAGAACGCTTCACTTCGCTATCACTATTTAGCAGATGCTTTTACCCAAAGTAACTTACAAATGAGGAGTTTTAGAGCTCAATAATTAAACCCTTGCTGGAACCAAGTGAAAAACCAGAGTAGTTCCTGGAATTAACTTTAGGCTTGTTTGAGATATGCCTCGCCTGAAATGTAGGCGAGAGTAGGCGGCTGCAGTGAGGGGAGGAGTGAAATAAGCGCAGTCAAGATGGACAGTTCTGAGCTCTCCAACAAGATCAAAGGCAGATATCGCGTTATTCTTACTCATATGCTGTGCTGCTGATAAACATGATATAATTTCAGTTCTGTTGTTGCAGTGACTTCCAAAAAGCTGGTGTATGCCTTTTCTGGTTAACATTACATTTCGCACATGATCAAGTGAATGAATGAATAAATGTATGAATGAATGACCCAGTCAACAATTTGATCTCACTGTGATGTCACCATGATCTCACAAGATACTCGTGATGAGGTCACAATGTGAGGTAACAGTGAGCTGAAAGTGTAACCTCACAGTGCCCTCACTGTGAGCTCATACTAATGTGAGGTTAAAGTGCACTCACTGCACAGAGACTAGGTACCCAGCATGCATTGCAGCATGAAGCTTTTGATTGTCACCATTGTTGAGATGCATACACTCTCACTTAAACACAAAGAGAAACATCAAGAATCAGAGTAGTTAATAATGTTTGTGTCTTATGCTTTTATAATTCTTCATAAATGATTATGAAAGTGACGTGAATCGGAATTTGTGCCATGTAGTTAACCCATCCAAAGTGCACACACACCCGGAGCAGTGGGCAGCCATTTATGCTGTGACGCCCGGGGAGCAGTTGGGGGTTCAGTGCCTTGCTCAAGGGCACCTCAGTCATGGTATTGAGGGTGGAGAGACCTGGACATTCACTACCCGCACCTACAATCCCTGTCAGCCCGAGTCTCCAACCCACAACCTTTGGATTATGAATCTGACTCCAACCATTAGGCCAAGACCAAGACCGCATACTGAATCTAGGTGATGACTGTGCAGTTATCATCAATAACAAACCCATATGACCTGGTTGCAGTCTCTTTTCGGTTTTCCTTGCCATAACAAATGTGCTTCACAAATACAGTTACAGCAGCACCAAAAAATATAATGTTATAAAGTCAAGGGTCAAGAGCCCAACTAAAGCAAACACTACTCGCCACGATGGTAACGTTAAACAAAACAATAAAACCATCTAAATCTCTGTTGATTCTCAATAAGCACTTTTGTAGATGTCTGACAGAAATAAAGTCAGTCTGGTTAATAATGAGTGAAGCTGGTGATTCGTTTATTTCAGTTGATTTCATCTAAGGCTGTGTCTGGAAGTCAGTTGTATGTTTCACTTGTATCTTATAACAGAAATCTGTTAGCTGGGTGTGTACTCGTGAGCTCATCATGTGAGAGCACTGTGATATCTCTGTGATAGTGTTGAGAAACAGGAAGTAGAATGTCCCCCGGTGACTGGTATTTGAACTGCCTCCTCTCAACCTGCTCAACATTTTGAATTCACATTCAATGAGCTCATATATTACTCACACTGTGAGGATCACCGTATGAGAATGGTGTGATGTCACTGTGATCACCGCGTGATCTCACGTGTTGACTAGGGAGGCAATGAAGTGTTTTAGTGTTTCTGAATGCGCTCCACTGACCATGAAGTATGGATGTATTTGAAGCACACTCACTCACTGCTTTGTGATTCTCTACTACAGTAGTTCTTACAATCAACAACCCAACTGAATATTGGGCTGCACCAATTCATGCAGTAAATTCCAGGCGTATACCCAGATGACGCATAGAGATGATGCATGTGAGAGAGGCTAGACAATTTGTCTTTATGCACACAGTCTGCACGGCCCCGGCTTATGACAAAATATTTTGTAATGCGCACAGGACAATGTGGCAAAGGGATAAATGAGGCTTACATTTGACTGAACGCTAAGCCTGAAACTGAGTAATCTGTATTGTTGCCACCTAAACGGTGCTTTGATCAAGTGGACAAAAGGAGAAAACTAATCTTGGTTTGAGGAGAAACAGGCCCGGCCACAGCAGACAGCTCTGGATGGATGTGAGGAGGATGTGTTTTGGCTGCAGCTCTGCTGTGGATGGAGAGAGAGAGAGAGAGAGAGACGCTGTGTTCTGTGTAGTGCTATCATTGTGCAGTGCATTCCAGCGCGTTCCTGCTGCGAGATCAGCCTTACATGGAACACTGGACTTTCCTGTAATGGCTCCGAGTCAACGGAAACAAACTTGTGCATTCAAATTCTACAAGTAATTACAAAGTTTTCACTCTAGCTGAGAGCATTGTTATGATGACGATGTAATGTTGAAATATTTAATATATATTCTTTCCTAGGTTCTTGACTTTCTTGTGGCATTTTAAGGTAGTCCTGTTAAACCCTTGTGTATTCATCAACCCTTATTCAAGGAAGGGTTAGACTGTGGTAACACTTACCAGATCAGTGAGGAAAATGCAATCACTTCCTTCTTTAAAACTGTTGCATTTTGTTACAGCAATATGAAAGAAAGTGAAAACAGAAGACCTCCTGACATAATCCAATGTCATCTGTGTCAATATGTTTTTGGAATTTAAAGAAGACAATGATCATGGTTATCTAAAATAATCCATTTAAATTACACAAGTTAAACATCTATTAAACATTTCTTTAAATCTGAAATAAAAATTAGTTGTTTTACTCATTGTGTAGCACACAAGCAAGATGACATTGTCTAAATATGAGCTCCATTAACACAGTTCTCAACATCTGAACACTAGCCAGCTAAATTGTTCACACATGAGGCAGAACCTGAGATGTAAAGAAAGATGCAGAAGAAATCTTGGCTTTAGATCCAATCAATGCATGGAGTTTTAGAGAAAGAGTTAAATTAAGAAGGGGAGAAAGAGGAGAAGAAAGACAGGATAAAACGGTTATTTTTTCTCTGTTGAAATCTTTTCTACTGTAGGAAACCCTTCTCCCTAGAAACGGCTTGTGAGAAGTACATGAGGCACATTTGGGTTTATGCTGCTTTCCTGCCTGAAGCACAAGTTTTCAATAAAGTTATATAGCAACACCTTTTTTGTATTTTGCAGAGTGAAATTTATAACAATGTGGGGTTTTTACATGCCAACTGGTCACCTAAATTAATGAACAATATCCTGTTGATCTTTCTGATATCTTTTGTTATCTCTCTCTGTCTTTTCAGATTCTCACTTATGTCTCTCTCCCTTCTGAGTAGACGCTCCAGTATAGGCCAGAGAATTTTCACTTAATGTCTGGTGTCAGTCTGTGGAGGAGGAGGAGGGTTTCTGAAGCTGACTCTTGGTTAGAGGTCTGCAAGCCCGTCGGGTCCCGACGGAGCCCGACACGCTGAGTCCATTCGGGCCGGGCTCGGGTCATTTTTTTTTTTTTACAGATCGGGCTCGGGTCGGGCTCGGGCTCATTTAGCTTCTCTCCTTTTATTGTGCCCATAGACGCGCAGAGCACACATGGCTACTGCATTAAATATTGATTATATTATAAATATTATACATCACCTAAGCAATACGCAATGCATACGCACACATTAGCATACAGGTGACCATGCAGAGCATCAGGAAGAAGTTGGAGCATGGAGTTACAAAAAGTTCCCAATGCTTCGGGAAAAGCTGCATTTTTGATCAGCCATGCATTTGATGATGATCCTGACTCGCCATCTCCTCACTGGATGCGCCTTTAGAGAGAAATGCATCTTTAGGGATTTTATAATGAAAGAGTTTTTGTTTTCGATTCGAATTATTTCGTTTTAAAGTAGTAAAGTAGTAATTCAAAGCTTTCTATAGATACTATATTTATCAAGTCAGTGAGGCAAGTAGGCTATATGCTGTGTTTCGGTTTTTCAGAAGCGCTCCGCTTGCTCAAAACCGAAACTGCTTTTTTTTTCTTTTCTTTTTTTTTTTATAAAAGCATGTTTTGTTGATATTGTGAGTGCACACAAATAAAAGTAGACCCTTTATAGTTCCGAACAACGTAGCCTTTTACTCTTACCTTTATGAGCAAAAATGACAGCGTATTTTGAAATGTTTCCAATGCAAGTAATCGTTCTTACGCGTCCTGTACAACGTGATCTCACAGAATTCCGTGTAATGTTCACGGACTTAATTAACCTCCGAATCTGTGGTGGCATCACGGAATCGCAGAAAATTCCGTGATGGGCTCACAGAAAAAATTCCGTGATGGGCTCACAGAAGTGATACCAATGTAAGTCAGTGACAGGCATTAGCCATGCTCCACGCACGGAAACCCTTAGCATCAATATGCCGATGCGATACTGGGACATTTATCGTCATTATTGTTCAGAACTGGGTAGGTTTAGGTTAGGGGTGGGGGGGTCAGGTACTCCAGTGAAAGTATAACTGCATCGGAGTCACTCTTTTTACGTTGAACCAGTGAATCCGTGCATGGACCACGGCTGATGCCTTCTGTGAGCCCATCACGGAATTTTCGGCGATTCCGTGATGCCACCACAGATTCAGAGGTTAATTAAGTCCGTGAACATTGCACGGAATTCTGTGAGATCAGGTTGGTCCTGTAAAGCTTCAGCTTCCACTCTCCGCACAAACTACTGGATATGCATCAGTGCACATTCATCTAGCTCAAGCATTTAAGCTAACATTGTGGAGCTGTTTTATATGTTACGTCCCCAGAGTTCTGGGTTCGTTTTATAGACATTTTGTTTTGTTATTGTTTATGGTGTGTGTTTGTGTTTGTTTTATCAGGCAATGTGGCTTCTGTGACTGTCCCGGCAGCTGATTGGTGGTTCAACGGCTGATTGGGACCTGGAACTCCGCCCATTCGTCAGTGGCTGCAGCTGGCTGGGCTCTTTAAAAGCCCAGTTTTTGATCAGTTCTCTCTCTGTTCCTGCTGTTGGTTTGGTTTGTACCCTGTGTGGGATTTTTATGCCATTTAGACAATCTTCTGACATATTTGATATTAACATTTGATTAATAGTTTAAACTGTTTTTGTGAGTTAGTAACCTGTTAAACTGTTTAAACTGTTTTGTGTGTTCTATTTTTTTGAACTTGAAGCAGCAGGACGGAGAACTTGTTTGTTTATGGATCCTAATAATTTGTGTTAACTATTATTTTTCTTCTCTCTGTTGTTTATAGGGAGTCGGGGAGTAGATAAGAGCTACCCCGGGGTATACATCACCCGTAGGAATATTTCTCTGTCTAGAAACACCAGCTAGACCTGGGCGGACCACCAGTTGTAAGTTTGGTTAGGGCGCCTGGATCGTGTGCCAGATAGAGGTTATTATATTTTTATTGGGGGTTATTATAGGTTAGGGGTGGGGTTTTTTTTCTTGTTTATTTTTTTTTGCTTTGGTCCGTCCAGCCCTCCCCTTTTCCCAGTAATTTATTATTGTTTATTATTTATACTATTACCGTGGCTAAATAAAAGCTTTGTTTTTACGGTATTTGGCCTTTTGTGTCCTTTTCTTGTACTACGACTCCGTACCTCCTTTGCTGGCATTGGCAAGCACGAGCAGTGGGTTGTCATGCTCCCCTCCCTTTTGGGAGCTGGAATGTAACAATAATTATAGATTTAATTTTAGAGAAGTCGTGATGATTTGAGAAAGCTAAATTGATCAAACATAGGCTATGATCAACTCGCTGTCTGCCGCTGGCCGCTTGGTCGTTACTTTAAAAAACAAAAACTTACATTTAACAAATTAAAAAAATGCTCCAAACGTTTTTCTAAATTAACTTAATAAAATAACGAAACGAAATACAATCACTTTGCCATTTCATACAAAACTGAACTATTTTAATAGCTGAAACAGTAGTAGATAAGCTGTTTTGGGAGAAGGGGGAAAAAAGACGGGCTCGGGTCAGACTCGGGCCGAGAATTCTGATGAGCTGTCGGACACGGGCCGGGCTAGGGCCTGAGCATCTCGGGCCTAAATTTTAGGCCCGTGCAGGGCTCTACTCTTGGTTCCTCTGCATCTACTTATATATGCTAGGGATAGTATACTTGTTGTATTTTCTTTGCCTCTCCTAACCCTACACATGATAAACAGCGTGGAGAATGAATGGATGGATGTTTGGCTGCTCATATAAGTTTGCAACAGGCTTTGGCTAACTCTGCATCATTTAAAGTAATGTTTAATAATGTGCACCGTCCCTGTTAAATAAACTAATAAAATAAATGACTTGGGAACTGACCAAGGAGGTATTTTAACAATACTCTACTGTGCATATAATTTGTATATATATATATATATATATATATATATATATTTTTTTTTTTTTAATTGTTTGTAGTCAGTTTGTCTTGTTGTAGGTTAGCTTGTCACTCTCGGTTCCATTTGCGTTTCTATTCGCGCCTATTATTGTTTCCTTTTTTCTCGCTCCGTTTTTCACGAGCTCATCAAACAACAGTGGTAAGTGGTAAGTTAAGTTGGTATCATTCATCAATCACGGTGAGTAATGGCTTCTTCTCCTGCCATTGTTGTTTGCACTGTCTGCCACATGTATAGTTTATCTGTCTCTGTCAGCAGCGAGGGATTCACATGTGATAAATGCAGGGAAATAGTTAGGCTGACAGAGAAGGTTTTAGAACTAGAGACACGCATCCAAACTTTAGTTGAGGATAGTAAGAATGTGAGGGCTGTAGATACTGCTTTGGAAGTACTGGTCGGGTTTCAAGTATAATTTGTTTGAAGTAATGGTGCTTCATATAACGTTATCCAAAGAAACAAGTGTTAATGATAAATCCCCTGTGATGTTTGTACTGGCTACTGTATACAGGCCACCAGGGCACCATACAGACTTTATTAAAGAATTTTCTGATCTTCTATCGGAGTTAGTGCTGACTGCAGATAAAATACTAATTGTTCATGATTTTAATATCCATGTTGATAATGAAAAAGATTCGTTGGGATCAGCATTTATAGACATTCTAAACTCAATTGGTGTTAAACAATACGAGAGAGATCCCAGGGCACGTAATGTCAAAAAATTTGATTTATTACCTCTCATAAAGATAAGACCCCCCACCCCTCCCTCCCACCCAAACTGGACACCTGTTTTGTCCGTGCCCCCACCCATCTAAATGAGCATCTGTTTTTACTGTCCAGTGATCCTAAGGTATTTATGAATGTTTTGGGAACCGTGTTTTTGTGTGGGCCATTGAAGACTATTATGTGTTTAAACTTTAAATTGTGAAACTGTGTTAAACGGGACAAAGGGAAGTTTTTATTAGAGTTTTTCACGCACACATATCAACAAAATACATACGTAAAATGAGCAACGACTTGCTAGTGTTGTTGTAACGAACTCTAACTAGTTTAAAAACGTTTTAAGTTAAATAAAAAGAAGTAGAAGTGAGCGTGTTTGTTTATTTAAAACAAACAAAGCATCTGACACCTTAGTTAAAACAATAGCATAACATTACAAAGCTAAATAATATAGTTGACTCATCTTGCCCGTCTTCTAAAACAAAACAAAAAAAGCATCAGAAGCGAACGTTTACAACGTTCTATCATTACAGATTAAAAGGTAGCTTTTCTCACAAGTTACAGCAAATAGATCTGACTTATCTTACCCGTATTCTAAAACAAAAAACAAAAAAGTATCTGAAGCGAACGTTAAGTAAAAAGTCAAAATCTTGTTACAAGTTAGGAAATAAAAGAAAGAGAAAAAATAACTGTGATGTAAAATAAATAAAGAAAAAAAGAAAAAGTGCAGACTATCTTAGGCAGCCTCCGGCAGATAATCACACACTAGCGTCAAAACTCAGAATGAGTTTACGCCGCTGAGTCCAGACCACGCCTTCCGCCTTCCTAACAGCGTGAGGAGAGACCGATGCAAAGATTTAAAAGAATTAAAGTAATGTTTTAACATTAGAACAAATGTTATTTTTAATAAATCTTTAGCATTTCTTAATTAATTAAACAATTCGGCACTCATCCTAAAGCTTTTCATTTTAAAATTAGGTTAGTCTAGTTTTTACCTTTTAAACAAACAGTAGGCCTACCTAAGCCGCAGGGTATTTTATTTTATTTACTTTAGTTTAGTTATTCGCACTTAATTTAGTAATACCTTTATTTACTCTTTGATTTTTGTCAATCTTTAAACTTTCTAGCCTGCTATAACGGTTCAAACGCATAAGCACGTATGTGAACGGAAACCGGAATGAAAGCAAATGTTTCGGACGTCTTTGGAGTTTTCAGCCATAATTAGACGCCTAAACTTTTTACATTATCGCACGAATTGTAAATATTTCATCTCACGCAGTGCTACGAAATGAGAATGACACAGCGTGTCTGGACGTATAATTACTGACGCGTCCGTATCAGATCAAGAGAGTTGCTGTAAAACATCTAAAGGTGTTTCTGGAGACGCAGCTCATTTGCAATCTAATGAGTTTTTGAGGGGATCTGGCATCATAAACTTTGGCGTTTCTGTTCATTGATCAAAGCACATACATGTTAACCATTTTATGACATGCACCTGCGAGTATGAACTTTGTCAAAAGTTTAGACTTAAAGTTCACTGTCCGGTCAAAGGATGTGTGCCCTTTTGAAGCTTTTATATGACACATAACTGGTTAAGTTAAAAGTTTAGGTATAGTTTAGGAAAAAAATACTCAAACATAAACACAAACATACGCAAACAATCCCCTACATTTAAACATTTATGATGTCTCATACAAACCTTTTAGAAATAAAAACTTTTAGAATCACACTGGGTATCTCTACAAGATGATGAAAAGCAGCATGATTAAACAACAATATAACTATTGTTTTAACAAATAAGTTAAGATTTGTAGTTTTTATATCTCTCAAACCTAAAACATGAACCTCTAAAGCAAGGATTAGAAGCAGTCAAACGATCCTGTGATGAATACAGAGAATTTCTTCATGAATTAGTCCTAAATTAGACTGAAAATTAATTGTCATAGGTTGTTCGCAACAAAAGTAATTCCTAAGGTACTACAAATGCCTCACAGAATCTTTACAACAGATTAGACTTTCTTTCTCACTTTAAAATTGTATTATTTACCGTGGTGTTTAAATGCGGCATGTTTATTTTCAAAGTATGATGTTTTATTTTATTAAAATAAAAAGACTGGTCTATATAGGTTTATTTTACTAAGAATTGATCAAATAATTCAAATAAACGATAAATCCAACTTATCAACCCTCGCCTGATGTGTCTGACGGTTTGTGACAAATATCTTACTGATACAGTTGTGTTAAGATATTAAGTATGTGTAAAACATGTGCAAAGTTCAATATTACTGTTAAAAATAGTATAATAAAACACAAACACTCGCATGAAAAACAAACACACACACTAAAACAAGCCTATACAGTTAAACATTTAGACTTGTATGATGTTTCATACGAAACTTTTACAAATAAAAAACTTCACACTGGGTATCTCTACAAAATGATGAAAAGCAGTACGATTAAACAATGATATGACTATTGTTTTAACAAATAAGTTTTTAGATCTTTCAAACCTAAATCATGATGCTCTAAAGCAAGGATTTGAAGCAGTCAAATGAACCTCTGATGAATGCAAGGCAGTTACAGAGATTTTCTTTATGACAATTTAGATTTTCCAACTTATCAACCCTCGCCTGATGTGTCTGACGGTTTGTGACAAATATCTTACTGATACAATTGTGTTAAGATGTTAAGTATGTGTAAAACATGTGCAAAGTTCAATATTACTGTTAAAAATAGTATAATAAAATACAAACACTGCATGAAAAACAAACACACACACACACGCACACACACACACACTAAAACAACCCCTGCAGTTAAACATTTAAACTTTTACGATGTCGTATAAATACACTTTTACAAATAAAAACTTTTAGCATCACACAGGGTACCTCTACAAGATGATGGAAAACAGTATGATTAAACAATGATGTAACTTTTGTTTTAACAAATAATTTAAGGTTTTGTAGATTTTAGATCTTTCACACCTAAAACCGTGATGAGGAACCGAAGTTGTCAAATGATCCTCTGATGAATGCAATGCGCTTACAGAGGTTTTTCTTTATGAATTAGATCTAAAATAGACTAAAATTAGCTGTTGTAAGGTTGTTTACAACAAAATAGTGTCTTAAACAAGGTGGAACAAATGCCTCATCTTTACAACAGATTAGACTTTCTTTCTCACTTTAAAAACGGTATTATTAACCATGCTGTTTAAATGCAACATTTATTTTTTCACACTATAATGTTTTATTTTATTAAAATAAAAACAATTGACTCTTTATAGTTTTATTTCACTAAGATTTGATCAAATAATAGAGCAACAATAAAATATTTGATAACTCCATCTTATCACCCAAACTGATGTGTCTTACGGTTTGTGATGACATCAGAATCAGAATAAGAATGAGCTTTATTGTCAGGTATGTTTGCACATACGAGGAATTTGTTATAGCGACAGAAGCTCCACAGTGCAACAGAAAGACAGCAACAGGACAGGACACAGATAATAAAAGAATAATATACAAATAGGCAATGTACAAAATAGCAAAAACGCAATATATAATATAGACAATTATGTACATACAGTTATGGTATGTGCAAAATTCTAATGAAAAAATAAGCATGTGTTAAGATGCATGTTACGCGTGTGTAAAATATGTGTAAAGTTCAATATTACTATTAAAAAAAGTTTAAAAGTCCCGGGGCAGATGAAAATAGAATGTATGGAAGACTTTTCATTTAAGATATTATAATGACAGACTAAAAACTTTAGATTGATTAAAACAACTGAGGTTATGCATCTCTCTTGAATATGTATACAGTAACCAGTGAGTACATGAAACATTATTGTATAAATACACATCCTTGTAAATTCAGCATGATTCTATCATATTAATCAATAAAAAATAACAACCGGTTTGTTGGAAATAAAAATAAAAATAGTGTTGTGTTTCTAAGTTAGAATGTTTATAGTTTGTAGTAAAATCTTAACTTTAACCTAAAGCATTTTTCTTTCAAACTCTCTCACGCACGCACACGGCTTTCCCACAAACTCCCAACAACATACTTAAGTTTTGTTTTATCATCTAGAAACCCTATAACGGAGTTATGTTTTTCATTATTACAACTATAGATGCTGAAAGAGGTCATTAACCTGTTTAAAATGTGAACAATATCATTTAAGACTAGTTTGACAAACAACGGTACGATCATAAAACAAGCCTGGATCCAATTTGAAACATTCTAACAACAAGTACAACCATTGCAGCAAATGTATTCAATCAATCAATCAAACTTTGTTACAGACTCAAGGTCCAGAATTAAAAAAGACAGTAGACAACATATACAACCCATAGCATCTATCACAGATATAAAGAGTTACAAAATACAGCAATACCGGTGTCTCCACAACTTTGACTGATACCGTGTAGTACTAACCCCTATATCTGATAAACCCGCAATAATCTCATTTTTAGAAGCATTAAACCGACAGATAAAACTATACATAAGATTTTGTAACAGTGTTTTAAAAGTGATTACTCTCGCACTCACAAACATTTCACTTGCACTATGACATCTAGGCCTACGTAGTAAGATTCTCATTGCATCATTATAAGCTGCTTGTGGCTTCTGTAAACTAGATGCTCTGTAGTTACGCCGCAAATGAGTGTAAAGTGTTGTACAGTATGCTTTGAAAAGTGACACCTTTACTTCATCTGAACAGAAACTAAACTTAGGTAAAGTATATTCGTCTGCATATACATCATATGGTGTAGCCTGTCAATATCCTCATCATCTGTCACGCGTTCAGTGATAAAATGCCAAAGGTATTTTACTTTCGCGCACACAGTGAGACTCTTGTTAGACAACTTAAAAACTGGAAAATTTATATTATAGCACCGCAGTAAGATAAAACTCTGGATGTGTGATTGACCAACTTATCAGATGTTCGACGTATTATTACAAGTCCCTGCTTACCTAGTTTATGATGAAACTAGAAAATATAGGCGTGAGCTAACAGGTGTTAAAAATACCGGTCACGTTCAATTAGATGAAGACATGCAGAGGTAGCGAACACAATGAACTTGGGGGAGGGTCGTGAAGCAAACAGTCTAACACAACACACGTTCTCCAGAATGGTGTTGACGATGGGTTCATAATTTCACGATGAAGACCGACTGGGTATTCAGACACCTGCAGCAGGACTGACTGACTTTTTCTTAAGATTTGATTTCAAGAACACACAACCGAATCCTAAAGCTATTTCACGAAATAACACAACAACGGGTGCTCCATTACAACATACGCGTCAAGTCTGTTTTACCATAAGTATATCGTATTCTTTTTATATATATATATTTGTTTAGGCTAAATATGTTTTAACAATTCTTTTTGTTTTTACAAAGATGTTAAATTGAACACGTGTAAATAATATCTCATTCAAGCGCTGTAGACTTTCAGGTCAGGGAACTACAACACCCAGCATACACCTCAGACTACAAACATGGCCGTCGGGGATGCATATACCAAAATGGTCATACGCGACAGATCTCTAAATCGTCGGACTACTGATTATACGCACGCTCAGATAACCTATATAAAAAGACACGCATGTCCACACTTTTTGTGAAGAATATTAAGTTCTGTGTTGTGATGTTACAAACCCCTTTTGTGAGCTCTGTTAGTGTAGCAAAGTCGATTCATTTCGCGAATCGATTCTTTCCACAGTTCGGTTCAACGAACCGATTCATCGGATCCTTACGTCATCTCGCACTTATGTCAGTATACACTTCTTTTCTAACAACTCAGGGTCATTTTATATCAGTGAAACATTCAAATAAAGTTAACTGCGTGAACTCGTATTAGTGATTATTGTCTTTTGTTCATTTAACCTGTTTGTGGTCATGATTTCATTCACCGATCCTTCATGTCGGATACGAGTCAGACCGACCAATATTGAGTAGCCTACACGTAAACGCTGATATGTTCTACATGTCTGAAGTATAAGTGTGTAGAAAGAATAAACCGGCTTATACACTCATCGATTTGTCTTAACAACTTTAAAACATAATCTGCATGAACGATAAACCATACACTCTTAAAATCGATAGTACACAAAATATGTGTAAAAGGATCGATAACATAATAACGTAATGTTTTGGTTCGTGTCTTACACAACTGCGCGTTACTTAACGGTTTTATTAAGCTTTAATATAAAAGATAATAGTCTGTTAACAATTTAGATGCTTTTATTATGAAATCGCACAAAGAACCGCTGAAGTACGTACTGTTATGGAATTAATTGAAACAATACTACGTGCTCATTTAACCGCTTTATTTACGGTATGCTGAATATAAAACTCTTAAACAGGAACATTAAAACATTTCAAACTTGTTAAACAGCCGCTTCAATACATAAAACATTTATCAAATACTATAAAACAATAGTTAGGTAAACGACTTACAGTTGGTAAGTCTTTTAAGCGAAAGGCGGTATGATTCATGTCTTTTTTATTCTGTCCACACCAATGCTTGGTCCCACTTTATATTAGGTGGCCTTAACTACTATGTACTTACATTTAAATTAATCATTTGGTACAATGCACTTATTGTGTACATACATGTTTTTACATTGTACTTATATTTTTAAAAATACCTATATGTAATTACATCTGTAATACATTTTTGTACTTACAATTATAATTACACTGTTGAACCATCCCTCACACCTTAACCCACCCTTAAACCTACCCATACCACCAAACCTGTCCCTAACCTTACCCATATCCCACCTCAATAGTATGAACACAAAAAGTACATTGTACTTATTCTTAAGTGTAAGTACATATTAGTTAAGGCCACCTAATATAAAGTGTGACCCAATGCTTTGACACCGGCGTTTTTTTTTTTTCCATATTGCTTTTTATTAGTTTTATAACAACAACATTTTACAACAACATACCAAGAACACAAAACAAAGTACATAAAAAAAAAAAATAATAATAATAATAATAATAGTAATAAAAAAAATAAAAAAAAAATAATAAAATAAAAGGGCAGGCTACATTACAAATGACATAAGGGCCTAGAATAGTTACAAAGGAGAAAGATAAAACACAGAGGAAAACAAAACAAAAGGGGAGATGAAATCCGCATGGAAACCACTATAACACAAATATATTAAAAAAAAAAAAAAAAATTACAAAAAATTAAGTACTACTGTTATTTAGCTGTTGGAGGAAGGGACCCCAGATCTTAGAAAACTTTTTAAGAGACTTTGATTCATTAAACCGTAATTTCTCAAGGTGTATGACAGAGGCCATCTCCGCCAGCCACCTCTGAAAACATGGGGGAGCAGTGGATTTCCACTCCCTCAATATGATTCTCTTGGCCACCACCATGCCCAACATTAGTGCCAACTGCAAATAATTAGGCAAAGATGAAACCGTGTCAGAGTAACCAAAGATGGCCAATTCCACTTCAGGCAAGAAAGCCTGGTTATATGCCGCAGAGTACCAAGAAAATATATCCTGCCAATACCTATGAAGTTTAGGGCAGAACCAAAAAGAATGAGACAACGTTCCCTCTGCGCCCTGACATCGATCACAAACTGGAGACACTGCTGGGTATATCTTGTGGAGTTTGACTTTAGAATAGTGCAGCCTGTGTACAATTTTAAACTGAATTAATTGAAGTCTTGCATTGATAGAGCAGCTATGAATTCTCTGCAGGATTTCAGACCAGAGGTCGTTAGATAGGTTGATGCTAGCATCCCTTTCCCAAGCTACCTTAAGATAATCAGAAGACATGTTTAACTGCGATGAGAAGAGGGAAACAAATTGCGAAACCATATGCCTAGTATCCGGTGCTTGTCGCACTAGTTTATAGAACCGGTGTTCTTCATGCTGGATCCTGTAATCGGAAAAAGCTCGCTGAACATAATGCCGAGTCTGCAAGTAGCGATAAAAATGGGAGTGAGAAAGACCATATTTACTTAGCAGGTGATCGAAAGAGGCAAAGTGACCATCAGTGTATAGTTCGTTAAATGAAGAAAGACCCTTATTATTCCACAATTGAAAGATTCTTTCGCTCAGAGCAGGTGTAAAATTGTGATTCTTACAGATGGGGGAATATAGAGAAGGCTGTGTAATACCAAGAAATTTCATAATTTGTTTCAATATTCTTAAAGAGCTATGTACTACAAAATTTTTAGAAATGCTCTTTAAAGGGGCGTTTAAACTGGCAAGTAATAAGGCAGGGAGAGAGCTCTTATTTACAGACTGAGATTCCATGTGAATCCATGTAGGAAAATCTGAATTCCCATTCAAACTGGGCGAATCAATACTCCAGTACATCAAAGCCCTTACGTTTGCGGCCCAATAATAATGTTGAAAAACTGGCATTGCCAGCCCCCCCATCTCTTTAGATTTTTGTAAGTGTGCCTTAGAGATACGATGAGTCTTAAAACTCCAAATAAAAGGGAAAATAATAGAATCTAGATTTTTAAAAAATGATTTCGTAAGATAAATGGGTAGATTCTGAAAGAGATATAAAAACCTTGGAAGGACCACCATCTTTATAGCATTAACCCGGCCGATTAAAGATAAAGGCAAAAGCTTCCCTTTTTCAATGGTGGATTTAAGACTCTTTATTGCAGCACTAAAATTAAGTTTAAATATATCTTTTGGATCTAAGGGAATAACCAATCCTAAGTATGTGAAATGGTCACGAACAATTTTAAAAGGGAGGGACTCTAAAAAATTTGTTGAAAAATTATTGCCAAGGGGAACAAATATACTTTTATTCCAGTTAATTGAATACCCAGAAAAAGAACCAAATGTTTTTATCAAATCCATTAAAGGAGGTAAAGAGTCGACAGCATCTTTTAAGAATATAAGCAAATCATCTGCATATAGAGAGAGCCTTGTTTCTACCGTCCCAATTGTAATGCCACTAATAGAGGCATGGTGCCGAATACTTATAGCCAGTGGCTCCAGAGCCAAATTAAATAGCAAGGGACTAAGGCAACATCCCTGCCTAGTCCCACGATAAAGTGGAACATAGTCAGATCATGATGAATTAATGAAGCCATGTGTTTGCTCAAACGAGTGGCCAACACTTTAGCAACAATCTTCTGATCACAGTTAAGCAAGCTTAATGGTCTATAACTAGAAGGATCAGTATCATCCTTGTCTTTTTTCAATAATAAGCAAATGTTCGCTTCATAGAGAGAACGGGGAAGTTGTTTATTTTCAAAAGAATGATTTATCATTCTCAGCACCAGAGGAGCAATAATATCTGCATGAGCTTTATAGAGTTCAATACAAAACCCATCAGGACCTGAGGCCTTGCCATTTGGAAAAGACTTAATAGCCTTCAGAATTTCATCCAGAGTGAACTCTTTATCCAGATCGCTTCTGGCATCCTCACTAAGCTTCGGAGTGTCAATTGTATCAAGAAAATCTGTAATTTCTGAAATGGGCACGTTACATTTTGAAGTGAAAAGATGTTTATAAAATTCCAAAAAACGAGCATTTATTTCCTTTGGATTGGTTAATAACACACCTGAGTCTGATTTAATTTGAAAAATAGCTCTATTGGCCTGTATGCCTTTTAACTGCCGAGAAAGTAGTCTTTCAGGTTTGTCACCCATCTCAAACTGCTTACGTTTTATTTTGAGCATCATGTTACTGACTTGTTCACTCAAAATATTGTTATACTCGTATTTAAGTTTTAGCATAACATTAAGATCTGACTGAGATTTAGATAATCTATAGGTATTCTCCAGGATTGGAAGCAAGGTTTCAATTTCGGCAAGCCTTCTACGTTTCTCCTTCTTCCTGCTCGATTCATAAGCAATTATATTCCCCCGCAACACTACCTTAAAAGTCTCCCAGAGAATGGAGTCAGACACATCACCTTTATCGTTGAATTCAAGAAACTGCTTGATGTGAGAGGAGATGTATGTGTGAAATTGCTCCTGCAAGAATAAACAGGGGTTTAAACGCCAATTGTACTTAGACTGAGACACAGAAAGCTTAACCACCATCATAAGCGGACTATGATCAGAAATTATAATATTATTATACTTGGTCTGTGTTACGTTCGAAATGAGTTTAGAATCAATAAGAAAATAATCGATTCTAGAATATGATTTGTGCACAGGCGAAAAGAAGGAGTAGTCTCTGTCGGATGGATGTTGTAATCTCCAAATATCGATTAAGTTGAAAGACTTACATAAATTGTTTAAAGTACTGACTGAACGTAAAATGTGAGGGGCCTGTGTGGAGGAGCGGTCCAAATAAGCATCAAGATAGCAGTTAAAATCACCACCAATGATTAAATTAGTAGAACTGGGGTCAGAAAGCAAGTCAAAAATCTTCCTAAAGAAGTTAGGATCATCAAAATTTGGACCATATAAATTTACACATGTAATTGGGAATGCATTTATATGACCAGATACTAAAATATATCTTCCAGAAGGATCAGAGATGACAGTAGACAAACGAAATGGGACAGTTTTACGAAATAGGATGGCAACACCCCTGGCCTTTGAGGAAAAAGAAGACTGATATACTTGCGAGATCCAGTTAGATCTAAGGCGTCTCTGCTCTGTTGGTCTAATGTGCGTCTCTTGCAAAAAAATAATATCAGCAGAAAGAGACTTAAGATGAGCAAATACTTTGCCTCTTTTAATCTGGTGCCCCATACCTCTAACATTCCAAGATACAAATGTGACATTGGTCCCCCCATCAGAACTATAAGCATCAACCTTTGTCATTGAACTTAAATATCACCAGTAACAAATCAAAGAAGGCAGTTATAAAAATAGCCCTGTACACCCCATCAAAACTCACCCCCCACCCACCACCGTTTCCCCAACTGAAACGGCAAAACTCACCCATCACCAGGAAGGTAGCGGAGCAAAAGCAGAAAAAACAAAACAACAGAAAGGGACTTACTCAGTAAGCTGTAGAGAAAAAAAAAGTCTCAATCGCCCTCCCCTACTGCTGACAAAATTCCAAACATAGAAACAAGTACCGTCAAACTCCGATAGAATCGAGGATGAACTTGAATAACTTGACTATCCGCCCTAATCAGGCCAATGCAACAACACGATAAATCAGATTCACAATAAATCAGATTCTAAAGAGAAATCATTAGTTGGAAAGAGAATCCGCATATTTTCGTGCTTCTTCTGGTGAATCGAAAATCGATATGGAGTCCTTGAATTTCACTCGCAATTTTGCAGGAAAGCGAAGAGAACAAGACACCCCCGCTTCCTTCAAAACTTTCAGCACTGGTCCGAATGCTCGACGTTTGGAGGCCACCTCCGCTGTATAGTCCGGAAAGATGTGGACCTGTTTCCCCTTGTAATACAGCGGAGCGTTGTCACGGCTCAGACGAAGGATCAGTTCTTTGTCGCGGTCATGATGCAGCTTCGCAATAATCGGACGCGGCCTCTCGTCATCTGTAGGCTTCGGTTGTAGCGACCTGTGGGCGCGATCCACTTTGACAGGTTTCGGGAACTTGTCTTGGCCGAATAGCGCAGAAATCAGCCCGGTAACAAACTCCGTGGGATGACCTTGCTCCGCTCCTTCTTTTATCCCCACAAATTTCAAATTAAGCCGACGTGAACGGCCCTCCAGGTCATTTACTTTAGCACGAAGAAATCTGTTATCCGAGCGCAGTTCCTCACAGATTCTCTCTACTTCGTCCAGGCGCGAATCACAACCAGTCATGGCTAATTCCAAATCCTCAACTTTTTTCTTAATAATAATAAATAATATTTAATAAGAAACGATCTTGTATATCTGATATAAACTAGGATGATATGATAATATAACGCAAATGTCTCGAATGAAGACGCAATATTTTATATAATCAACCAAATTCGAAGAAATATTGACTTATGCGAACAAAGAGGAGCTAACGAGACAAAGCGTAAGGCCTAACAATTACAATTAGGTTGGGAAAATAAGATAAGGATGGTGAAACCGCGGTACACAAATTCAAACAGAAAGAGCGAACAAATCATGGAAACTTCTTTGAAACGGTTCTGGTTTCAAAGCGTATAACGCTACGAAAAAACTTTGCGGTTTATGTCTCACAAAGGTGTGAGGAGGCCTAGAACAGTAGCGCCGATAAACATAGGTAGATGAAAAATGTTAAATAGAACGCAGCTCTGATGTGTCTTATCTCAGTAATAAACAGTTGTATTTGCTAACTAACTATTGGAATTTATGTAATGCAGACGAGGTCAAAAACTGCTTGCCGCATGTTTTCATAAAAAGAAGAACAAAATATTAAGACATCCGTTTTCTGGGTCAGACCTAAAAGACAGACGCCTAAAACGCCGGTGTCAAAGCATTGGGTCACACTTTATATTAGGTGGCCTTAACTAATATGTACTTACACTTAAGAATAAGTACAATGTACTTTTTGTGTTCATACTGTATTGCAAAACACTTTTGCTGCTATTGAGGTGGGATATGGGTAAGGTTAGGGACAGGTTTGGTGGTATGGGTAGGTTTAAGGGTGGGTTAAGGTGTGAGGGATGGTTCAACAGTGTAATTATAATTGTAAGTACAAAAATGTATTACAGATGTAATTACATATAGGTATTTTTAAAAATATAAGTACAATGTAAAAACATGTATGTACACAATAAGTGCATTGTACCAAATGATTAATTTAAATGTAAGTACATAGTAGTTAAGGCCACCTAATATAAAGTGGGACCAAGCATTGGTGTGGACAGAATAAAAAAGACATGAATCATACCGCCTTTCGCTTAAAAGACTTACCAACTGTAAGTCGTTTACCTAACTATTGTTTTATAGTATTTGATAAATGTTTTATGTATTGAAGCGGCTGTTTAACAAGTTTGAAATGTTTTAATGTTCCTGTTTAAGAGTTTTATATTCAGCATACCGTAAATAAAGCGGTTAAATGAGCACGTAGTATTGTTTCAATTAATTCCATAACAGTACGTACTTCAGCGGTTCTTTGTGCGATTTCATAATAAAAGCATCTAAATTGTTAACAGACTATTATCTTTTATATTAAAGCTTAATAAAACCGTTATAACGCGCAGTTGTGTAAGACACGAACCAAAACATTACGTTATTATGTTATCGATCCTTTTACACATATTTTGTGTACTATCGATTTTAAGAGTGTATGGTTTATCGTTCATGCAGATTATGTTTTAAAGTTGTTAAGACAAATCGATGAGTGTATAAGCCCGGTTTATTCTTTCTACACACTTATACTTCAGACATGTAGAACATATCAGCGTTTACGTGTAGGCTACTCAATATTGGTCGGTCTGACTCGTATCCGACATGAAGGATCGGTGAATGAAATCATGACCACAAACAGGTTAAATGAACAAAAGACAATAATCACTAATACGAGTTCACGCAGTTAACTTTATTTGAATGTTTCACTGATATAAAATGACCCTGAGTTGTTAGAAAAGAAGTGTATACTGACATAAGTGCGAGATGACGTAAGGATCCGATGAATCGGTTCGTTGAACCGAACTGTGGGAAAGAATCGATTCGCCGAAATGAATCGACTTTGCTACACTAACAGAGCTCACAAAAAGGGGTTTGTAACATCACAACACAGAACTTAATATTCTTCACAAAAAGTGTGGACATGCGTGTCTTTTTATATAGGTTATCTGAGCGTGCGTATAATCAGTAGTCCGACGATTTAGAGATCTGTCGCGTATGACCATTTTGGTATATGCATCCCCGACGGCCATGTTTGTAGTCTGAGGTGTATGCTGGGTGTTGTAGTTCCCTGACCTGAAAGTCTACAGCGCTTGAATGAGATATTATTTACACGTGTTCAATTTAACATCTTTGTAAAAACAAAAAGAATTGTTAAAACATATTTAGCCTAAACAAATATATGTATATAAAAAGAATACGATATACTTATGGTAAAACAGACTTGACGCGTATGTTGTAATGGAGCACCCGTTGTTGTGTTATTTCGTGAAATAGCTTTAGGATTCGGTTGTGTGTTCTTGAAATCAAATCTTAAGAAAAGTCAGTCAGTCCTGCTGCAGGTGTCTGAATACCCAGTCGGTCTTCATCGTGAAATTATGAACCCATCATCAGCACCATTCTGGAGAACGTGTGTTGTGTTAGACTGTTTGCTTCACGACCCTCCCCCAAGTTCATTGTGTTCGCTACCTCTGCATGTCTTCATCTAATTGAACGTGACCGGTATTTTTAACACCTGTTAGCTCACGCCTATATTTTCTAGTTTCATCATAAACTAGGTAAGCAGGGACTTGTAATAATACGTCGAACATCTGATAAGTTGGTCAATCACACATCCAGAGTTTTATCTTACTGCGGTGCTATAATATAAATTTTCCAGTTTTAAGTTGTCTAACAAGAGTCTCACTGTGTGCGCGAAAGTAAAATACCTTTGGCATTTTATCACTGAACGCGTGACAGATGATGAGGATATTGACAGGCTACACCATATGATGTATATGCAGACGAATATACTTTACCTAAGTTTAGTTTCTGTTCAGATGAAGTAAAGGTGTCACTTTTCAAAGCATACTGTACAACACTTTACACTCATTTGCGGCGTAACTACAGAGCATCTAGTTTACAGAAGCCACAAGCAGCTTATAATGATGCAATGAGAATCTTACTACGTAGGCCTAGATGTCATAGTGCAAGTGAAATGTTTGTGAGTGCGAGAGTAATCACTTTTAAAACACTGTTACAAAATCTTATGTATAGTTTTATCTGTCGGTTTAATGCTTCTAAAATGAGATTATTGCGGGTTTATCAGATATAGGGGTTAGTACTACACGGTATCAGTCAAAGTTGTGGAGACACCGGTATTGCTGTATTTTGTAACTCTTTATATCTGTGATAGATGCTATGGGTTGTATATGTTGTCTACTGTCTTTTTTAATTCTGGACCTTGAGTCTGTAACAAAGTTTGATTGATTGATTGAATACATTTGCTGCAATGGTTGTACTTGTTGTTAGAATGTTTCAAATTGGATCCAGGCTTGTTTTATGATCGTACCGTTGTTTGTCAAACTAGTCTTAAATGATATTGTTCACATTTTAAACAGGTTAATGACCTCTTTCAGCATCTATAGTTGTAATAATGAAAAACATAACTCCGTTATAGGGTTTCTAGATGATAAAACAAAACTTAAGTATGTTGTTGGGAGTTTGTGGGAAAGCCGTGTGCGTGCGTGAGAGAGTTTGAAAGAAAAATGCTTTAGGTTAAAGTTAAGATTTTACTACAAACTATAAACATTCTAACTTAGAAACACAACACTATTTTTATTTTTATTTCCAACAAACCGGTTGTTATTTTTTATTGATTAATATGATAGAATCATGCTGAATTTACAAGGATGTGTATTTATACAATAATGTTTCATGTACTCACTGGTTACTGTATACATATTCAAGAGATGCATAACCTCAGTTGTTTTAATCAATCTAAAGTTTTTAGTCTGTCATTATAATATCTTAAATGAAAAGTCTTCCATACATTCTATTTTCATCTGCCCCGGGACTTTTAAACTTTTTTTAATAGTAATATTGAACTTTACACATATTTTACACACGCGTAACATGCATCTTAACACATGCTTATTTTTTCATTAGAATTTTGCACATACCATAACTGTATGTACATAATTGTCTATATTATATATTGCGTTTTTGCTATTTTGTACATTGCCTATTTGTATATTATTCTTTTATTATCTGTGTCCTGTCCTGTTGCTGTCTTTCTGTTGCACTGTGGAGCTTCTGTCGCTATAACAAATTCCTCGTATGTGCAAACATACCTGACAATAAAGCTCATTCTTATTCTGATTCTGATGTCATCACAAACCGTAAGACACATCAGTTTGGGTGATAAGATGGAGTTATCAAATATTTTATTGTTGCTCTATTATTTGATCAAATCTTAGTGAAATAAAACTATAAAGAGTCAATTGTTTTTATTTTAATAAAATAAAACATTATAGTGTGAAAAAATAAATGTTGCATTTAAACAGCATGGTTAATAATACCGTTTTTAAAGTGAGAAAGAAAGTCTAATCTGTTGTAAAGATGAGGCATTTGTTCCACCTTGTTTAAGACACTATTTTGTTGTAAACAACCTTACAACAGCTAATTTTAGTCTATTTTAGATCTAATTCATAAAGAAAAAACCTCTGTAAGCGCATTGCATTCATCAGAGGATCATTTGACAACTTCGGTTCCTCATCACGGTTTTAGGTGTGAAAGATCTAAAATCTACAAAACCTTAAATTATTTGTTAAAACAAAAGTTACATCATTGTTTAATCATACTGTTTTCCATCATCTTGTAGAGGTACCCTGTGTGATGCTAAAAGTTTTTATTTGTAAAAGTGTATTTATACGACATCGTAAAAGTTTAAATGTTTAACTGCAGGGGTTGTTTTAGTGTGTGTGTGTGTGCGTGTGTGTGTGTGTGTGTTTGTTTTTCATGCGAGTGTTTGTATTTTATTATACTATTTTTAACAGTAATATTGAACTTTGCACATGTTTTACACATACTTAACATCTTAACACAATTGTATCAGTAAGATATTTGTCACAAACCGTCAGACACATCAGGCGAGGGTTGATAAGTTGGAAAATCTAAATTTTCATAAAGAAAATCTCTGTAACTGCCTTGCATTCATCAGAGGTTCATTTGACTGCTTCAAATCCTTGCTTTAGAGCATCATGATTTAGGTTTGAAAGATCTAAAAACTTATTTGTTAAAACAATAGTCATATCATTGTTTAATCGTACTGCTTTTCATCATTTTGTAGAGATACCCAGTGTGAAGTTTTTTATTTGTAAAAGTTTCGTATGAAACATCATACAAGTCTAAATGTTTAACTGTATAGGCTTGTTTTAGTGTGTGTGTTTGTGTGTGTTTGTTTTTCATGCGAGTGTTTGTGTTTTATTATACTATTTTTAACAGTAATATTGAACTTTGCACATGTTTTACACATACTTAATATCTTAACACAACTGTATCAGTAAGATATTTGTCACAAACCGTCAGACACATCAGGCGAGGGTTGATAAGTTGGATTTATCGTTTATTTGAATTATTTGATCAATTCTTAGTAAAATAAACCTATATAGACCAGTCTTTTTTATTTTAATAAAAATAAAACATCATACTTTGAAAATAAACATGCCGCATTTAAACACCACGGTAAATAATACAATTTTAAAGTGAGAAAGAAAGTCTAATCTGTTGTAAAGATTCTGTGAGGCATTTGTAGTACCTTAGGAATTACTTTTGTTGCGAACAACCTATGACAATTAATTTTCAGTCTAATTTAGGACTAATTCATGAAGAAATTCTCTGTATTCATCACAGGATCGTTTGACTGCTTCTAATCCTTGCTTTAGAGGTTCATGTTTTAGGTTTGAGAGATATAAAAACTACAAATCTTAACTTATTTGTTAAAACAATAGTTATATTGTTGTTTAATCATGCTGCTTTTCATCATCTTGTAGAGATACCCAGTGTGATTCTAAAAGTTTTTATTTCTAAAAGGTTTGTATGAGACATCATAAATGTTTAAATGTAGGGGATTGTTTGCGTATGTTTGTGTTTATGTTTGAGTATTTTTTTCCTAAACTATACCTAAACTTTTAACTTAACCAGTTATGTGTCATATAAAAGCTTCAAAAGGGCACACATCCTTTGACCGGACAGTGAACTTTAAGTCTAAACTTTGACAAAGTTCATACTGCAGGTGCATGTCATAAAATGGTTAACATGTATGTGCTTTGATCAATGAACAGAAACGCCAAAGTTTATGATGCCAGATCCCCTCAAAAACTCATTAGATTGCAAATGAGCTGCGTCTCCAGAAACACCTTTAGATGTTTTACAGCAACTCTCTTGATCTGATACGGACGCGTCAGTAATTATACGTCCAGACACGCTGTGTCATTCTCATTTCGTAGCACTGCGTGAGATGAAATATTTACAATTCGTGCGATAATGTAAAAAGTTTAGGCGTCTAATTATGGCTGAAAACTCCAAAGACGTCCGAAACATTTGCTTTCATTCCGGTTTCCGTTCACATACGTGCTTATGCGTTTGAACCGTTATAGCAGGCTAGAAAGTTTAAAGATTGACAAAAATCAAAGAGTAAATAAAGGTATTACTAAATTAAGTGCGAATAACTAAACTAAAGTAAATAAAATAAAATACCCTGCGGGTTAGGTAGGCCTACTGTTTGTTTAAAAGGTAAAAACTAGACTAACCTAATTTTAAAATGAAAAGCTTTAGGATGAGTGCCGAATTGTTTAATTAATTAAGAAATGCTAAAGATTTATTAAAAATAACATTTGTTCTAATGTTAAAACATTACTTTAATTCTTTTAAATCTTTGCATCGGTCTCTCCTCACGCTGTTAGGAAGGCGGAAGGCGTGGTCTGGACTCAGCGGCGTAAACTCATTCTGAGTTTTGACGCGCTAGTGTGCGGTTATCTGCCGGAGGCTGCCTAAGATAGTCTGCACTTTTTCTTTTTTTCTTTATTTATTTTACATCACAGTTATTTTTTCTCTTTCTTTTATTTCCTAACTTGTAACAAGATTTTGACTTTTTACTTAACGTTCGCTTCAGATACTTTTTTGTTTTTGAATACGGGTAAGATAAGTCAGATCTATTTGCTGTAACTTGTGAGAAAAGCTACCTTTTAATCTGTAATGATAGAACGTTGTAAACGTTCGCTTCTGATGCTTTTTTTGTTTTGTTTTAGAAGACGGGCAAGATGAGTCAACTCTATATTATTTAGCTTTGTAATGTTATGCTATTGTTTTAACTAAGGTGTCAGATGCTTTGTTTGTTTTAAATAAACAAACACGCTCACTTCTACTTCTTTTTATTTAACTTAAAACGTTTTTAAACTAGTTAGAGTTCGTTACAACAACACTAGCAAGTCGTTGCTCATTTTACGTATGTATTTTGTTGATATGTGTGCGTGAAAAACTCTAATAAAAACTTCCCTTTGTCCCGTTTAACACAGTTTCACAATTTAAAGTTTAAACACATAATAGTCTTCAATGGCCCACACAAAAACACGGTTCCCAAAACATTCATAAATACCTTAGGATCACTGGACAGTAAAAACAGATGCTCATTTAGATGGGTGGGGGCACGGACAAAACAGGTGTCCAGTTTGGGTGGGAGGGAGGGGTGGGGGGTCTTATCTTTATGAGAGGTAATAAATCAAATTTTTTGACATTACGTGCCCTGGGATCTCTCTAATACGTGTCAGGACCTACTCATTGTCGAAATCATACTCTAGATTTAATACTGTCACATGGAATTGATGTCAGTGGTGTTGAAATTTTGCAGCAGAGCGATGATATCTCAGATCATTGTCTAGTCTCCTGTATATTCCATATAGCTAAAGCTGTAAAGCCAACTTCTTGTTACAAATATGGTAGAATCATTACCTCTACCACAAAAGACTGCTTTATAAATAATCTTCCTGACTTATCTCAGTTCCTCAGCATATCCAATAGCTCAGAACAACTTGATGATGTAACAGGAACTATGGACTCTCTCTTTTCTAGCACTTTAGATGCGGTTGCTCCTTTACGCTTAAGGAAGATTAAGGATAAGAGTCCAACACCGTGGTATAATGAGCACACTCGCGCCCTAAAGAGAGCAGCCCGGAAAATGGAGCGCAGCTGGAGGAAAACTAAACTAGAGGTATTTCGTTTAGCTTGACGGGAAAGTACCCTATCCTACAGAAAAGCATTAAAAACTGCTAGATCTGATTACTTTCCGTCTCTTCTAGAAGAAAACAAACATAACCCCCGGTATTTATTCAATACAGTAACTAAATTAATGAAAAATCAAGCATCAACTGGTGTTGGCATTTCCCAAGAGCATAGCAGTAATGACTTTATGAACTACTTCACTTCCAAGATCGATACTATCAGAGATAAAATTGTATCCCTGCAGCCGTCAGCTACAGTATCGCATCAGATAGCGCACTATAGATCCCCTGAGGAACAATTCCACTCATTCTCTACTGTGGGAGAGGAAGAATTGTATAAACTTGTTAAATCATCTAAACCAACAACATGTATGTTAGACCCGATTCCATCTAAACTACTAAAAGAGCTGCTTCCAGAAGTCATAGATCCTCTTTTGGCTATTATTAATTCATCATTGTCATTAGGATATGTCCCCAAAACCTTCAAATTGGCTGTTATTAAGCCTCTCATTAAAAAAACACAACTTGACCCCAAAGATCTAGTTAATTACAGACCGATCTCAAATCTCCCTTTTCTGTCAAAGATACTAGAAAGGTAGTATCCTCACAATTATATTCCTTCCTAGAGAAAAATGATATCTGTGAGGAATTCCAGTCAGGATTTAGATCGTATCATAGTACTGAGACTGCTCTCATTAGAGTTACAAATGACCTGCTTCTATCATCTGATCGTGGTTGTATCTCTTTATTAGTTCTACTGGATCTTAGCGCTGCGTTCGACACTATCGACCACAACATTCTTTTGAATAGACTAGAAAACTTTGTTGGCATTAGTGGAAGTGCCTTAGCATGGTTCAAATCGTACTTATCTGACCGCCATCAGTTCGTAGCAGTGAATGAAGAGGTATCATATCGATCACAAGTGCAGTATGGAGTACCTCAAGGCTCAGTACTAGGGCCGTTACTTTTCACGCTCTATATGTTACCCTTGGGAGATATTATCAGGAGACATGGTGTTAGCTTTCACTGTTATGCTGATGATACTCAGCTCTATATTTCTTCGAGGCCGGTGAAACACACCAAATTGAGAAGCTAACGGAATGCATAGTCGATATAAAAACTGGATGACGAGTAATTTTTACTGCTAAATTCTGAAAAACAGAGGTGTTAATTATCGGACCTAAAACCCCACATGTAATAACCTAGAACATTATCTAACACTTGACGGCTGCTCTGTCAATTCTTCTTCATCAGTCAGGAACCTAGGTGTGCTGTTCGATAGCAATCTGTCATTTGAAAGCCATGTTTCTAGCATCTGTAAAACTGCATTTTTCATCTCAAAAGCATATCTAAATTGCGACCAATGCTCTCAACGTCAAATGCAGAAATGTTAATTCATGCGTTTATGACCTCAAGGTTAGACTATTGTAATGCTTTATTGGGTGGTTGTTCTGCACGCTTGATCAACAAACTACAGTTAGTCCAAAATGCAGCAGCTAGAGTCCTTACTAGAACCAGGAAATATGACCATATTAGCCCGGTTCTGTCAACACTGCACTGGCTCCCTATCAAGCATCGGATAGATTTTAAAATCTTGTTAATTACTTATAAAGCCCTGAATGGTTTAGCTCCTCAGTACTTGAGCGAGCTCTTATCGCATTATAGTCCTCCACGTCCGCTGCGTTCTCAAAACTCTGGCCGTTTGATAATACCTAGAATATCAAAATCGACTGCGGGCGGCAGATCCTATTCCTATTTAGCACCCAAACTCTGGAACAATCTACCTAACACTGTTCGGGAGGCAGACACACTCTCTCAGTTTAAATCTAGATTAAAGACCCATCTCTTTAGCCTGGCTTACACATAACACATTAATACGCTTCTATTATTCAAATCCGTTAAAGGATTGTTAGGCTGCATTAATTAGATCAACCGGAACCGGGAACACTCCCCATAACACACAATGTACTCGTTACATCGTAAGTTGAATGGCATCTACGCTAATATTTGTCTGTTTCTTTCTTATTCTGTTTCTCAATCCGTATCCGATCAGATGGTGGATCAGCACCAAGAGATGATGTCTACAGCCCTGATTGTCAGCGGTGACCAGGACACCCAGATGAGCCCCAGAGACATATGCCCAGTGAAGACCTCAATTAAAATACAATAAAACTAAATGTATAACAAAATATAATAAAATACCTAACTACATAATACTATTATTGTTAGAAACTGCAACAAAATCAAAATAGAAATATAAACTTTTGAACTGCGGGTTTCGTCTGGTCAGAGGAGAACTGGCCCCCCGACTGAGTCTGATTTCTCCCAAGGTTTTTTTCTCCATTCTGTCACAGAGGGAGTTTTGGTTCCTTGCCACTGTCGCCTCTGGCTTGCTCAGTTGGGGACGCTTAATTTCTAGCGATTATCGCCGATTTGATTGCACAGATACCATTTAAACTAAACTGAGCTAGACAATGACATGTCTGAATTCAATAATGAAATGCATTTAACTGAAAATTGAGTGTTTAATCTTACCATCATACATTACTGACACTCTGTCTTCCAATTTGATACTGTTAAGTTGTAACAGAGTGAAATATCTGTCACAGTTTTGTTGGTTCAAATAATTATTCATTATGTGGTAATACTACGAGACACTAGATGGCGCTCGTTAGACTCACCTGAATTGTATATCAGGTGACTAATTGCCTGAAGAAGTAGTTCAGTTTGGGTAGAGGGAACACATGTTTCTTGGTGGCTACTTTGAACTGAAGGTTTTCAAAGTCCTAGTTGAGAAACCTTTGGTTTTAAGCTCAACATAAGGACTTTTTTTCTTTCTTTCTCCTCTTTCATTAATCTGATGTATTTGGGATACATGTCTGATTGGGACTGTGTTCAACTAAGTACAGCCAGGAGTGGAAAAGCTTCTGATTTGGAATCCTTTGGGGAGGCTCATTCAGCTAACGTTACCAGTCAGAGTTGTCAACTATACAACTATACTATATTTTTTTCACATGATGGATTATTGCTTCTCAGATAAGAACTTAATGACGATTTCTGTGGTGTAAAATCACGGACTAGGTGTCGAGACTTATTTCTTATTTTCTTTATCGTATATAATTAAGAACATATTCTCATTGAGTGAATAAATGTGATAAAAGAAATACTGTTTGCCGAAGTTCATAGTATGCTTTATTTGATCTTAGTGAAAAACCCTCATATGTGGCTAATCTGAAATCAAGAGAGAAAGAGAAGTTAAAAAATGGCGCCCGAACAGGGACAATGACTAAATTAGACTTGAACCTAGAGGGTGTATCACTAAATGATTTTAAAAGGATCCAATAAAGGAACTAACAGCAAAAGTAAATTAAAAGATTTTTAATCTGACAAAATAAATTAAATCTAACCATCTGAAATGGATAGGGATGAGATCGCACCCATCGCAGATTTCTCCGGTGATGCATTCACTCAGATGAGAGATCCGATTAATGAGA
The DNA here is from genome assembly GCF_012432095.1 of Onychostoma macrolepis. Lineage (NCBI taxonomy): Eukaryota > Metazoa > Chordata > Actinopteri > Cypriniformes > Cyprinidae > Onychostoma > Onychostoma macrolepis. The sequence continues at coordinate 37,397,498 of NC_081176.1, forward strand.
TGATGGACACTTTTAGTGGACTTTATATTGACTCCGAAGAAGAAAAAGAGAAATTGGCAGAACAAGTGTGGTTTCCAGGCCAACCTGGCGATCCAGATGATTTCACTCCACTTCCACCACCACCGTTAGAATTTGATGAAGAGCAGGTGTATTCAAATGGAATGGCAACAACTCAACGTTTAACTAACATTGAAGAACACCTCAGCGACATTGAACATCGGGTGAGTGATTTTGTGATTCAAGACACAGTAGTGGATATGATGAAACAACTTGAAGATAAGATTACCTACCGAATGCAAAGGGAATGTGATCGAATTAAAGTGCAAATGGGCAGTAGAATAACTGATTTAGGTCAGAGCATGGTTGATTGTCTAAAAAGGAGAGATAAACAACTAGATCAGAGGATGCAAGCTCTAAACCCACTTTCATCTACTCCCATGTCTGCAAAAACGGTCAGTCATCATAAAACTGCACAAACAGAAATTAAACAATTTCCAGATACACGTTCTAGTCAACCATACCTATCTCTGCCTACCATGCCCGCAACGTATAATCCACCGATTAAGTTGGAGTTCCCCAGTTTTACCAACGCAAGTTTGGATGATCCAGTTGTTTTCGTTGAGAGAGTTGAGGAGTATTTTAATCTTAGGCCTTTGTCTGACAAAGAATTACTAGCATCACTTTCTGTGGCATTGAAAGGGACTGCAAAAGACTGGTGGAGGGCAGAGAGGAAGAACATAGATGCATGGAAAACCTTTAAGGAGAAGTTTTTGTTTGCATTTTTAAATGAGGATTTCAAAGAAGTGGCTGTACAGAGACTTGTAAGTAGGAGACCGCAAAACAAAGAAAGTATTCGGGATTTTGCATATCATTACAGAGCCCTTTGTATGAGAAATAAACCTGATATGACTGAAGAAGAGATTGTTCATGCTATTCTTAGTTCATGCTAAGATTAGCCAGTTTGCTGAGGAGCTCTGCTAAAACTGTGGATGAATTGGTTCGTTTGGGAACACAGATTGAAAAGGATTGGATGGGAGCTAAAAGTCACTGGAGTTTAGTTAACACTGAGGAGCAAAACAGGAAAATGCCTGCAATGTCAAAAAGAACTCAAGATAACCAACTAATGCTGATGGACCACCCCAACTCTAAAGAAGGGTATCAAAATCTTCAGCTGTCTGTGACCATCAACCACACTAATATCAACGCCATAATTGATACCGGTAGTACTTTTTCACTCGTCCAGAATAAGATCTGGAAGAAACTGACCAAAAAAGGAGATGATCAGTTTTCTGCAAGTAAACAGAACTTTATTTTAGCAAATGGACAATCGCAAAAAGCTATCGGTAAGGTGAGATGGAAGTGTGAGATCAAAGAAGATCAATTTGAAGTGGATTTTTTTGTGATGGAAGATAAGGATTTAGCAGTATCCGTAATCCTGGGTCTTGACTTTTTGCAAAAATCTAAAATGGTTTTGGATTTTAACAATTTGCACTTTCATCTTCCCGATGTTGCACAAACGAAATGCACCTTCCCTTTTTATTCACATGATGGACCATCCAACAACCATTTTTATATGGCTGTCCCGGATACAGATAAGTCTCCTACCATCAGTGAAGCAGACCATCACCTCATCGTCGAAGCTGCTATGCATGCTGAAACCACACCAGAAATACAAGCACAGCTGAAAGACTTGATGTTGAAATGGCCAACGGTATGCACACAAAACATAGGCCAAACCAACGTAATACGACACCAGATCATTACAACTGATCAGCAACCAGTTAGAAAAAAAACATACAAAGTCTCTGTTTTTAAAAATGATTTTATTGAAGGGCAAGTGAAAGAACTGCTTGAGAAGAAAATCATCCAGCCTTCTATCTCTCCGTGGTCATCACCTGTAGTAGTGGTAGACAAGAAGGATGGGAATATGAGACTATGTGTAGATTACAAAGGACTGAATGCAAAGACTCACCTGGATGCCTATCCTATGCCACAAATTACAGATATCCTGGAATCACTGAAGGGAGCCAAGGTTTTCAGTACTTTGGACCTAAAAAGTGGGTACTGGCAAATGGAGATGGAACAGTCCAGTGTTGAAAAGACAGCGTTTTGTACAGCTTCAGGATTATATGAATTTTTATGTCTACCCTTCGGACTTAAAAACTCAGCAGCATCTTTTCAAAGGCTTATGGAGCAGGTACTAAGAGAGCACAAAAACAAATTCTGCATGGTCTACATTGATGACATTGTGGTGTACTCTCCTTCTATTTCAACCCACATTCAACATCTACAGAAAGTGTTCACTTGTCTTCAAAAAGCTGGTTTGTCTCTTAATATGAAGAAATGCAATTTCATCAAGACATCACTGACATTTCTAGGTCATATCATCTCTGCAGACGGAGTCAAGACGGATCCGGAGAAGATATCAGCTGTCCAATCATTCCCAGTACCTACATCAGTCAAGGAGGTCCAAAGATTTCTGGGTCTTTCAGGCTGGTATCACAGGTTTATTAAGAATTTTTCTGAAAAAGCTGCTCCACTTCACGCTCTAAAGAAAAAAGGTGCAAAATGGATCTGGTCTGAAGAGTGCCAAAGAGCCTTTGAGATGATCAAAGAAGATCTCATCAGTGCTCCGGTTTTAATTTCACCTGATTTTAACCGTGCCTTTAAAGTCCAGACAGATGCCAGTGAGTATGGTTTAGGAGCAGTGTTAACTCAAGAAGAAGAAGGACACGAACGAGTGGTGGCATATGCATCTCGGCTTTTGAGGGGAGCAGAGAGAGCCTACTCTACATCAGAAAAAGAGTGTCTAGCAGTTGTATGGGCTGTGGAAAAATGGCGACATTACCTGGAGGGCAAACCTTTTGAGGTGGTAACAGATCATGCTGCGTTGGTATGGGCATTCCAACATCCAAAGCCATCCTCCAGGTTAGTAAGATGGACAATACGGCTCCAGGGATTTCATTTCATTGTACGTTACCGTAAGGGACAGTGTAATGTGGTTCCTGATGCCCTGTCGAGACAACACCACACAGAACCCAGTTTTCTCTTTTTAAATACAGCACCAGAAAAATCTTCACCTGCCTACACTCTACCAGTTGATCTTGAACAAATCAGCAAAGCTCAAAATGATGACAAGGAGATTCAGGATTTGATATCCAAAAACCAGCAGAGAAAAAGTGACGACGCAATGCGTGTGCACTATGTTTGCAAGAATGGAGTTGTTTTTAGGAGTGTCCCTGAAGGAAAGAGAGGACAAAAACTTCAAATAGTGATTCCTGCTGTTTTTAGAAAGACGTTTTTGTCTTATGCTCATGACAGTCCATTTGAGTGGCCATTTAGGAAGACCCTAATGCGTCTGCTTGATTTTGTGTATTGGCCCAGCATAAGAACTGATGTCTGGCAGTACTGCAAGGTATGTACTGTATGTCAACAATACAAGCCACCCACAACTAAGACTGCAGGTATGCTGCAGAGTATACCAGTAGTGGAGCCCGGTTACATGATGGGGATCGACATAATGGGTCCTTTCCCTAGAAGTTCCAAGCAACACGAGTACCTGTTAGTAGTTGTGGACTATTTCTCGAAATGGGTGGAGTTGTTTCCGCTAAGGGTCGCAAAAGCCCCTACCATTGCTCGAATTCTCATTGAAGAAATCGTCACTTGTTGGGGAACACCCACTTACCTTGTGTCAGACCGTGGAAAGCAGTTCACGTCAAATCTCATGACCACGATCTGCAAACAATGGAAAGTCATTCAAAAGTTAACTACGGCTTATCACCCTCAAACTAACTTAACTGAACGAATCAACAGAAATCTCAAAACAATGCTAGCTTCCTATGTACAAGAGAACCACAGAAGCTGGGATCAGTGGATTCCTGAATTTCGTTTTGCCCTGAATTCGGCATGGCAAGAAAGCACGGGATATACACCAGCCGAAATCGCTCTTGGAAGGAAATTGAAAGGACCATTAGAACGCGCATTCCAACATCCACCTGATCCAGACCATCCGAGTTACAGTACTTTGGAACGGCACTCTCAGCTAATCGACTTGGTTAAAGCTAACGTGGAGAAAGCACAACAGCACCAAAGACGGTATTACAACCAGCGCAGAAGGAACCAAGAGTTCTGTGAAGGAGATGTGGTATGGGTGCGATCTCATCCGTTATCCAAGGCCGATGATGCTTTCATGGCCAAATTGTCTCCTAGATGGAAAGGGCCTGCTAAGGTAGAAAAAAAGTTAGGACCTGTGAACTACCGTGTTTCTTTTATTTCTGATCCTACGGTCATTGATATATATCATGTACAGAACTTGAAAATTTGCCACGGATGTGACAAATTTTTAAACACGGGAGGGGGTATGTAACAGAGTGAAATATCTGTCACAGTTTTGCTGGTTCAAATAAGAATTCATTATGTGGTAATACTACGAGACACTAGAGGGCGCTCGTTAGACTCACCTGAATTGTATATCAGGTGACTAATTGCCTGAAGAAGTAGTTCAGTTTGGGTAGAGGGAACACATGTTTCTTGGTGGCTACTTTGAACTGAAGGTTTTCAAAGTCCTAGTTGAGAAACCTTTGGTTTTAAGCTCAACATAAGGACTTTTTTTCTTTCTTTCTCCTCTTTCATTAATCTGATGTATTTGGGATACATGTCTGATTGGGACTGTGTTCAACTAAGTACAGCCAGGAGTGGAAAAGCTTCTGATTTGGAATCCTTTGGGGAGGCTCATTCAGCTAACGTTACCAGTCAGAGTTGTCAACTATAAAGCGGAGCAACATATTTCAACGCACTCAATGTTTTCTTCAGAACGAGTAACTCATTTTTTTCACATGATGGATCATTGCTTCTCAGATAAGAACTTTATGACGATTTCTGTGGTGTAAAATCACGGACTAGGTGTCGAGACTTATTTCTTATTTTCTTTATCGTATATAATTAAGAACATATTCTCATTGAGTGAATAAATGTGATAAAAGAAATACTGTTTGCCGAAGTTCATATTATGCTTTATTTGATCTTAGTGAAAAACCCTCATATGTGGCTAATCTGAAATCAAGAGAGAAAGAGAAGTTACAAAGTGCTTTGACACAATCTGTGTTGTTAAAAGCGCTACGTAAATAAAGGTGACTTGACTGCTTTTCGAGACCAGACCTCCGTGGGAGGCGAGGCAAGGCCCCTCATTATTTGCTCTGCTATTCTTCACAAAAAGCGGCAATCCCCGAAAAGGGGAAGCACACCGTTCCTGGAGACACTGCAATACCAGGCCGATGCGTGGAGTGGACGGAGCAAGCCCCGGCTCCAGCTCCGTGATCCAAAAATCAATTTAATATGCAGTCCCCGGGTAGGCGACGTATCAGATATTAAACTGATAAGAACAGATTTTTTATTTTATTTATTTTTTTTTTTTTATTAAACCTTTAACCAGTCACATACAATCAAACACAAAAATCTCTCATGAAAACAATTCCTAAACTCAAAATTCCTACTTCAAAGAAGTGCAAACCCACTCACGTGGGGTGATCCGTATACAATCCACAACCGTCCAAATTTTCACTTGTCACAACCATCTTGTCTCCGTACCAATAAATCCTCTTTGGAGGTGCATATTTTTTAGTGGTTTTCCTCTCAACTATGTCAGACCAATCTTGAGAATCTTCCTCTCCATCCTTCTCACTCTCTCCCCATTCCCGATTCTCTAAAGATAACAGAGCCTTTACAGCCTCCAGCTTAGTGCATTTCCGCTCCCTTCCCTCCTCTCCATTGTCATTGTTTTCCATTGCTCGCCGGCGCCTTCTTCCTCCTGATATCTCCATCTTGCTGTCTCCACCCTCACTCTGACCGGCAATAATACTACCAGGTGCCTCCAATTGGGACCATGAGAACTTCGGCGGATCATTAAATTGTGAAAAGTTCAGTTCAACGCCCTTAATTGGCTCCTTTGCCACACCTGGACCGACTTCAATCAACTGTTCCTCAGCCACTGAAGATTTCTTCCTTTGCTTCTGACTCTCACCGTTCCTTTCAGCTGTCCGCATCCCATTGTCCTCACTGACTTCATCAGCATGCACGGTCCGTTTTGCAGATGAGCTGGACTTCTCACCAACGAGAGCTTCCACATTCGCGAGCAACTCTTCCCCTTCCTTAAATAAGCTGGCATAGCTTTTCATCCTTCCCGGACATCTCCGATACAAATGTTCCTCACTTCCACACAAACTGCAAAGTTTAGGGGCCCTGCATGCTGCTGCCACATGGTCAGACTCACCACAAAATCTGCACCTCTCTCCTTTGCATTCCGCCTTCACGTGGCCCTGTCCTCCACACCTCCGGTAGTACAAAAAACCTTTGTTTGGTCCAATTGCAAAACTGCCTGGAGGATGTAACACACGGCCTGGCACATCGGCGTCCAATTTCAACCTCACCAAGTACCTCCTTTTCCCATTCCAAATTCCAAAACGGTCTTTCAAACGCTCTCCTCCCCTTACAGCTTCACAATACCGGGCGATGAAAGTCAGGACGTCACCATCCTCCACAAAGGGATTGTAGACATGAATGGTGAGAGGGATAAATCCCTGAATGAATCCTGGCTGGAGTTGCAGTCCTTCGAGCAGCTCATGTCCCTCTTTCTTCTTCCAAGCTTCAAAAAAACCAGTGCAATCTTCCAGAAACCGAAAAGTTACATCCAAAAAACCAGAAGCAACAAAATCCTGCAAACAAAAAATTACAGCAGGCTGAATCTTGAAAACTCCTTGAAGGATTTCCATTACGAAAAAATCTCTACAGAAACGCTGTTTTACAAAGTCCTCAACTTCCTTCAATTCCACCCGAACACTGTTCTTCATCCGCACCATCTTGGCCGATACTTCCACACGCTCTCCCAACATCGCTTTTGGAAAATAATTTTTTTTTTTTTTTTTTTTAAATCCATATACTCATACAAATTTACAAATTAACCACAAGTGCGACCTGCATACAAAATTTCAGTTCAAACTTAAATGTCACAAACCATCAAATTTTCCATTCAGACACAAAAAATCATAACATTCAACGTCAAAAACAACACATTACAATCAGCACATCATATCCAAAACTGAAACTTTTCAATCAAAGGGCTTTTTTCTCAACTACATCAGACCAATCTTGAGAATCTTCTTCTCCATCCTCCTCACTCTCTCCCCATTCCCAATTATCCCCCTTTTCATCTTGCAAACCTATTAAGTCCTCTAAAGAAAACAGAGTCTTTGCAGCCTCAAGCTTAGTGCATTTCCGCTCCCTTCCCTCCTCTCCATTGTCATCGTTTTCCACTGCTCGCCGGCGCCCTCTTCCTCCTGATATCTCCATCTTGCTGTCTCCACCCCCACTCTGACCGGCAGTAATACTATCAGGTGCCTCCAATTGGGACCATGAAAACTTCGGCGGTTCCTTGAATTGTGGAAAGTTCACTTCACCCCTCTTAATTGGCTCCCCTGCCACACCTGAACTGACTTCAATCAACTGTTCCTCAGCCACTGCAGATTTCTCCCTTTGCTTCTGACTCTCACCGTTCCTTTCAACTGTCCACCTCCCATTGTCCTCACTGGCTTCCTCAGCATGCACAGTCCGTTTTGCAGATGAGCTGGACCTCTCACCAACAAGAGCTTCCACATCCGCCAGCAACTCTTCCCCTTCCTTAAATAAGCTGGCATAACTTTTCATCCTTCCCGGACATCTCCGATGCAAATGCTCCTCACTTCCACACAAACTGCAAAGTTTGGGGGCCCTGCATGCTGCTGCCACATGATCAGACTCACCACAAAATCTGCACCTCTCTCCTTTGCATTCCGCCTTCATGTGGCCCTGTCCTCCACACCTCCGACAAAGTAGAGGCTGTCCAGGGTAGTACAAAAAACCTTTGTTTGGTCCAATTGAAAAACTGCCTGGAGGATGTAACACACAGCCTGGCACAGCGACGTCCAATTTCAACCTCACCATATACCTCCTTTTCCCATTCCAAATTCCAAAATGGTCATTTAAATGCTCTCCTCCCCTTACAGCTTCACAATACTGGGCGATGAAAGTCAGGACGTCACCATCCTCCACAAAGGGATTGTAGACATGAATGGTGAGAGGAATGAATTCCTGAATGAATCCTGGCAGGAGTTTCAGTCCTTTAAGCAGCTCATGACCCTCTTTCTTCTTCCAAGCTTCAAAAAATTCAGTGCAATCTTTCAGAAATCGAAAAGTTACATCCAAAAAGCCAGAAGCAACAAAATCTTGCAAACAAAAAATGACAGCAGGCTGAATCTTGAAAACTCCTTGCAGTATTTCCATTACAAAAAAATCTCTACAAAAACGCTGTTTTACAAAGCCCTCCACTTCATTCTTCAGTTCCACCCGAACACTGTTCTTCATCCGCACCATCTTGGCCGATACTCCCCCACGCTCTCCCAGCATTGCTCTTGGAAAAGATTTTTTTTTTTTTTATTTATTTATTTATTTTTTATTATGAAAAATACTTTTTCACACATTCAACATATTACATTCGTTTGTCCTCTTGAAAATCATAATAATACCTCATTTCCAACACAAGTATCAACATTTGTCCCAATAACTTGCTCTCTTACAAATCATAATTATATCACATTTCCAACGCAAAATCCATATCTGTCCCAATGACTTGTTCACTTATAAATCATAATTATCTCATTTCCAACACAAATATCAATAATTTTTTTTTTTTCAATTATCTCATTTCCAAACCAAAAATCAACATTTATCCCAATAACTTGCTCTCTTACAAATCATAATTATATCACATTTCCAACACAAAATCATAATTATACCTCCTTTTGATCACAATCATCAACATTTATCATAATACAGTTCAACCAAATCTTTCCACCTTTCTTTGGCTGCATGTTTACCCCACCTTTGAACATCCCACTTGATCCTTCCCCGTAATTCATACTCCACTCCCCATACTATCCCTTCTGCTGTCCTCCTACCCTTCCCTCTACTTAACTCTTGTCTTTCCTCCCATATACCTTTCTTTACCAAACTCATTATTAACCAAAGCATAAATGCAACTTTCCCTTCCCCCCTCTTACATCTAATTCCCCCAATTATATTCGCACCCGAGACTCTAAAATTTTCTGAGACCACCCTTAGTACCCTCCTCACCCTCCCCCACACTCTCTGTGCAAAAGCACATTCCCACAAGGTGTGTCTTATAGTCTCTTCTTGTGCACACCCCTCCCTCGGGCACCTACCATCTTTTGATAGCCCATGTCTATACATAACTTCCTTCACTGGCAGACGCCCCAAAAAACATAACCAGTTAAGATCTTTTAGACCATTATCCAGTCTCTTTGGCTGAATGTTCAACCACACCCTATCCTGGACACCCACTCTCACTACAGTAGACACCCTCTCCCTTACTTTCCCATACAACTTCCTCTGCTCCAAACATACCGCCCTATCCTTAACCTCAGTGTATTTCTCCATCCACCTAGCAGCATGTTTGTAATGCAAAGGCTGCACCTCTGCCTTTGGACCATCATTGGTCCACTTCATTACATGTCGCGCTTGATACAAGAAAAACAACCTAAGAAAATAACCAGACGGATGCTCTACTGGCTTGGCTAACTGCGCCAAAGTAGAAGACACAAATAGACAATCAAGTTTTAGAGGGATATGAGGCACATCCCGCCGCCCTCGACTAACATGATTAAACATCTGAGACCTCTTAACATATTCATATCTACCCCCCCATACAAAGTTAAATATTAACCGTATTACTGCCCTTCTCATACTTGCTGGTAATGGGTAAATGTAGGCCAAATAGTTAAGCACTGGCAACACATCCATCTTCACCACCAAGACTTTCCCTACTAATGACAATCTCCGCCCTTTCCACCTTGCCAACCTCTTCTGCACAGACGAAATACGTCCGACCCAGTTCAAAGTTGCTGAACCCTCATTCAGAAAATTTATACCCAAAATCTTCAAAGGGCCCTCACACACCTGCAAACCTCCAATACTTTCACGCCTCCTCCTAAACTTTCCGAAAAACTTAATGGCTGACTTTGCAACATTTAGACTAGCCCCTGATGCTAGTGAAAACTCTTCAAAAACGGCCAAAGCTCTCTCAAGACACCTGTCTGACATCAACAACAGTGAAGTGTCATCAGCATACTGTGACAATTTAACTTCAGCACCCTTTGCTCCTGGCATCACAAACCCCTTTATTTTATTGTCTAATCTAATCGCCTCTGCCACTGGCTCCATATATAAAATAAAAAGCAATGGAGAGAGGGCATCCCTGCCTCACCCCTCCCTTTGCTTCAAACCCCTGCCCTACGTTGCCATTAACTTTAACCACACAATTAGACCCTGTGTATAGTGCTCTAATCCATCCTATGAATTCCTCCCCGAATCCCATCCTCTCCATAACTTTAAACATAAACTCCCAATTGACCCTATCAAAGGCCTTAGCCTGATCTAAGCTAACCACCATTAGGGGTAGCTCCCTATCCTCTGCCCATGCAATAACATCCCTAATGAGTTGTAAATTCCATTTAATGCTGCGGCCCTCTACCCCACATGTCTGATCTACATGCACAACATGAGGTAAGGCTTTCTTCAACCTATCCGCCAGAAGCTTTGCTATAATTTTGTAATCTACTGAAAGCATTGTGAGCGGCCTGTAATTGGCAATGTCTGACCTTTCCCCTTTTTTGTAGAGAAGTGTTATTACTCCTGTTGCCATTGAACCTTGTATATTTTTGTTCTCCAACACCTTTCTAATCACCTCCACCAAATGAATACCTAAAATACTAAAAAACTTGACAGGCAAGCCATCTATCCCTGGCACTTTGCCTTTACTCATCCTCTTCAAAACGCCCTCAACTTCCCCTATTGTAATGGGTGAAACTAAACCAACCCCTACTTCCTCGGGGACAACTTTAGACAAAAAATTGACAAACATCTCACTTTTCTCTCCTACTACCTTCCTCTCACTAAAAACGTTTTTGAAATGATCTCTTACATAACCATTTATCTCCTCAACTTTGGTCAAACTTTCCCCTTTCATATCCTTTAATTCAACAATCACTTGCTTCTCTTTACGATCTCTAACAGATCTGAAAAGAGCAGCAGTACAGCCCTCCCCTTTCTCTCTTGTTTCCTGTCTTATTTTAAACAGAAACTTTTTGGCTTGATCTTCATAAATCCCCCTTAACTGTCTCTTAAGTGTGTTAATGGTTACCCAATCAAAAGTACCCCCTACAATGTACTCTTCAAATTTCAACTCTAACTCCTCTGTAAATCTCTTACTTGTCTCCACAACCTCCCATTTCTTCTTTTACAATACCTAATTATCCACGCCTTTGAGCGTTCCTTAACCATTTCCCACCAACCCAATACATCATTATGCATACACTTTAACTCCTCCAACCCCCCAAAATATACTGCATACTCTTCACAAAATTATTTCTCCTTCAATACCTCTACATTCATCCTCCAATACCCCTTACCAAATTTAACTGTATTCCCCTTAATCACAAACCAAACCATTTCATGATCAGAAAAGAAAACAGGCCTCACTCCCCCCTTTTCCAGTACAATGTTCCTTGAAAAAAAAACAATCTAACCTTTTCTCCACCCCTCTAGAATTCCTCCATGTTGTCATACATGCTTTAGGATTGACCCTCTGCCCCCCATCCACCAAATCATGCCCTTGCAGAATCCCTTCCAACACCTGCTGACTACTATCCCCCTTATCCCCTATCTGTATATTGAAATCCCCCCCCCATTATAATTTGTTTATTAGTGGCACAAACTGTTAACAGCATATCAAAAATTTCTTTCCTCTCCTCAGCTGTCTGAGGAGCGTACACTGAAAGTAAACGATATTCACCCCCTCTCCACTTTACATCTGCCCCAACCACCCTCCCTTGTGAAACTGTGAAATGATTCTCAATTTCTATTTCCTGATCCCAAAACAATATCCCCACCCCTGAAGAAAAAACCCCACCCACACTCCATACTGCACCTCCCCTTCCCCACTCTTTGGTAAATTTCCTTGCATCCTCAAAACCTTTTAAATGAACTTCTTGCAAAAAATAAATATTGCATTTACAATTATGCAAAAATGAAAACACCGCTCTTCGTTTAACTGGATCTCTTATACCCCTTACATTAACAGTGCCCACAGTCAGTTCCTCAGTAGACACCCTTATTCACTCTTTAATGTCCCCTCCATTTCTTGTCCTTCCAGGCTTGTGGCCTCGCTCTCACTCACCACTAAATCTGCCCAATTTACAGGTGTTGCCCTGCAGCCAGACGTCTCCTCTTCCCGCTCTTCCTTCCCCTTAACGTCCATTTCCTCTGTCAGCTGAAATAAAGGCCTTGCATTGTCCATCTCAATCCCATCTTGACTGTCCGTAGATGATGATTCCTCTGAAAAACTCAACTTTAGAACAGTCTCAGGCTTCCTCTTCTTGCTTGGTCTCCCCTTCCTCTTATCACCTTTCCTGACCAGTTGGCTTTCTTCCCCTCCTACATCAGCCGAGATACTTTCCTTCTCCACTTCCATTTCCTCTTCTATGTTGTCAACGCGCTGCTTGGGGGTTTTGAAATGTTCCCCACTCAACGCTTCCAGGAAAGCCGCCATCACATCTTCAACTTCCTCTATCTCTTTGCCTGTCTCCATACCACTTGCTCCCTTCTCCTTGCTGGCCTCAATCGTTTCCTCCTCCATCACCTGTTGTTCAAGGATCCTCTTTTGGCCCTCCTCCCCCAACAGTCTGTCCTTCACACGTTCGTCCTCTCTCCCACCTTCCCCGCACTGCTTTCGGCCATCTTTGCATTCTCTCATCAAGTGGTCTGATGAGCCACAGCTGTGACAAAGTCTTAGGAGCACTGCACTCTATTGCTGTGCTTGTAGTCGTTGTAGTCTCTTTTGCAGTCCCACCATTTTCCTCTTTTCTTTTTCTTTTTTCTTTTTCCCTTCCCAACTAAAAAAATTCTTGGTCTTTCCCTTCACCATTTCCCACCACTGTGCTTGTGAATCAAAGAAGTCTTGCAAGGTCTGCCAGTTGTTATACTGCTCCCTATATTCTTTAACTATACCCTGATCTTCCAAAAGGGGGCAGTTTAACTTCCACATACCTTTGCCTGCTGTCACACCCGGGTGAAGTGAAAGAGTGCAAGAAAGCATAGTGTGATCCAAAAAGAAAAGGGGAGTTAGTCTAGCATCTGTTAACGACCAGTCTCTGATAAAAATATAATCAATGCAGGAGGCTCTCTTGCCATCACCACTGAACCAGGTGTGGCCCACATTGTTAGGATGCATGGATTTGAAAACGTCAGTCAATCTAAAATCTGTTATTATATTTTTTAATAACCTTGTCGTTTTATCCTCTTTAAAATCTTCTACTGCTCCCTTCCTATCTTTTCTCTGTAAAATACAATTAAAATCACCTGCTAAAATTAAGGGCTTTTTGCCTAAAAGGTGGGACTGCATATCTTTTAATAGGACGTACCTGTCGTTTTTATCTGGATATCCATAAATATTTAAAACATTAAAACCCCTTCCTAAAAAAGACAAATTAAGTAAAACAGCCCGTCCGTCTCTTACCACCATGCTCCCCTTCACCAAAATTTGAGGATTTTTTTATCAAAATAGCCACTCCATCTGCTTTGTTAGTATTTGATCCACTCAAAATGGAGGGTCCATGGGACCATTTGTCTTCCCACTTCTTATAGCTGGTTAAGAAGGGGAGAGAGCATTCTTGCAGTAAGAAGATATCAGAGGGGAATGTACTTAAAAAGGATAAAATGTTCTGTGCTCGTATTTGTGACCATATGCTTCTCACATTTAAAGTTGAGATTGTTATAGTCATGAGCAGTGATATATAGAGAAGTAGGTAGAACTTAAGAACAGATTTTTTTCTTTCGAAAAAAAGTTTGTCACAATTTTCGTTTTTGACATTTCAACACTCATTTTTTTTTTCCTTCTCAAAACACACATACATTTTAAAACAAGCAGTAATAAGTAGAACGAATACACATGGTTAAAAGGAAGTACAATAATTGCTAAAAACAAGCAATTAAAACCATTGTGTTTGTGTTGTTTTTAAAAGTCCATTTTGTGTGAGTGTGTGTTAAAAGGTGGGAGTGTCACAACAAAAATACATTTTAAAACAAGCATCTCTGTTTTTGTTTTTCAATAAAACCAATCCCATTTTTTTTTTTTTTTAAAACACAATAAAATATACCAGTTAAATGACTTTAAAAGTCATCTGTTGTGCAAGACCGGGGGTGAGTCCTTATCAATCTGTCTTCACCCCGCTCTCCAGAACAGGCGCGTGAGATGTTTTTGCCTTATGGGCTCAGCGGAGATCCCCTCTCCTCCGGCCCGCTGGCCCGCTGTTCCCGTAGACAGAGTGGTGAGGGTGCATCTAAGGGCAGCCAGGAGCGGTGGCGCCCGGGACCCTTCCCGTGCGACCCCGGCCCCCTCGTCCGAATATCGCCGTCCGGTACCCCTGCAGCATTGTTGTTACCTTTAGCTCGCATGCATGGAGAGTTATCGTAACGCGCTTCCCCACCAGCAGGTTTCTGGTGGCCCAGATGGCATCCTTGATGACGTTGAGGGTGAGCCAGAGCGAGGTAAATTCCTGTGCTGTTAAGTCCTTCAAGCCCCGGCCCACCCCAAGGATGGCGAGCTGGTACCCTAACTGGGCCCCACCCGCTGGTAGGCACGGGAAAAACAGGGGGCCGGTCTTGGCCCACAGGGCCCGCGCAGCGCCGCACTCCCAGAGCAGATGTCGGACGGTCTCCGGGGAATTGCACCCGGACCGAGGGCAGATCGCGTTTTTGGCCATGCCTCTGGAGTGCATAACCGCTCTGACCGGGAGGATCTCATGAGCCACCATCCACGATAGGTCTTTATGCCGGTTCTGGAGAGCGGGGTGAGAAGCGTTCCTCCAAACTTGTTTGGCCTCACCTAGTGTGAGGCCTGGAACTGGACTCACCGGTTCCCGATCCTGCACAAGAGAGACGAGATGCTTGTGGTTAGTTAAAATGGTGACTTCTACTTTTTCTAAAAGGTATCTCTTTAAAAACTTTTTGATAAAACAATACTCTTTTGACAAATTAAAAGACACTGGTGTTTTCAGGTCAACGGGTAAAATCTTTAGGGTTCTTAAATAAGACCCCATCCAAAACCGTGTCATGGCTGCCGTCTTGTTATCTTTGGATGGGGTCACAGCATACTTTATGTGGAGGGCGGTGAAGCGGCTGCCTAAAAACAGGTGGGGGTCTGGGAGGCCTTTTCCTCCATTCTCCGGTTTTCTCTTCACGACTTCTCGCTTTAGGCGCTCCCACTTGGACCCCCACAGGAAGTAAAACACCGCCCTCTCCAGCTGTGCCAGGAATCTCCGGGGTGGACTAAAAACAGAACAGACAAGTAAAATCAGGGGTAAAATCACCGATTTAAAAATTAAAACCTTGCCTTCAAAAGTCATCTGTCTTAGTCCCCAGAACCCCAGTCTTTGCTTAACTTTCCCTAGCGAGTCAGTCCAGTTTTCCCTTCCACCTCCCTCTCTGTCAAATTTCACCCCTAAAATTCTAAAATCTGTCTCTTTAAAAGTCACGTCCAGTCCACCTATGTCCGCTCCCTCCCACGGCCCGAAGAGCTGGGCCTCGGATTTGCTTCGGTTGAGCTTGGCCCCCGAGGCCCGACCGTACCAGTCAGTCAAGTCCATTGCTCTTCGTACTGATAAAACGTCCGTGGCTAAAAGGGTTACGTCGTCCATATATAAAACACAAGTGGCTGTCAGTCTGCCCGTCCCAGGAACGTGAAGTCCTTTGATCCATTTGTCCCTTCTCAAGATCTGTGCCAGTGGCTCAATACAAGCCACGTACAGAAGAGGAGATAAAGGACACCCCTGACGGACACCGCTGTGGATATTCACAGCCTTAGAAAGATGCCCATTTACAAGGATTTTGCTGACTATGCCCTCATACAGCAGTCCCACCCAGGCTATAAACCTCTCTGGAAAACCCATTTTTTGCAGTACTTGAAAAAGGTACTGGTGCGAGACTCGGTCAAATGCTTTTTCAAAGTCTAAATTTAGGACTATTAGCCGAATATTTCTGTCTCTCGCATAACAGATGGTGTCTCTAATCAGCACTAGGCTGTCTGTTATCTTTCTTCCGGGCACAGCGCAAGCTTTATCCGGGTGGATCACGTCCTCTAAAACAGTCGACATCCGTGTCGCTAAAATCTTACTAAAAAGTTTACAATCAAAGTTTAAAAGTGTGATTGGTCGCCAGTTTTTCAAGTCAGTCTTGTCTCCTTTTTTGTGTACCAGTTTAACTGTCCCTACTCTAAAGCTGTCGGGAAGGCTGTCAAGAGTCTCAAGTTCTTTAAAAACTGTCAATAGGTCGTGTGCTAAAATGTCCCAGAACGTCAGATAAAACTCAAGGGGAAGTCCATCCATGCCGGGTGACTTCCCCTTTTTAAAACCTTTTAAAGCTTTTTGTATTTCTAAAAGTGTAAAATCCTGGGATAAAAGCACATCTGGATTATTTACCTTTTTATCTAAAAAGTTTAAAACCTCCCCTAAAACACTATCGTGGACCTCTTTTGAACTATATAAATTTTGATAAAAGTTTTCAGTTTCCCTTAAAATCTCTTCTGTGCTGTTTACTTCCCTCCCACTAAAATTCTTTAAAGTTGTAAAAGACCCACCCTGTGTTAAAATTTTCTTAAAAAAGTATCTGGTGCATTTCTCTCCTTCTTCTATTTCTCGTTCCTTACATCTTAAAATCACACCTCTACTCTGGGCTTCCGACAACACTGACATTTCTTTCTTAACTTCTTTAATCTCTTCTGTATAATCCAATCCGCTGTTTAAAAGATTAAAATATCTCTGCAGTCTTTTTTGCAGCCCCATCATGCGTCGCTTTTCCTTATTCTTATTTTGTCTTCCTATCTTCCTAAAAAACTGTCTTGTCCGGTCCTTTACCATCTCCCACCACTGTGCTCGTGTCTCATAAAAGTCTTGGAGGGTCTGCCATTGGCTGAACTGCTCCCTATACTCTCTAGCGACTTCTTCATCTTCTAATAGGGAGCAGTTCAGCTTCCACAGCCCTCCTCCTATGGTCACACCCGTGTGAAATGAAAGGGTGCAAGATAGCATCATGTGATCAGAGAAAAAGAGGGGGTTCAATCTTGCATCGGTTGGCGGGCAGTCCCTTGTAAAAACATAGTCAATTCGAGAGGCTCTGGTACCATCGCCACTAAACCAGGTGTAGCCCTCCTCTCTTTGATGCAGTGTTCTAAAACAGTCCACTAATTTAAAATCCTTGACTAAATTTTGCAATAAAACCGATGTTTTGTCTACTTTAAAATCCTCCCCTACCCTCTTCCTGTCTTTTTTAGATAAAACACAATTAAAATCCCCTGCCACCACTAGGGGAGCCCTGCCTAGCATGTGGGGCTGCAGGTCCTCTAAAAGTTCATACCTCTGTTCTTTCCCAGTAAAACCATATACATTAAGAACATTAAAGTCTTTTGCTAAAAAGGTCAGGTTTACTAAAATTGCCCGCCCGTCTCTCACCACTGTGCTCCCCTTTACCAAGATATGGGGGTTGTTATTTAAAATAGCAAGACCATCATTCCTGTTAAAATTTGACCCACTCCAAATGGAAGGGCCTTGGGTCCACGTCTCCTCCCACTTCCTGTAATTTTTTAAAAAGGGTAAAACACACTCTTGCAATAAAAACACATCAGCTTTAACAGTTTTTAAAAAGGATAAAATGCTCTGTGCTCGTAAGTGGGATCTCACACTTCTCACATTGATAGTGGAGATAGTGAGAGTCATGAGCAGTAGGGTAAAAAGGGTATGAACTATAAAAGAAGACATATTTAAAAGAATAAAACTACAGAGATATCATTAAACTCATTTAAAATCATGTAACGTCTTGTTGCACTTGCCTTTCCTTTTCCCCAGAAAATCTGGGATCAGGGAGGCAAGTGCTCGGCGTCTCAGGCACCACAGAGAGAACCTCTTGCGGCTCCCTTGGTGACGATGATCTTAGCTTAAAATGCAAAAACGAAACCTCATTTGGGGATTCTAGGGGCCACATACACTCTAGATCTTCCAAATTGGAACTATCTAGGCGACGTGCTGCCCTAGCTTTCTTCTCCTCTGTTTCCAACAGAGGAGATCCCGCAGGTCTTTTTTGCACCTGAGCATTTGGGAGGAAACACTCAGTTTCACTCCCAATTGGAGTCAGTTTCTTCCATGCTCTCCTCTCCTATGGTGACCTTTTCTTGTTCGTTTGAGACTTCTGACTCCTCCCCTGTGGCCGCCCCACTTCCTCCTTCTTGCCCAATCCCTGAGGCCGGCGGGAAATTCGAATCTCCCGCCAGCGGGAAACCCGAATTTCCCGCCAAAACCTCAGGCTCCGCCTCCTCTCTTTGTGTGATTGTTTGCTCCTCTGGTGGGGCGGCCATTTTGTTGCCTTTCAGTTTGTTGGCAAAACTCTTGGGGCAATCTCTGTAGAGATGGTTTGTGTCACCACAAAGATTACACCGCCTGCCAATGGTACATTCCTCAAAGACATGACCAATTCCTCTACACTTCCCACATATTAACTCCTGGCATGCATCGGCTAAATGTCCCATTTTGCCGCACTTTCTGCACAATTTGGGCATTCCTTGATAGTGAATGTAGCCCCGGTTCTCTCCCAGCACAATCATTGAGGGTATCTGACTTGGACCCTGGAATCCGCTTGGATCTTCCCATTGTTTGATGGGAACTCTCCAAGCGCAATTCCAGATACCATCTTCGTCTACTACCCTGACTGGCTGACTGCGGACCGTGCAAAATCTACCCAGCCATACTGCAATATCATCTCCACTCACTGTTGTGACGGTTCCCGTTACTGAATTCTTGAGCGCTTTGTGATTGGCGGCTCCACTTATGATTCATTCCAATTGGCGTCTTATTGAGTGCACCTGCTGCTGCGGTTCAGACGCCCTTTAAAAGGGACTACTAGCGAAGACAACGGGGCGCTCGGATTTTGGACTTGGGATTTTTTGGGTTGTGTTTGGTTTGATTCTTATTGTTTGAGCACTTTTATGTCGCTACAACAGCACATTACATTAACAGCCAAGCACCCCGCTTTACACACTGATGCTGACGTTTTCAGAAATATTGTTAGTTGTTTTGTTTTACTGTAGTGGTTTATTTTTGAGCTTAATAAAGCTTTTTCTTGAGCTTTACGTTTGCGTGCGTCCCTCCTTTTGTTGCTTCCCTTTTTGAGCCAGGGGTCGTAACAAATTGGGGGCTCGTCCTCGTTTGGTTTTGTAAAAAATACAAATTTAAAATGATACTTTGGTAATTGGTTTTGGATGTTTTTTTTGGGGACGCATGCATATTAGTTCATATCCGAGATTAAGTCGTCGTGTAAAATCACCAGTTGGTAAGTACATATGTGCAATATTGTTTTGAAAGATGAGTTTCCCTGTTAGGTATAGCGGCATGTTTCCTTTTGAGACGTGTCGAGTTTGTTGTTTTGTGTAGTGTTGCAGTGAACGTGGGTAGTAGTATTTATCTCGGGGGCACATCCGTGGTGTTGAAGGCGTCGCTGGTTTTGCCGGTTGCGTTTTCACCCAGCGGGCTACAGTGCATAAGTACCCCCCACAAGTAATTGCATGAAGACTAGGGTTGAGTTAGATAGAATGTTGGGTAGGCAGATAGAGGGATCTCTCGTTATTTGATTGCACTGTGTGCGTTAAATTGTTTTCTGGTGAATTTTCATGGCTGATATTGATTCGTTTATTAGTTTACCTTCTCATAAATTTTTAGAGGGCTGTTCTAAAGAACAATTGTTAAAGCTCGCTGAATATTATAAAATAGTGATTAAGGATAAAAGATTTGGCAGAGAAAGCGTTAAATTAATTTTGAAAACTGAGCTGATTGGGAAAGGCTTTTTGAAATCCGATATGGATGAATCTGTAACAGGTGTATCTAATTTGCAATCGACTTTGTCTTTTGAGCAGCAAAAAGAGCTACTACTTTTACAGATGGAGCATGAGAAATTAAAGCAACGTTCTGAAGGGAGTAAGCTGGAGTTGGAAAGAGCAAGACTTGAAGTAGAAACCCTCAAATTGAAACTTGCGAAAGAGGGTAAGTTGTCTAATTTTGGTGAGGAACAAACCATGTCTTTTTCGCTTACTTCAAATATAAAACTGGTTCCAAAGTTCAATGAAGAAGACCCTGATATTTTCTTTACCTTGTTTGAACGCATGGCAGAAATGAGGGACTGGTCAAATGATAATTGTGTTGCTTTGCTACAATGTGTTTTAACTGGAAGAGCACAAGTAGTTTTTTCTTCAATGTCGGTTGATGACTGTAGGGATTATGATAAAGTTAAATCGGTGATTTTAAAGGCTTACGAATGTGTACCGGAAGCATACAGACAGCGTTTTCGTTTGCAGAAAAAAGAGGAAATACAAACACATTTAGAATTTGTCAGAGATTTGAGGAGACATTTTAATCGTTGGTGTACAGCACTGGATATTACGACATTTGATGATTTAAATGGTGTTGGAACAATTTAAGAACACAGTTCCGAGTCGTCTTGCCGTATATATCAATGAGCACAATGTTAAAACTCCTGAAGAAGCGGCGATGTTAGCCGACGACTTTGTACTGACACATAAATCTGCATTTGTTGATGCCCGTGTTCGTGATGTTCAGTCTGCTGTCTTTTCTTCATCTAAAAATGACCGTGCGTTCACAGGGAAATTTGACCCGAGTAAGGTATGCAATTACTGCCGGGAGAAAGGACACTGGAAATTGGATTGTCCAGTCCTTAAGAATAAATCCAACCGAACTATTTCACGTTCACCTGTTAAGTCTGCTGCTTTAGTGGCACCAGCTCTGTCTGAGGGGATTGGAAGGTTTGAAAATCGGAAACCCGGTTTTGAATCTCTGTCTTACACTCCTTTCATTACAGAAGGTCGTGTATGTTTAGTAGGAGAGGAGGAAATTCCTGTTAAAATACTAAGGGATACTGGATCGATGGATTCGTTCATATTGGAGTCTGTCCTGCCGTTTTCTTCGCAATCACATACTGGTGAGAGCGTGTTAATTAGGGGAATAGGACTGAATGTTCTGTCTGTGCCTCTTCATAAGGTGAGCCTTCAGTCGGAGTTGATTCAAGGTGAAGTTGTAATGGGAGTACGACCAGCCTTGCCAATTGAGGGAGTTCACATTATTCTAGGAAATGGACTTGTAGGTGAGCGTGTATGGGCTGACAGTTCTGTGTTCCCTATAGTTACTAATAATAAAAGCGAAACGGAACCTAGTCACGATGCCACCTGTGTAGTGACTCGTGCAATGAAGCAGCGAGAGGATGAATTGATTAATCAAAAAACTCAGTTTAACAAAGCTTTCACTGGTTTGTTTGTTCCTGATTTGTCTGCGTTGTCTTTTCCTGCGTCAGCAGAGGAATTCGGAAAAGAACAGCGAGCCGATTCCTCATTGGATGCGCTCTTCCAGTGTGCTGTCACTCCAGCAGAGATGAGTAACCTTGCTCGTGGATATGTTGTTAGTGATGGAGTGTTGTTGAGGAAATGGATTCCTCACAAAGGGAATTTTGTTGGAGATCCCGTTTTCCAGGTGGTGGTTCCTGTTAAGTTTCGTTACAAAATTATCGAAATTGCACATGATCAATCAGGTCATCAGGGCGTACGTAAAACTTATGAGCGCTTGTTGCGATATTACTTTTGGCCGCGTCTAAAACGAGATATCTCGGTTTATATTAAGAAATGTAAGACGTGTCAGCTCACTAGTAAGCCGAATCAAGTGTTGAAACCTGCACCTTTGAAACCAATTCAAGCTGCTGGTGAACCTTTTGAACATATTGTTGTTGATTGTGTCGGACCACTTCCTCGTTCTAAATCAGGAAGCAACTATTTGTTTACTGTGATGTGCTTGAACACGCGTTTTCCGGCAGCATATCCATTACGCACTATTACGTCGCGTTCTATTGTGAGAGCGTTAACTCAATTTATATCTGTCTTTGGTATTCCAAAAATCATCCAAAGTGATCAGGGTTCAAATCTGACTTCTCATCTTTTTCAGCAAGTTCTGAAACAACTGCACATTAAGCATAATCAGTCTACTGCGTACCACGCACAAAGTCAGGGTGCGTTGGAGAGATTTCATCAGTCCTTGAAATCGCTTCTTCGAGCATATTGTGTACAATTAGATCAAGATTGGGAGGAAGGTTTACCCTGGATGATGTTAGCTGCTCGCGAAGTAGTGCAGGAAAGTACTGGTTTTAGCCCTAATGATTTAGTCTTTGGCCATAAAGTGCAAGGTCTCTTATCTGTTTTTCAAGGGGTTGGGAAAGTTGCAGAGCCTCCAAAAAATTTGATGGCCTATGTTTTGGGATTTAAAAACCGACTTATGCAGGCCAGAGAATTTGCCAAAGTAAACCTTGAAAAACATCAACGAAATATGAAGCGACTTTATGATCGGACAGTTGAACGTCGAGAGTTTGAACCAGGAGATCAAGTTTTGGTACTCCGGCCAATAGTATCTTCTCCTTTTGAAGCCAAATTCGATGGACCGTTTGTTGTGCAACGTAAGTTAAGTGATGAGAATTATGAGGTTATAACTTCGTCACGGAAAAAATCAGTCAAACGGTACCATGTAAATTTGTTAAAACCTTACTATGAAAATGAGACTAAAGCTGTACCGAAAAAGATGCCTGCGCATTCTGTACTTTCGTCTGTATCTGTTGGTGGGGGGATGATGTGTTTAGTGGGGGAGGAAGAGGAGACTATTTCTCCTGATGATTGTGTATTCAGTGGTCGTTTTAAAAATTCTGAATCTTTGCAGAACTTGGAGTCGACTCTCCGTTATTTACCTCATGAGAAATGTCAGGAGTTGTGCCAATTGTTACATGGTTTTCCTGAATTATTTGGAGATGCTCCTTCGCGTACTGATTGGGTGCAGCATGATATCGATGTGGGGGACGCAAAGCCTATCAAACAGCGTTTTTATCGTGTTTCACCTGAGAAACGGGGAATAATGGAGAAGGAAATAAAGTATATGCTGGATCACAATATTGCTGTACATTCATCCTCTGACTGGGCTTCCCCATGTCTATTAGTAGGGAAATCAGATGGAACGGTTAGATTTTGTACAGATTTCCGAAAAGTCAATAGCTTAACTAGACCAGACTGTTTCCCTTTGCCCCGTATTGAAGACTGCGTTGACCAGGTTGGGTCAGCCAAGTTTGTCAGCAAGTTTGATTTGCTGAAGGGCTATTGGCAAGTGCCTCTAACAAAAAGAGCCCAAGAAATATCATCTTTTGTCACTTCGTCCGGGCTTTTTTCTTATCAGGTTATGAGTTTCGGACTTCGAAATGCTCCGGTTACGTTTCAACGCCTTATGAACACCGTAATTTCGGGTCTTGAGGGCTGTGCTGTTTATTTGGATGATTTGGTTGTTTTTAGTGACATTTGGGACTCTCACTTAAAGCGCCTTCGTGCAGTGTTGCAACGTCTATCTGATGCGCGGCTTACCGTAAATTTAGCAAAATGTGAGTTTGCTAAAGTGACCGTGACGTACCTTGGTAAGGTGGTGGGGAATGGTAAAGTGTGTCCGGTTCAGGCTAAAGTACAAGCCATTCAGGATTTTCCTCTTTCGACGACAAAAAAAGAGCTCATGCGGTTTTTAGGATTAGTAGGATATTACCGATCGTTCTGTTGTAATTTTTCCACAGTAGTGGCACCTCTTACTGATTTATTGAAGGGTAAGACAAAGTTTATCTGGTCCTCTAGCTGTCAACTGGCTTTTGAAAATGTTAAGTCCTTGTTGTGCTCAGCACCCGTGCTTTTGGCTCCATGTTTTGACAAAACGTTCACTTTGCACGTCGATGCCAGTAATGTGGGAGCTGGGGCTGTTCTTCAGCAGTCTGATGAGAAGGGAGTCGAACATCCTGTCAGTTTCTTTTCGAGGAAGTTTGATTCTTATCAGCGTCACTACTCTACCGTTGAGAAAGAAGCATTAGGTCTTATTTGGGCATTGCAGCATTTCTCTGTTTATCTTAATTCTAGTGCACCAATTGTTATATATACAGATCACAATCCTTTGACTTTTTTGAATTCTCTACAGTGCCCGAACCAGAGGCTGATCCGGTGGTCCCTGTTTTTGCAGTCTTTCTGCTTGGATATTCGTCATGTTCGGGGATCTGAAAATGTGGTAGCGGATGCGCTGTCGCGCGTTCCAAATACACCATAATGTATTGATTATTTCTGGTATATTATGTGATTTTTGGTGTCCCATTATGTTTTGTTACAGGTCTCTTTGTAGGAGTCCCTGTTTTATGGGGAGGGGTGTGACGGTTCCCGTTACTGAATTCTTGAGCGCTTTGTGATTGGCGGCTCCACTTATGATTCATTCCAATTGGCGTCTTATTGAGTGCACCTGCTGCTGCGGTTCAGACGCCCTTTAAAAGGGACTGAGCCAGGGGTCGTAACACTGTTTCATTGAACATTCTAACAATCACTGTTTTAAGTGAATTGTCAGAAAGTTTCTCAACAGAAAACATGGAGAACTGGGTCTTACATGCATCAAACCTTTGCCAGAAATCTTTTAACAAAGTAGCGGATCTAAAACTCACATCAAAACCTTTGTTCCAGGGAAGAGTCATCAAACAATTCAGATCCGTAGGTTTAAAATTTAGAGTGTGTTGGATCAGCTTCCTGGAGAAATCGAGTCGCGACATCCCCAGGAGCTTCCCCTCAACTTCTTTAAATAAAAAACGCACGCTGTGGTGCCTCCGCACGCCGGCACGAGCAGCCGACATGGTGGAGGCACCACCCGCACGCAGCGGCTAAAAGACAATAAAATTACACAATAAATAAGTAAAAACCTTCTTACCTTAAAAAGAGTAGATTCTCCGCAGACAGAGTCGAATCCGAGTAAAAGCCGCTTGTCGATTTACCTCTTGAGGAGTGAGAACTCGTGTGACAAGCCACACACGAGCCTAACGGTCCTACAAGAGGCGATCGCTGTCCCAACCGTCCGACCAGACCGCGAGATCTTAGCCAAAAGGCCGAGAAGCGATCTTAATAACTTAAGAACAGTTTTTTTCTTTTGAGAAAAATTTATTGTCACCATTTTCATTTTGAACATTTTTCACACATTTCTTTTCATTTTTTTCAACACACATTTAAAAGAAACAAACAAGCAGGAACAGATACACATGGTTTAAAAGAAAAATACAATTTTGCTAAAAACAAACAATTAAAACCATTATGTGTGTCTTGTTAAAATGTCCATTTTGTGTGTGTGTGTGTTAAAAGGTGTGAGTATCTCAAAAGTAAAAGGCAATTTAAAACAAGCATCTCATTTTTTGTAATAAAAACCAAGTCCAGTTCTAAAACACAATAAAATATACCAGTTAAATGACTTTAAAAGTCATGTGTTGTGCAAGACCGGGGGTGAGTCCTTATCAATCTGTCTTCACCCCGCTCTCCAGAACAGGCGCGTGAGATGTTTTTGCCTTATGGGCTCAGCGGAGATCCCCTCTCCTCCGGCCCGCTGGCCCGCTGTTCCCGTAGACAGAGTGGTGAGGGTGCATCTACGGGCAGCCAGGAGCGGTGGCGCCCGGGACCCTTCCCGTGCGACCCGGCCCCTCGTCCGAATATCGCCGTCCGGTACCCCTGCAGCATTGTTGTTACCTTTAGCTCGCATGCATGGAGGGGTACCGAACGCTTTCCCACCAGCAGGTTTCTGGTGGCCCAGATGGCATCCTTGATGACGTTGAGGGTGAGCCAGAGCGAGGTAAATTCCTGTGCTGTTAAGTCCTTCAAGCCCCGGCCCACCCCAAGGATGGCGAGCTGGTACCCTAACTGGGCCCCACCCGCTGGTAGGCACGGGAAAAACAGGGGGCCGGTCTTGGCCCACAGGGCCCGCGCAGCGCCGCACTCCCAGAGCAGATGTCGGACGGTCTCCGGGAATTGCACCGGACCGAGGGCAGATCGCGTTTTGGCCATGCCTCTGGAGTGCATAACCGCCTGACCGGGAGGATCTCATGAGCCACCATCCACGATAGATCTTTATGCCGGTTCTGGAGAGCGGGGTGAGAAGCGTTCCTCCAAACCTGTTTGGCCTCACCTAGTGTGAGGCCTGGAACTGGACTCACCGGTTCCCGATCCTGCACAAGAGAGACGAGATGCTTGTGGTTAGTTAAAATGGTGACTTCTGCTTTTTCTAAAAGGTATCTCTTTAAAAACTTTTTGATAAAACAATATTCTTTTGGCAGGTTAAAAGACACTGGTGTTTTCAGGTCAACAGGTAAAATCTTTAAGGTTCTTAAATAAGACCCCATCCAAAACCGTGTCATGGCTGCCGTCTTGTTATCTTTGGATGGGGTCACAGCATACTTTATGTGGAGGGCGGTGAAGCGGCTGCCTAAAAACAGGTGGGGGTCTGGGAGGCCTTTTCCTCCATTCTCGGGTTTTCTTTTCACGACTTCTCGCTTTAGGCGCTCCCACTTGGACCCCCACAGGAAATAAAACACCGCCCTCTCCAACTGTGCCAGGAATCTCCGGGGTGGACTAAAAACAGAACAGACAAGTGACATTAGCGGTAAAATAACAGATTTAAAAATTAAAATTCTACCTTCTATTGTCAGCTGTCTTAGTCCCCAAAACCCCAGTCTTTTCCTAACTTTCCCTAACAAGTCAGTCCAGTTTTTCTGTCCACCTCCCTCTTTGTCGAACTTAACCCCTAAAATCTTAAAATCGTTGTCATTAAAAACTATGTCAAGTCCACCTGTGTCCACGTCTTCCCACGGCCCGAAGAGCTGGGCCTCGGACTTGTTCCTGTTAAGTTTGGCGCCCGAGGCCCGACCGTACCAGTCAGTCAAGTCCATTGCTCTTCGTATAGATAAAACGTCCGTGGCTAAAAGGGTTACGTCGTCCATATATAAAACACAAGTGGCTGTCAGTCCACCCGTCCCAGGAACGTGAAGTCCTTTGATCCATTTGTCCCTTCTCAAGATCTGTGCCAGTGGCTCAATACAAGCCACGTACAGAAGAGGAGATAAAGGACACCCCTGACGGACACCGCTGTGGATATTTACAGCCTTGGAAAGATGCCCATTTACAAGGATTTTGCTGACTATGCCCTCATACAGCAGTCCCACCCAGGCTATGAACCTCTCTGGAAACCCCATTTTTTGCAGTACTTGAAAGAGGTACTGGTGCGAGACTCGGTCAAAAGCTTTTTCAAAGTCTAAATTTAGGACTATTAGCGAATGTTTCTGTCTCTCGCATAACAGATGGTGTCTCTAATCAGCACTAGGCTGTCTGTTATCTTTCTTCCGGGCACAGCGCAAGCTTGATCCGGGTGGATCACGTCCTCTAAAACTGTCGACATCCGTGTCGCTAAAATCTTACTAAAAAGTTTGCAGTCGAAATTTAAAAGAGTGATAGGTCTCCAATTCTTCAGGTCAGTCTTGTCACCTTTTTTGTGAAGTAAAGTCACTATCCCTGTTCTAAAACTGTCTGGAAGTCGGTCAAGGGTTTCAAACTCTTTAAAAATAGTCAAAAGCTCACGTCCTAAAATGTCCCAGAATGTTAAATAAAACTCTAGGGGAAGTCCATCCATTCCTGGGGACTTCCCCTTCTTAAAACCTTTAAGAGCTTTCTGTATTTCTAAAACTGTAAAATCCTGGGCTAAAAGCAGATTTGGGCTCTTTACCTTTTTGTTTAAAAGGGTTAAAACTTCCCCTAAAACACTGTCTTGAACTTCTTTTGAACTATATAAATTATTATAAAATTTTTCAGTTTCCCTTAAAATATCTTCCGTGCTCTTTACTTCCCTCCCACTAAAAGTTTTTAAAGAAGTGAATGACCCACCCTGTGTTATAATCTTTTTAAAAAAGTATCTGGTACATTTCTCTCCTTCTTCAATTTCTCTTTCTTTGCATCTTAAAATCACACCTCTACTCTGGGCTTCTGACAAAACTGACATTTCTTTTTTCACCTCTTCAATCTCTTTTGTAAAATCCGATCCCATTATTTAAAAGATTAAAATACCTCTGCAGTCTTTTTTGCAGCCCCATCATGCGACGCTTTTCCCTATTCTTATTTTGTCTTCCTATCTTTTTAAAAAACTGTCTCGTCCGCTCCTTTACCATCTCCCACCACTGTGCTCGTGTCTCATAAAAGTCTTGGAGGGTCTGCCATTGGCTGAACTGCTCCTGTATTCTCTAACTACCTCCTCATCTTCTAACAGGGAGCAGTTTAGCTTCCACAGCCCTCCCCTGCTGTCACACCTGAGGGGAGTGAAAGTGTGCAAGATAGCATGGAGTGATCTGAAAAAGAGGGGGTTAATCTAGCATCGGTTGGCGGAAGTCACGTGTAAAAATCATAGTCGATTCGAGAGGCTCTGGTACCATCACCACTAAACCAGGTGTAGCCCTCCTCTCTTTGATGCAGTGTTCTAAAACAGTCCACTAATTTAAAATCTTTGACTAAATTTTGTAATAAAACCGATGTTTTGTCTATTTTAAAATCCTCCCCTACCCTCTTCCTGTCTTTTTTTGATAAAACACAATTAAAATCCCTGCCACCACTAGGGGAGCCCTACCTAGCATGTGGGGCTGCAGGTCTTCTAAAAGTTCATACCTCTGCTCTTTCTCAGTAAAACCATATACATTAAGAACATTAAAGTCTTTTCCTAAAAAGGTCAGGTTCACTAAAATTGCCCGCCCGTCTCTCACCACTGTGCTCCCCTTTACCAAGATATGGGGGTTGTTAATTAAAATAGCAAGACCGTCGTTTCTGTTAAAATTTGACCCGCTCCAAATGGAGGGGCCTTGGGTCCACGTCTCCTCCCACTTCCTGTAATTTTTTAAAAAGGGTAAAACACATTCTTGTAATAAAAACACATCAGCTTTAACAGTTTTTAAAAAGGATAAAATGCTCTGTGCTCTTATGTGGGATCTCACACTTCTCACATTGATGGTGGAGATAGTGAGAGTCATGAGCAGTAGGGTAAAAAGGGTATGAACTATAAAAGAAGACATATTTAAAAGAATAAAACTACAGAGATATCATTAAAATCATTTAAAATTATGTAACGTCTTGTTGCACTTGTCTTTCCTTTTCCCCAGAAAAACTGGGATCAGGGAGGCAAGTGCTCGGCGCCTCAGGTGCCACAGAGAGAACCTCTTGCAGCTCCTTTGGTGACGATGATCTTAGCTTAAAATGCAAAAACGAAACCTCATTTGGGGATTCTAGGGGCCACAAACGCTCTAGATCTTCCGAGTTGGAACTATCTAGGCGATGTGCTGCCCTAGCTTTCTTCTCCTCTGTTTCCAGCAGAGGAGATCCTGAGGTCTTTTTTGCACTTGAGCATTTGGGAGGAAACACTCAGTTTCACTCCCAATTGATTTCCCACTGATTTCTGACACAGTTTCAAGGGAGGAGTCAGTTCCTTCCCCGCTCTCCTCTCCTATGGTGACCTCTTCCTTTTCGTTTGAAACTTCTGACTCCTCCCCTGTGGCCGCCCCACTTCCTCCTTCTTGCCCAATCCCTGAGGCCGGCGGGAAATTCGAATCTCCCGCCAGCGGGAAACCCGATTTTCCCGCCAAAACCTCAGGCTCCGCCTCCTCTCTTTGTTTGCTTGTTTGCTCCTCGATTGCGGCCATTTTGTTCCCTTTCAGTTTGTTGGCAAAACTCTTAGGGCAATCTCTGTAGAGATGGTTTGTGTCACCACAAAGATTGCACCGCCTGCCAATGGTACATTCCTCAAAGACATGACCAATTCCTCTACACTTCCCACATATTAACTCCTGGCATGCATCGGCTAAATGTCCCATTTTGCCGCACTTTCTGCACAATTTGGGCATTCCTTGATAGTGAATGTAGCCCCGGTTCTCTCCCAACACAATCATTGAAGGTATCTGACTTAGACCCTGGAATCCGCTTGGATCTTCCCATTGTTTGATGGGAACTCTCCAAGCGCAATTCCAGATACCGTCGTCTACTACCTTGACTGGTTGACTGCGGACCGTGCAAAATCTACCCAGCCATACAGCAATATCATCTCCACTCACTGTTTCATTGAACATCCTAACAATCACTGTTTTAAGTGAATTGTCAGAAAGCTTCTCAACAGAGAACATGGAGAACTGGGTCTTACAAGCATCAAACCTTTGCCAGAAATCTTGCAACAAAGCAGCAGATCTAAAACTAACATCAAAACCTTTGTTCCAGGGAAGAGTCATCAAACAATTCAATTGTTCAGGTTTAAAATCGAGGGTTTTTTGGATCAGCTGATAAGAACAGATTTTTCTTTCGAAAAAGTTTATTGTCACGGTTTTCGTTTAGACATTTCCACACTCATTTGTTTTTGTTATTTTTTTCTCAAACACATACATTTTAAAACAAGCAGTAATAAATAGAATGAGTACACATGGTTAAAAGGAAATACAATAATTGCTAAAAACAAGCAATTAAAACCAATGTGTGTGTGTCTTGTTTTTTAAAAGTTCATTTTGTGTGTGTGTGTGTGTGTTAAAAGGTGTCAAAAGTAAAAAACACAATTTAAAACAAGCATCTCATTTTTTGTAATAAAAACCAAGTCCAGTTTCTAAAACAGAATAAAATATACCAATTAAATGACTTTAAAAGTCATCTGTTGTACAAAACCGGGGGTGAGCCCTTATCAATCTGTCTTCACCCCGCTCTCCAGAACAGCGCGTGAGGTGCTGTTTTTTGGGCTCAGCGGAGATCCCCTCTCCTCCGGCCCGCTGGCCCGCTGTTCCCGTAGCCAGAGTGGTGAGGGTGCATCTACGGGCGGCCAGGAGCGGTGGCGCCCGGGACCCTTCCCGTGCGACCCCGGCCCCCCCGTCCGAATATCGCCGTCCGGTACCCCTGCAGCATTGTTGTTACCTTTAGCTCGCATGCATGGAGGGTTACCGTGACGCGCTTCCCCACCAGCAGGTTTCTGGTGGCCCAGATGGCATCCTTGATGACGTTGAGGGTGAGCCAGAGCGAGGTAAATTCCTGTGATGTCAAGCCCGGCCCACCCCAAGGATGGCGAGCTGGTACCCTAACTGGGCCCCACCCGCTGGTAGGCACGGGAAAAACAGGGGCGGTCTTGGCCCACAGGGCCCAGCGCAGCCGCACTCCCAGAGCAGATGTCGGACGGTCTCCGGGAATTGCACCGGACCGAGGGCAGATCGCGTTTTGGCCATGCCTCTGGAGTGCATAACCGCCTGACCGGGAGGTTCTCATGAGCCACCATCCACGATAGATCTTTATGCCGGTTCTGGAGAGCGGGTGAGAAGCGTTCCTCCAAACCTGTTTGGCCTCACCTAGTGTGAGGCCTGGAACTGGACTCACGGTTCCCGATCCTGCACAAGAGAGACGAGATGCCTGTGGTTAGTTAAAATGGTGACATCTTCTGTTTCTAAAAGGTATTTCTTTAAAAACTTTTTATAAAACAATACTCTTTGGGCAAGTTAAAAGACACTGGGGTTTTCAAATCAATGGGTAAAATCTTTAAAGTTCTTAAATAAGACCCCATCCAAAATCGCGTCATTGCAGCCGTCTTGTTTTCTTTGGATGGGGTCGGCATACTTTAATGTGCAGGGCGGTGAAGCGGCTGCCTAAAAACAGGTGGGGGTCTGGGAGGCCTTTCCTCCATTTTCCGGCTTTCTTTTCACAACTTCTCTCTTCAGGCGCTCCCACTTGGACCCCCACAGAAAGTAAAACACCGCCCTCTCCAGTTGTGCCAGGAATCTCCGGG